>NC_136796.1:18824788-19292288 GCF_951216825.1 Electrona antarctica | reverse complement strand
GCTACAGGAGAGGGTCAACCTCTTCTCGGACCTGGTGGAGGTCACGGGGGGTCACGAGGTCACGCTGCCGCCAAACACTCGCAACCTGTTCAGGGCCGACACCCCCCAGGCACCCCGCGCCGAGAGACTCCTACTGGACGCCATCGCCGAGGGTACGCACGCACGAGCACAGAGAAATGAACTTGAACCACTTGAAATACAAGCTCTAGTCTACACATTGTGAGTTTGTAGACTGGCTGTTTTCGGCAGAGATTTTGTGTAGAGGGATAATACTGGCAAACCTGGTATAGAGCCTTGGAGTAACCTGGTTTTGTCCAAAAGACTACTTCAATTTATGTTATACTGTAATGACTTTAATGACATTCATAAAAAATGAAAAATAAAGATCGTCACAGTGAGAGCATATCTTATACTTATACTTTGTTAACTGGGTTACCCCCGGGGTCTATTTTACATCCTTTACTTTTACTTTTTTTCTCTCAACACCAAATGCCTACGGCATGTCGCAGTCGGCTACATTTTAGGTACAGGTTTTACAGGTTTTACAAACAATACAATACAGTCTGTAGAAGTATTCACTGAACTGTTTCAAGTGTCTATCTTGTGGGTTGTTCAGTTGACAGGTTGAGTAATCTACTGCTAGGATCCAACCTGGAGATCCCTCTGCCCTGCACCGCCAACAGCAACCTCAACCACACAGGGGCGCTAGCGATCAGTGAGTTCCCTTCCACTGTTTTTGGACCCCAGAATATTTCATGTGAAGCCTCCTTACAATTACAATTTAGGCATTTGATTTCATGGACCTCCAAAAATCTGAGTGTACAAAGTTGTACACTCAGAGTTTCACACCTGTAAGGGACCCTTTGAAACCCCCTCAAGGGAACATGAGGGTACCTGGACCACACTTTGAGACCCACTGGTGTAGCAGAGCTACTGGTATTTCCAGTGAGCCAACATGCACAATATCAGCACCCTGACTCTGTTTGACCAGAATGGAACAGGGCATTGATTAGTATCATTGATAACGTGTTTGTGTGTGTGTGTGTGTGTGTGTGTGTGTGTGTGTGTGTGTGCGTGTGCGTGTGCGTGTGCGTGTGCATACAGATGGTCAGGAGGTGTTGGTCAACGGAACACACGTGTCCCCGGCAGTGAAGGTCAGCCTTTTATACACATGACGTTTCTGACATATATTAGTCATTATTTCATCACACCTCATACTGTTAACTACTTAAACCCTATAGACGGTATGCACATGCATACAGTGAATGGCAAATTGAGGGCCATGGTCATTTTTCTGCTTTTTACACATTATGAAACTACAGAATGTAAGCTTTCATATGATGTATTGTTCATTGAAATTGGAAAATATTTGAAAAGGATATGACCCTTTGAAACTTGTTGAACCAGAAAACCCAAAGTAGAAAAGGCCCACGAAAAATCCGGCCTATGGCACCAAATTGCTCAGGGCCGGCCCTGTGACGGGAGGCTACCGCTTAACTCCTTTTTTTATTAATCAATGCTATTAAACACCCTCTGCATCTGTGTGTTGTTTTGAAAATTAAATGAAATTAAATGAAAAGTATCAAAAACCGCTTCGGAAAGAACCTCAGACTCAACTCCATTGCAGCCTCAGGCTGTCTGTGAAAGCCCCTAACTCCACCCCCTCTCCCCTGCGTGCCACAGGGCTGGTGCAGTCAGACTCTTAACTCCACCCCCTCTCCCCTGCGTGCCACAGGGCTGGTGCAGTCAGACTCTTAACTCCACCCCCTCTCCCCTGCGTGCCACAGGGCTGGTGCAGTCAGACTCTTAACTCCACCCCCTCTCCCCTGCGTGCCACAGGGCTGGTGCAGTCAGACTCTTAACTCCACCCCCTCTCCCCTGCGTGCCTCAGGGCTGGTGCAGTCAGACTCTTAACTCCACCCCCTCTCCCCTGCGTGCCACAGGGCTGGTGCAGTCAGACTCTTAACTCCACCCCCTCTCCCCTGCATGCCTCAGGGCTGGTGCAGTCAGACTCTTAACTCCACCCCCTCTCCCCTGCGTGCCACAGGGCTGGTGCAGTCAGACTCTTAACTCCACCCCCTCTCCCCTGCGTGCCTCAGGGCTGGTGCAGTCAGACTCTTAACTCCACCCCCTCTCCCCTGCGTGCCACAGGGCTGGTGCAGTCAGACTCTTAACTCCACCCCCTCTCCCCTGCGTGCCTCAGGGCTGGTGCAGTCAGACTCTTAACTCCACCCCCTCTCCCCTGCGTGCCTCAGGGTTGGTGCAGTCAGACTCTTAACTCCACCCCCTCTCCTCTGCGTGCCTCAGGGCTGGTGCAGTCAGACTCTTAACTCCACCCCCTCTCCCCTGCGTGCCTCAGGGCTGGTGCAGTCAGACTCTTAACTGCACCCCCTCTCCTCTGCGTGCCACAGGGCTGGTGCAGTCAGACTCTTAACTCCACCCCCTCTCCCCTGCGTGCCTCAGGGCTGGTGCAGTCAGACTCTTAACTCCACCCCCTCTCCTCTGCGTGCCTCAGGGCTGGTGCAGTCAGACTCTTAACTCCACCCCCTCTCCTCTGCGTGCCACAGGGCTGGTGCAGTCAGACTCTTAACTCCACCCCCTCTCCTCTGCGTGCCTCAGGGCTGGTGCAGTCAGACTCTTAACTCCACCCCCTCTCCCCTGCGTGCCACAGGGCTGGTGCAGTCAGACTCTTAACTCCACCCCCTCTCCTCTGCATGCCTCAGGGCTGGTGCAGTCAGACTCTTAACTCCACCCCCTCTCCTCTGCGTGCCTCAGGGCTGGTGCAGTCAGACTCTTAACTCCACCCCCTCTCCTCTGCATGCCTCAGGGCTGGTGCAGTCAGACTCTTAACTCCACCCCCTCTCCCCTGCGTGCCACAGGGCTGGTGCAGTCAGACTCTTAACTCCACCCCCTCTCCCCTGCGTGCCACAGGGCTGGTGCAGTCAGACTCTTAACTCCACCCCCTCTCCTCTGCATGCCTCAGGGCTGGTGCAGTCAGACTCTTAACTCCACCCCCTCTCCTCTGCGTGCCTCAGGGCTGGTGCAGTCAGACTCGCGGAGCGGAAGATTATCTTGAAACTGCAACTCCGTCTCTGTGAATTCCTCTTTGCATAAGTTATTGTAATATTTGAAGTGCTTATTATTGTAGGCCTACTGTATATAAGCAGTGTCATCATGAAGCATCGCGGCATTGCGATGCATTGTGTGAGCTTGGAGATCTATTATCAGCTGTTCTTGTCAATGACGGAAAAGCTCCTCTCTCCACTTGAGCTGGATTCGGGTGAAGTGGTGATAATAATATTATCACCACTTATTATATTATAATATAATAATGACACATGCAAGTAACTGACAATATACAAAGTGAGAATACCAACTTTGATGGGGCAGTATTGCTTTGTTTTAAAATTATAAGGTTTTTTCATTTCCTGAAAAATGTTGGACATAGGTGGTTCCTTCCCGACAGCATTGTCATTCTAACAGTTCTGTACAAGCAGTATTCTCCCATAAGAAGTGCAGTCTTTCTGATGGTTATAACATTGTAGTTGCAGGACCACAGCGGTAGTCGAGACAAGACCCCCAGCGAGGTACAGTGATTCATGCTTGTACACATATACATATTATGTAGCATGTACACATGTACACATGTACATGCTGTCAATTCTTAACATATACACAGTTATAATGGGGCTTTTACCATATGCACGTATCAGGACTCTGATTAGTTTCTGGCTCTGAGTGAGCTCTGAACGGGCTGCAACTTTAGAAAAATACACAGAAGGAATATGTCTGGAATTGGGGCTGGGGTGGACTGCGGGATATTTCTGTGCATCTCTGTTATATTGTTTTGTTTTGTTTTGTTATGTGTTTGTTTTGTTATGCATTTCTTTGGTTGTGTTTTGTCTATGTCTGTCAATGTTTCATATACAATAGAAAATTAATAAAGTACAAATCATTAAAAAAAAACATACCCAGTGGAAAAGTGCACGTTAGGCAAATATATGGTAATGTATGGTGAATGAACAAATATAATTATACCACACTGCATTACAGCGTAAAGAGCCTTTCACAGCAACCACCATAACTATAAATATTTCATTTTAATGTGACTTGTGAATAATATCACTATGTTTATGAATTATAAGGAGGATACAGTAGGTACAGTAGGTTACCTGAGCCATCTAGTCTACTATCTATCTATTCATCTTCTCTTCTCCGTTAACAATTTTAAAGCGTGGGTGAGTGAGACCCAGATGTCCTTCTATTGGCTTTCAGTGTTGATGTCATTCATGAAATCACTGACAGTGATCCAAACGATATCATTCGCCATTATCGTCGTCGATATAGTTGTGGTGTCTGTGGACGATTTTTAAAGTGCCATATTAGTTCTTTCCGTGAATGTCCCTTTAGACCTAGAAATACAGACACAATGTGGCTTGATGTATTATGGAGACTCCATATTTTAACAATTTGTTTTTAACAATTAAAGACAAGCTATTATTATGCCTGCAGTATTTTAAAGCAAGCAATTAATGCATTTTGAATAAACAGCTAATATAAAATAAATAATCTGTGTTGCAGGAGATCAGCCAGAGGCTGATGAATGTCAGTGCTCATCTCCATGCGCTCCAGGTTTGTGGCTTTCATCATCACATTTTATGACATATACTGTACAGGAAGTATTGCTATTGACTCTAGACCTACAGCATACTGTACCTGCCAAGGAAATCAATCATACCCCATACATACATATGACAGCAAGGTTTTATTGCAATGGTCTGTTTTTATTCAGTGATTTTGCGAACTGACTGTATTGTTGTGAACGGGGTGCATACTTAGTTTAGACTAGTCATTGGTTAGACATGGGTTAAGGTTAGGTTTAGGTGTGCTGCCCCGTGGGAGGTTAGGTTTAGGGTGAGGGTTTGAGATAGGTTGTAGTTGTAGGACTAATGACTGGTCTAACCAATGACTAGTCTAAACCAAAAACTCTCTAAACTAAGTACTGCACGTCTGCACCCGTTGTGAACTGCTAATCTGACTGTGACTGTGATATGGTGTAACCTAGTGTCAAGCAAGGACCTCCCCCCTACACCCCTAGGTGGGGATGATTAGGACCCCCCCCCCCCTACACCCCTAGGTGGGGATGATTAGGACCTCCCCCCTACACCCCTAGGTGGGGATGATTAGGACCCCCCCCCCCTACACCCCTAGGTGGGGATGATTAGGACCTCCCCCCTACACCCCTAGGTGGGGATGATTAGGACCTCCCCCCTACACCCCTAGGTGGGGATGATTAGGACCTCCCCCTACACCCCTAGGTGGGGATGATTAGGACCTCCCCCCTACACCCCTAGGTGGGGATGATTAGGACCTCCCCCCTACACCACTAGGTGGGGATGATTAGGACCTCCCCCCTACACCCCTAGGTGGGGATGATTATGTGTATGTCTAAAAGAGGGACCTACAGTACAATACAGTAGACACCCCCATTATCACTTTTTAATCTGCTCTGGGGAAGGCTGAGGCCAAAACGCGTAAGCGTTCTCAATAAATGAGGAATTGCATCTGAGCTAATCTTGCATCATTTATTTTGAGTGCCGCGCTCTCCATTTTGATGCGATTTGATTTAAAGGACAATTCCGGATTAACAATTTTCGTACCTTAATCTGATGTTATTATATCCAATAACGAGTGGTAAAAAATTACATAATTCCAAACAGAGCCCACCTCGGTGCTGGGTCATGCGCTAAATCGCTTATTTTGATCGTTCTGAGAAAAAACAAAAACAAAACTACACATCTGTCTTTCATAATGTCCAGATACGATGCACAGTGTTTTGTCCCAAAGGGGCTTCTACCTAACCTGACTCCGCCAGATGGGGCAGCAGAGAGTACACTGGGTTCCCCCCTCCTGCTCCCATCAGGCAGACTTGATGCCCAGCCACAAAACGGCCTGGCCAATCAGCAGCAGCTGAGAAGCTAGAAGCTGCTGCTAGAAGCTGCTAGAAGCTGCTGCTGATTGGCCAGGCCGTTTTGTGGCCGGGCATCAAGTCTGCCTGAGAGTTCCCAGATGGGAGCAGGAGGGGGGAACCCAGTCTACTCTCTGCTGCCCCATCTGGCGGAGTCAGGTTAGCTTCTACCTGTTCCACTCGTTATTGCATACTGTATAATAAACATCAGATTAATGTAAAACGATGGTTAATCCGGAATTGTCCTTTAACCCATTTTGGGCGGGAACCCCTTTTGGTGTTTTAAGTGTAATGTTGTACTTTAGCTATTGAAAAATAGCAGATCTACAAGCTCATAGCGTGGTACCGAGTGCCACGTTACGAGCTTGTAGGTCTGCTATTTTTTTTTAATCGTGAAAATGTAGTGCAAATATTTTAATATATATTCTTTCAACGCTTTTAACTCAAATATTTGCTTCTGGGGTGTCCCTGGAACAACATATTTTCAGATGGGGGTCGGCGGCCAATTACATATAATCTTGGGGGTCCTTGACATGAAAATGTTTGAGAACCACTGACATAGAAACATGGGGTTTTTCAAAAAACTGTCAGGATTTAGAAGACATTTGTAGAATCGTTCCCTGGTCTAAATGGGTTAAGGTCCACTTGTATCGTGTTATTATTTCCCTCCTATCATCATCTCCTGTGTGCTCCAGGGTGTGGTCATCAAGCAGGACTCCATCGTAGAGCTGTGCCTGCACCCGGAGGCCTCGGCCCAAACGCCCCCCAACCGCCTGAGGCGTTCTCTATCCCGCGACGCCACGGGGCCCCAGGGCTCCGAGCAACAGGGGCCCGGGTCCCCCCTGGGCGAGCTTAATCTGCTCCAGAGGCAGCACAGCCTGCTGCAGGAGGAGCTGATGAGGCTCCGGGGGTCCGATGGCCGCCTGAAGGACAGCGAGAGGGCCCGTGCCCACCTGGAGAGGCAGGTCCGAGACATGAGAGCCAGCAGCGGCGGCGGCGGCTCGGCCACGACGGCGGGGGAGCACTCCTCTGAGGTTAGAATGGCTTTTTGTAAATGAGTATCTGTTGGAACCAAATGTCACGAATCACGATTATGACATTTTACATGACGATTAATTGGTGACACTAACAATTTAGATTCACGATTTAATCGTATTTTTTGTTGTTGAACACTAAGGCACATAATGAATATACAGTAAATTCTCAATGAATAAAATGTACATTTCTGTTGTTTGAAGATGCACAGGGCAGATATGCCAAATAACTTCAATATTCAAAGAAATGACTGACATTTAATAACTTTATACTTGCACTATTACATGTACTTCATTCATGTCTTTTTAGCAAAACATTTACAACAAATAATATTTGTTGTAATGTTTTGCTAAAAGGACAATGACAATGACATCATTATATTATATGTCATGTCATTGCCAAATCTGGATTCTGGATGAAACAAGGATACATTTTGTGTGATTATGAATAGCAAAGGAGTAGCCTCGGTACCCAGGCTTTCATTTTCGTCGGCGCAAAAATTGAAAGCCTGGGGAAACGCATTGGCCGATCTGGTCTGGAAGTGGGAGTCAACCCTTCTGGGTGGGCGTCGCTCCAAATGATGTGACGTAGCGCTGCACTAGGGGGGGGGGAGGAGGGGCCGGGGCAGACAGACAGATCGGTGAGATCCAATCAGGGCGTGCGCAAATCTCAGTCGCGACCCACCCCTCTAGGCCAGAAACCTAAACTAGCTCAGGCTAGCAAAGGAGTGAATTCGAAAATCTACAGTTCTGATGCAGATTTAATCGTTAAGAAAAACTGTCCTGTTTGTTTGATTGTTTGTATGTTTGTCGTTGCAGAGAAATGAACTTGACCATGGCGCCGACTCGCAATTGGCCAGCCAGGATTCCATCGACCAATCAGATGGCCTCCAGGACTGCAGTGACGGCGAGGTGGACATGACATCAGACGAGGACGACGGGAAAGAGTCCCCTGCACGCTCTGAGAGTCCCAGAGGTATGCACACACACACACACACACACACACACACACACACACACACACACACACACACACACACACACACACACACACACACACTTCACTTCTTACTGCACTTCAAGATACCAAATCAGTACTGCTACATACAATAGGGATTCTGATGCATGCAGTCTATCTACCAACCACAGTCTAAGGCCCTTCGTATCATCAAGGACGCCTCTCACCCCAACAATGGACTGTCCCCTCCTCCTCCTGAGACCCTCTCTGTCCAGCAAAACCCAGTCTGACCCATCCACACTTCTGTGATGGTTCTGTATATTATGGGATGTGTTGATGTGGGTTTCAGTGCAGTCCCGCCTCTCTCAACCAAAGGAAGAAAATAACGTTAAATAACATGAAGAATCTCCAACTCTCCTTAGTGAGGAATGAAAGATGTACCCCACACACACACACACACACACACACCTGCTTATACAGTATAAGGCATTGACATTTGTAATGAGGCACATAATGTCTCATGTGTGTGTGTGTGTGTGTGTGTGTGTGTGTGTGTGTGTGTGTGTGTGTGTGTGTGTGTGTGTGTGTGTGCGTGTGCGTGTGCGTGTGCGCGTGCGTGCAAGAGAGAGAGAATGAGTGCCCTCTCTCAGATGTGTGGGTGGAAAAGTCTTTCCGTTTTCCCTGTGTTACACTCATCTATCTTGTTATCTCTCTCTCTCTCTCTCTCTCTCTCTCTCTCCCTCTTCACTATGCAAATGGTTTCACAGAATCATTCTAGATGTAAACTATGTACAGTATATCAGGTTGAAGGGACAATACAGTATTGCAATTGAGACATTGTTCCTCATCCATCGAACAAAATAAGAATGAAATGTGTTATTTCTTCATAAACAGTGTAGAATAGATAGAGCCTCTAATAATGCCTCCCCTGGCCAGCTGGGGCATCTGACGGCGGGGAAAGGAACTGGTTGGAACGACGTGTTCCTTCCACGCGTTGCGTCCAACCGGGGAAACTCCCCCCTGTCATGTGAAAAGAAGCAGCTTGGACTCCTCATGCATTAAAGGAAGCATGAGGTCATGCTCTCCCCAGGTTTGCAGAGAGAGTTTAGAGCCCAGAATTACATTAGACAATTGACACTTGGTGAAAACATTGGGTTACAAAAATTGTGGGATAAAGATTTAGGGGAAAAAAAGAAAAAAGATCTACACCTAGATCTACAGATCTACACCAGCAATTCTCAGCCTGTGGGCTGATGTGTTGCGAGCTTGTAGGTCCGCTATTTCCAGTGAGTAGTCGTACAATGAAATTTGAGTAGTTTGGTTACAAACTATGATAAATCGTTATGTCACTCCTTAGTTTTGATTGATTGAATACTTTTATTTGTGTGTATGTGCGTGTGTGCATGTGTCCCCAAACCTTTTCTGTTTTTCACTGCCCAATCTAAATAAAGAATTTTAGAACGAGGTAAATTGACGTTGCAGAAATGAATAACATTTGAATTACTGTCTCTTGTTTCCAGATCTTCAAGATATTCCAGAGGAGAGTGAAAGCGGAGCTGAACAACGCCAGGCTACCGTGTCACACTGCTAGTACGTCCCCCCTCGAAACAAAGACTCCCCCACAATGGTTCCTACAGAAGACAAAGAGCTGCAGCATACTTCAAATGATCTCGAATATGCTTTTGTCTTTGGCAGGTCAATAACAATAAAACAACATTGTTGAGTCTAACGTTAAGGAGCCAGAGCAGAGCCACAGCGAGTATAAAACGGTTATACTCGTCGAACTCTGTTGGACTCGGGGAAACCCTGCCCAAGCTGAGAAATGCCTTGGCTTTGTTTGTAGTATGCTGCAGTGTCAACTTCTACATTTCAAAGACCCTCCCATAACCCTGAGAGTGTACAAATGGAACCAAATGTGGTTCTATTTGCAACACTCTGAGTGTTGCAAACCCTGATGGTCCCTGGACCCCACGTTAAGAACCACTGAACTAGGCTTAACTGTTTGTTTTGAAACAATGACTTCGAAACTACTTTTACTTTTCTGCACGTATAGAATGATTATTTCTGTGGCTTTTATGGCAGTCTGAATGTTTTGACTCGTGGCGATGTGTGGCCTTAACTTCAGCTTCAGTGTGGATTATCTGGATTCATACAACTTCCTTTTCGTTGTAATCGTTGCACCAATGAGCTGTCCCCCTTTCTGTGGGTGACAGGAAGGGGAGGAGTTATGCAAAAGAGGGGGGAAGAAGAACATTAGAAACACAAAGAGCAGCCTGGTAGCGGAACCTTATAGCTACCTGTGTCTGAATTACCTGCAAATGCATTTTGTACCAAGACTTGGACCAATGTGGAAGACTGGAGTTTGTAACAAAGGTTTTGGAAATGTGCTGCGTAAGTGCGTATATTTTGCAGCTTGTGCACACACACACACACACACACACACACACACACACACACACACAAAATAGGTATTTAGATACTTGAACGTCTGATATTTCAGTAAATTAGGATTACCAAACCTTTTTAATGTTCATTGTGTAAATGATTTATATTTATTTTGTATTTTATTTAAGCACATAGAAAAACATGTATTCTCTTCTCTATGTATGCTGAGCATTTATCTAAACCGCAATCAAACATTATCAGCAATAGGTCAATATACACTTAGATCAAATATATGTGAGGACTTCAAATATTATTTGAGTTGTACATAGAATGAAAGACATTTTACTTAGTAGAAGACATTTTAGAAGAAACAATTCTTAAAAAAATAAGGCAATTCTTGAATTGTATATTCTAGATGGGAACAAAATGGTGAAGTTCTAATTTCAAACACAGATGGCAGTATTTCAATCCATTTGTCTGAAATGTGTGCAACTCATAATTTCTGCTGGTGTCAAGATATTATTTCAAACACATTACCTGTGACGACAGTTGAATGACAACTAGCATTTAGAAACTTCATTTTGGATGAAGTTGTGATATTAGTTTGAAGAGATTATTTAATCTCTTAGCTGTTCTTGATTTGTGATGCATTATCAATTCAGTTCAACTGAATTAATTTGAGACCAGTTCAAGCTATATCAGGGGTGGGCAACTTTGACGATGGAGAGGGCCACTATATTTCCACACTCACACCCTAGGGCCATATATTACTGTCGTAGCAAAAATAGCGACGCGTTTTGACCTTGTAGATCGGCTATTTTTGCTATATTTGAATTGAAATCTTAGATTTTTGCTATTTTTGAATTGGAATCCTGAAAATTAACATTTTTATGTAATTCCAAATGCCTTTAATTATACGTGTGTTGAGCAATGAGCTACTAATTTAGACTAGAGTAATTAAAGCGGGTCATGTTTGCATGTCGTAGAAACAGCTGAAACCAATATTATATCAGTATCCTGACATTAACCTGAGGGCCACATTAAGTGAAGGTGGGGGCCGCATGTGGCCCCCGGGCCGCCAGTTGCCCACCCCTGAGCTATATTATCAGTCCAATTTATGCAAGTAAACACTGAACCTTGAACCAAACAAATGTTTTACTTGGTGACAACATGATGCAGTATGTTGCAAACTTGTTTACATTAGCTAAATGCTAACAATGACATTGAAAACATGTAGACAATGAAACAAGATAACAATTCAGCTGTGGCAATAATGCATTAGTATAATAAAGTAAAAAAAACATTCAATAATGTGTTGTTCAAAGAGACCAAAGAGAAGGATTTGTTACAATCATGTCCTCTTTGCTACTAAAATATGTCACATCACTGGAAACACTGCCATGAGTTCAGGGTCCTTGAATATACTTAGGATTTGTTATTGTTTAATACATCCTAAAATGTTGGATCGTGGAATATTCAGGTCTGGAAGGCCTGAAACATGACTAAATACAAAATGACTCGTACACAGTAAAATACTCAATTTAGTTGTGTACACTTTGTCAATGTGACAGAGTGTAAATAGAACAAATGGACCCATACGCTCTTGGAGTTAAATGAACACTACGGTTTAACTGTGTATGAGGCTGGCACGCATAACGCATACAAGGTCAATAATTCACTTTACAGTTTATTCATGTTTTTGATCTTGAAAGGATACTTTTTCGTTTGTTTTGGATCTTTAGAAATCACAAGATGCCATTTTGTATTTCCCAAATATATAAATGATGTGTCTTCTAATGATATGCATTTCTTCCTGCCGGTATTTTGTACTTTATTTTTCATTGTTTGTTGAATATGTACTTATATGTACGTAAGTATGTACTGTATGTATACCAATCACTAAGGAGATCAAAGGTGACTGTCTGGAACTGGTTAGCGCCCCCTGGAGGTGATACTAGAAATTAAACGTTTATAAAGTATCTTCTAGTCTTCAACTGCTATAAAGTCAAGTATTAAGTTCTTAGTCCGAAATGACTATTACTGAATTTACAAAGTATGTTTTCTTTTGTTTGTTCATTTTTAAGGTGTTACTGTTTTATAACAAGACAGTATGGGACAAATAAGAGTGCTATGTGGCTCCCCCTAGTGAGACACAAAGGTATTGCTGGCAGGGGGGGGGGGGGGGGGGGGGGGAGTGAAATAGAAAATTACCCTAAATAAATAATCTTTTCAATACTGTCCCACGTTATTTTATTTTATTCCTCAATATAGAATTGCCTTATTTCTTACAATATAACTGTATTTGGATGCAACTAACCTTATTTCTTACATCCATCCATCCAATTTCAACCGCTTATTCAGAATCGGGTTGCGGGGATAACAGTTCCAACAGAGAGCCCAACATTAGCCACTTCCTCCTGAGGGATTCCGAGGCATTCCAAGGCCAGTGTGGAGATATACAACCCCCCATCGGATCCTCAAGGTCAGGTGGCATCCTTATACTAGATGCCCGAACCGCCTAAGTTTGTGTACCAGCATTGCTTGGCTTGAACCTGCTTCAACATCTGTATAGGCAGCATTGAAAAGCTAGTCAAAGCTGGACTGTCACTCTTTCTCTCTGTCTGTCTTTCTGCCCCAGTCTATATTTCTCTTCGTAGTGTACATTAAATCAGTGTTTCTCCACACCTACAGGATAAAGTGGGCTCCAGAACCATACTGAGCTCTGTATGACTGAGCAAAACAACAATTCTCACCTACTGAGACATCTTGTGTGGCAAAGGACACTTACAGACAAGACTGTTCCCCTGACCGAGGCGAGGATGTTGAATAGACATATCGTCAGCTGTCTGATAGTAGAGAGTACTGAGACATGAAACCAAGGGCAGGGAGACGAGGGACATGCAAGACAAGACCAGGGAGTCGGATTTTAACTCGGGCCGACAAAGAGATGGCGGCCTGGCTGAGCCGCCAGGCCTGGATGGACTTAACTGTCTCCTTCTGATGTCCTGTTGACAGACAGGACCTTAGGAATGCACTGATACCAGCACAGCCATCAAGTCTTGGATCAATGCCAGGCTAAAGTCGGTGAGGAATTAACCACTGTGCCCTGTTTAATTTGTTGTACGACAAACAAGCTCATAACGTGTCACCATGTGATGGGTTTTCACTATATTCAAACATGTTTGAAGGAGTTTATTTTTTATAACATTTAGACACCTGACCAGGTTGGATGTGGTTAACAGGACAATTCAATTGTATAACAGAACATTACACAGAATTAGAAAACAACAACGCAAGGCCGTCGTTTAAAGTGATTCTAGACTAGAACAGCAAAGAAGGTTGTAGGCACTCCGCTTTGCATCATGTCTATAAACCAAGTGGCAAGTTGTTAGGTCACTCCTGCCCAGTGCCCACACACTCTGTCTGATTAAGTTTTGTGTTGTATTTACCACATGATTAAATGCTAAAGAATGTCGGACAAGGTGAGTGCGACGGACCCTCCAATGTCCACCCCTACGGTACCGTATCTAGACACACATCCTGCATGCCTTATGCCCTTTTAGGCTATGGTCAGTCGGTCACACATGGCATCTGTGGCAGAAGTATTCCCCTAATATCAAAGGTTTACACAAGGTATAAAGAAGTGGGTACAAATACATTTTTGCACAAGCTCCCAACATTTGCAGGACTACCTTTCAGGAAAGAATGAAGAATAGAGGTGGTTATGTGGATACTGTAAGATAGTAAGATATGTGGATACTGGATAATTATACATACATAGAATGCATGGCTAGAAGTAGTGACAATAGCGACTCATAACAGATAGATGGAGTTAAAATAACACTGTAGCCAACACATGGGGAGGAACCAGAAAGGCTGCAGTTTGTTTGATTTATGTTTGAGTGTCTGGCTCGCTGTAACTACAAGCGAAATGGCAGAAGTGTTGAAAGCGAACCTCCACCCCCTTGCTCGTGAATGGAACACCGGCATCACACAATCATCCCCAAATTGGAATCACATGTTGATGAGCCTTAGGGCCCCTATTGACCAATGACCAACAGTATTATTTATGAACTCTTTTACTGTTGGAGTAAATAAATAAATAATTCACCCACTGCCAGCGATTTTTTTTCTGTTTTCCATACATTTTAAATAGTACTAGTTTATCTCCAGTACGATCCTCCAATCATTGCTACAGGGATGTTTTCTCGCATTGTGAGCTTGTCGATCTGCTATTTTCAAATAGCTGAAATGTATATAGGGTAGAAGCGTTAAGGTTCATGTATCTTTTCTAAGATACTAAAGTTTTCAAATAATTGTAGTGGAGTAAAAGTACACATTTTGGCTAGAAAGTAAGTAGAAGTAAAAGTATTGGAAATTGGAAATACTCAAGTAAAGTACAAATACCTCAAATTTGTACTTACCGTAAGTACAGTACAGTAGCCTACTCGAGTAAATGTACTTAATTTACACCACTGCATGTGGGCTTTGGATGGATGCAACGGTCGTCAATGAGTTAACCTCATGTCTGGAAGAACAAGACACTTGTCAATTGTACAATTGTATGACTATTATAAATATATTGTTAAGCTCTTTTTATTTTTCTAGATATAGCTATATGGGCACTTTATTTTATATTGTGAAAACGTCCATAGACTTTCTAACCGGCGTTCGTTTACAACTTTACAAACATTCAAACATTCTGAGCGGCTCCAGGCACACTTTCACTTCTGCCCATAGGGGGCACCACAAACATGAAAGGTCAAACCGTTTGTCATACAAACTATCCCCCCACCCCTCCCCCCCTCCCCGCAGCCTCTTCGTGTCCTGATGGCTGCACCCCATGATTGACACAGCCCTGAATATGCAACCCGCCCCGGCGGAGATATAACCCGGCACACTTTTAATATACTTTTTGCTTACTTCTCTTCTTGGACGTACTGTGCTTTCTTTCCGGAACTCTACGGCCTAATGCTGAGGCCGTCCCCTATTCTAATCCGGAGGACAATGTCAGCCAAGAGAGGTGTATTAATATCACTGGTGGGGCGGTGTGGGGTACATAACTGGCATAGTGACTTACAGTGTGTGGACCTGGGGGCTCCACTGTCCCCCGGCCTCTGTCACTAGGCCACCAGACCCATTATGGACAGCTAGGTCACCGTTGGCAGGGCCAGGTGACGAGGCTTGTGAAAGGAAGGCCAGGCTTTGGGTTACACAGATCAACATTCCTCCCTACTTTGTGTGTGTGCGTGTGTGTTTCTCTCTCCATTGCTATGGCTGTTTATGAAAAGCAATTGCCTGAGGTAGGCTATAGCTATCAAATACTGGCTCAAGCCCAGTGAAATATCATTCTTATGACAAAGAAAAAAACTAAGATAATCCTTTATTTGCTATCCCAGACTACAATGACGTTGTGCTGATTTATTTCCATTACATAGACATTTACCTGATTATGGCAATGGTTCTCAAAGTGGGGGTCCCCAGCAAAATAATTGGTAGATAGGAACCAAATGGACCCATACTGAAGATTTTACGTGTAGATTAGTATCCCAGAGATACAAATGGTATGAAAATGAATCACACCTGTGTGAAGTGAGGGGAGCTCTTATGATCATACATCATACATCAAATGTCATTCCGGCCAATCACTTTTGGCGCCTTCACTTTTCTGCCCACACTTTTATCTTCAATATGTACTTTGCTCAGCCAATCAAATCATCGCTATGGTGTGATCAGCCAATCCCCTCAAAAAAAGTTGGTCTAAGGCACATAATAAATGTACACATGACTAACCTTTGCTTGAAATCTCACAACTAACTCTTTGTTTGACCTCTGCAGCTTGGTGTTGACGCACTTGACCTTTGACCTTCGACCTAACATTAACAGCTATGCTGCTATGCTAACCGTTTTAACACAGTCTTCCGAGTCTCCAGCTATCAACTTTACAGTCAAATGGAAGCGTGTGTGTGAGGATCTCCTCAACAGCCAACCCTTCCCCGAACGGACAGCTGTCGTTGAATTGCATAGTCAACTGTTCATGTAATTATGCCTGTCAATTTACAACAAATTATTTATAACACAATATTCACCTCAGTGTAATGCCACAAGTACTCAGGTTATGTCCTCAGTGGGTTGGTCAAATGTACTCAAAATATCTTACTATAAGTATAACTATAATAATTGGATTGCATCGCAAGAACACATTTAGAGGGTATTTTGTTTCCTCTGTTAGTTCAAAAAAATACCTCTCTGTTCAACCTTTAACTAACGCTCAGTTCACAAAAACATCTTCTCCCCTGTATACCTCTGAAGTCTGCTTCTAAATTTACTACATGGACGGGTGATAAGGGGGCAGATATATGGATCCTACTCCTCGACGTGCTACATAAACGGGACACCCTAGCCCAGGGTTTCTCTACCTACCTTTTTGAAGGAGTGCCATTTGGATACGTGTTGGCCACAGACCCAGATTTGATACCTCTGGGAACCCAACCTAACCTGACTCCGCCAGATGGGGATCAAGGCATACACAGTGCTGCCTTGATCCCGCCTCTAGCTGCCGCTGATTGGCCAGGCCTTTTTGTGGCCGGGCATCAAGTCTGCCTGAGAGTTCCCAGATGGGAGCAGGAGGGGGGAACCCAGTGTACTCTCTGCTGCCCCATCTGGCGGAGTCAAGTTAAACCCAACCAACCTACTCTGTAAAATCCAGAGTTCCCTCAGCTCTGAGAGTGTACAAATGGCCCCTTTTTAGAACACTCTCAGACAGACTCACACTCATACACCAGCTCAGGTATTTGACTATAGAGAAGGAAACACTGGCACTTCTGTTTGAATTACAACATGTTGAGGTGTATACTGTGCACAGCTTTATACAGACCACAACACCTTCGTTTTTCTATCCAGGAAGTGTAGAATTCTAATCTTGTCTAATGAATGGTTCTGAGAATCAGAATGTGTTCCCTCTCTGACGTTTTGTTTGTTGTTGATTTATTGCACAACAGAACATGTATACATATGCATGATATGATAGTTCTCTTCCACGGGAAAGTTTACAGAGCTGTGCACGGTGAGGTAAGAAATCCTAGAGGGCTTAATTTATTTGTTGTTTAGCCATAAACATTATTTTGTTTGTGTCTGAGGCGTTGTGTTTTGATGTGGGACATGTGTGTCTGTTCTTTTTTCCTCCCCTCTGTTTTTGCCCTCTGTCTGTCTCTCACCTACAGGTCTATAGCTCATTCAATCAGTTAATAAACAGTCAACTCCGCCTCTCACCACTGGTTGGTCCTCCAGTCATTGGTCCACCAATCCTCTCCAGCCTTTCCCTTATATTTAAATCAACTGTGTACCTGCCCCTTCTTTTCCTTCGGCCATGTTTCCACCATGCAGACAGTCCCCCAAGACAGTGTTGTGATTTATTTGGTTGACCCAATCATATAGTCTTATACAGTACAGTACAGTTTAGTTTTGTTTGATAAGCCATCTGTTATTACAGGAAAGGGTAGATTTGTTCTAGGGAACCCTTCACCAGTTGTGTACAGTTTGTGAATGAAGCCACACAAATCATAACATGGTGTTCAGTGGCGAGGCTGCAAAATATACACTGACTGCTCACTACTTGTGTTCAACTACTATTGTACAGTCTGTGCCTCATTTGATCAAATGTAGGTAAGAACACTAGGCCATCATAGGAACAATGTTGGTAACTCAAGATTCTATTTTGTGCAAAAGAAATTTTCAGCAACAACCCAACTTTTATATTTCTTCTCAAGTGTCACTTTTCATTTCTACTTCACCAGGCATTTCATGCTTTCATGTTTTGTGTCTGCCAACATGAGCAACACGAGCTGTGAATGTGATTAAGGGCACTCCAATTGCTCAAGAACTCAATTTTCTCAAAAAGGGAGCTGATGGCAGGTGTGATGATGAGCCAATCCATCTCCCTGCGGTCTAAAGAGGTATGATACCCTAGTTAAGTCCTTGCTGATAGAGAAAATGTGCCACTACAAACTACCTACTTACTTCAATTGCTTGCCGTACTGTGCTGTACCGTACGATACTGTAATTGTAATATACTGTACTGCCATACAATACCTGCTGGCCACCATAGCTGAATGGTTAGAGCGGCTGCCTGGGAAGGAAAAAAAGATCCTATAGGTTCGATTCCACGCCTCAGCAATGTGTCAAGTATCAAACTGAGCAAAATACGTGGGTAAATATACAGTGACAAAAATACAGGTGTGGGGACCTAACTGTTATTATTATTATTACTGGACTGTACAATTCTGTACCACAGTGGTGCCCAAACTGGGGGTCCCCAAATGATTTTCCGGGGGTCCCCAGATGATTAGCTTAATGTGCAACATTGTTTTCTCACTCAACAGTACCAGTCCAACATACAATATAAGTTATAGGGTATACACATTTCTAAAGATACAATTTAATTACTTTTAAGATCTTTTTAATACCAAATCTGCCAAATTGTCAAGTATTACAGTACATAAGAAAAAAACAAAACATTGTAGGTCCCCAGTTCAAATATGATAATTTTGGGGGGTCGCGGCCTGAAAGGTTTGAGAACCATTGCTGTACCATACTGTACCATACAATAGCGTACAGAGTACAGTATTGTGTATAGGTACAGTAAAGTCTACTGTGTCATTTGAGTCCAGTGTGTCAAGACAGGAATAGAAACGGCCGGCGTATTTTATGATGGCTTTTGTCATTGTCTCTGTACTTCCTGTCACCTGCCTCTCTTTTGTCTCATGTTCGGCTCGGCCAATCGGGCTGCCCGCTGCAGAGAACAAGACTCACGATAGGAAGCAGAGAGAACTGACATGGGCTACATTACATTAAAGGACCTAGCCATTAGCAGAGATATTGCCCTTTTTGAGCGGTGCCTCAGCTCCATTACGCAGCTATGTGTGTCCCTATGTGTACAGTACGTGTCTGTCCAAGCATGGAAAGCTGCAACAAGTTAACAATGTCATTTCTCAACCGTTTCGGACGCGGGAAGGCTCACCGGAACTGGGCCGGCCCCCTGGGCGCGTTCCTGGGGGTCTGGATGTTCCGGGGACCCCCACATGGTAACTCTGTCATTTCTCTACCGTTTCAGACGCGGGACGGCTCGTCGGAACCAGGCCGCCCCCCTGGGCGTGTTCCTGGGGGGTCTGGATGTTCAGAGGACCCCCCACACGGTAACTCTGTAATTTCTCGAAGATATTTTCCAAACATAATCAAAGTACAGTACAGAGCACAATACAGTAACTATAAAATAAATGTATAGTTGCACCGCTCGGTTCACACAGGTGTGATTTTTAAATAAGTGTTGGATACATGAGTGTATGCAGTGCGTGTACCTTATAGTTGGTGTGGTGTGGAAATACACTGTATATAAGACATAAAATTGCATTGTATTACTCGAATACAGCCAGTCAAGTTAATGCATCGACGTGTCAATGCGCCTGGAAAAAATAATACAAAATTGTGAAAATATAAATTTTCAATCGGGCTAATCGGGTTAATTAATTAAAAATGCAAGTTTTGTAAGTTTGGCTCCCGTGGGTCTGTTCCAAGAATATTGTAAAAACATTAAATAAATAAAATAACTCAAATAGTCAAAACATTTAAATACGTACAGTAGCCTAAATGTACTTGGTTACTGTCCACCACTGATGGTCACTGGTCAGGGGGGGATAGAAGACGAGGGGCTTTAGAGTGGGAGTGTCCCTGCCACCTCCCTCCTCTGTCATATAAATGCTCTCCCTCTGTCCTTGTTGGAGTTTGGTCTCTCCTCTGCTCCCCTTTCACTCTCCTCCTCTCCCTCTCCAAGGTTCTGGGGGTCGCCAGTGCTCTCCTCATCTCTCCTGCCTCTTTCGCTCGCTTCTCTACCTCTTAGTTTGTTTTTTCTCGGTTTACGCTTTTTGACTCAGCCGAAGACCCCCCAAAACATCAACCATGGAGGCCATCAAGAAGAAGATGCTTATGCTGAAGCTGGACAAGGAGAACGCTCTGGACCAGGCGGAACAGGCCGAAACGGACAAGAAAGGGGCCGAGGAGAGGAGCAAGCAGGTGGGCCCTGGGTGTCCGGGATCAGGGTCTGACATGACAGCAGTGTCGGGTCTCCTTCTACCTCAATCTGAGTTTGCCTTACAAAGCTCTTTAAGCATGCATAGGTTCTGGTCTACAGGTACCTGGACATGGATCCACACAGCAGTATCTCTGAGAGTACATGCAGAGTCTTCAGTTCAACGATCTGCGGAGGCTCTCGGTTTATTAGGACTTAAAGTTAAACGACCGCTATCGAGCTGTGGATTGCATTAAAGGAGCATTTTGCCCATTTTCAAGCTCACCTTTGTATAATTCTCACTAATGAGCATTATAAGTTGACACCATGGGCTCCATTTTCATCACCGCTAAACCCCTTATCCCTAAACTTCTTTGCCTTTTTTTACTATTTTGCGAAACATTTTTGAATAGTTAAAATGGCCAGTCTACAAGCTCACAACGTGTCAATGTAGATTGGCTAGTTGAACTATTCAAAAATGTTTTTCAAAATAGTAAAAAAAGGCAAATAAGTTTAGGGATAAGGGGTTTAGCGGTGACGAAAATGGAGCCCCATATCTCCAGTGGTTAGCAGTGGTTAGCAGTGCGGGGTGAACCCCACCCCCCCCTCCCCCCATGGGTCCTTGACGAATTCAGGATTTGGATTTGTGTTGTCTCTGAGTTAAAGTTACACTGATTGTATTGCGTTGATTGGTGTGATTGAGTTATTATTATTTTAATCAAATTTTAATTTAAAGGTCCGTGGCTTAATGCCTATTAAACAGGGGATCCTTGAAAGGTACATTTTAAGTTTGAGAATATCTGGTCTCTGTCTTAGATTTTTCGGAGCAAAGCTGTCGTGCTGACTTTTGATTTTTTAATACTGGTACTCAATCAAATTCAGACTTTTCTTCTTTTTTTTTTAATGACCACCCATAATGTCATGGGTAGGCACGTATTAAAACAGAGAACACAGAGCATCTAGACAGAAATGGTGCCATCCTAGTGAGCATTTCTGAAGTCCTGTATATGGAGATGAAGTTGAAAAAGGTCAAATGTTCTTTAACTAACGCAATTTACACGTATAATTTGTAAACTTCTGCTACCGGTATACTGAATTTGTTTCAAAACATGAAACAAAAGAAAGTATATGCATTTCTTTCAGTCTCTCTAAATTGTCGAAGGTCCTGTGCAATACCATTTAATCAATGGAGGACAAATGTTAACCTATTGGCATTTAAAAGGCACCCTTTCACACTTTCAATTGTTTTCAAACAGTGCGAAGAAGACACATAAAAGTGTTCAATTGTCAAGGGCTAGGCTGCACCTGTCTCTCCCAATTCGGTCCAGGACATTTCAGAAACCTATTATAGTGTCACTGACAATGCTAGTTTCAAGAATAGGACCGTCTGCGCCAACTGCCCGTCCCAAAGGTCTCGAGGTCAAACGAACCGCATACCCATGGCTGTGTGGTTGATGAGACTATAGTAGCAGTTAGTGTCTTACTGCTATTTGCATTCCAAAGCCAGGACAGTCTAGCATTCAAGGCTAAGGCCAAGTTCATACTTTCTGTCGCTTGCCAAAAATAGCCAGTCCACACGCTGTGTTAGACATTATTTAATTACGTTTTTCCTGTAATATTGTTACTTTCCCAAGTAACTAATAGAGTAACTTAATGCCAAAAACAGTATAACTTTAACTTTGAGTTACTAACTTACGATGAATCTTGTTTGTTTTTGACAGAGACTATATTAAGCCTGTAATTTATACTCCATCCATAGTAGGAGATTACCATGCATTATCACATGCATGAAAAGAACAGCTGTACAAGATGGCAACATTCGTTTAAATGTTAGCTTGTAGCTCTCACAAAATGAAGACGTACTGTGTACATTACATGACTGGTAGCAAAAGTAATATATCTGTACCGGTAGTTACTCTTACTCTTGATATTAAGTCATACATAATGTAATATAATTACTTCTTAAAGGTGTAATAACGTCTTACTCATGCTGAGTAACTTGCCCATCACTGTCTTCTGCTCACAACACGTCATATTGTGAACCTGTGGCTGTGGCTATTTTGGCACAACACACTTCCGTCTTACAACAGAGTATAAAATTGGTAGAAGGTCTGTTGGGGCGATGTATCGCTGATATCCCTTTGGACAGGAGACAGGAGATTGTCCACACATGGTATATTATTTATAAAAACTGGGCCATTATTCCAAGCATGACTGCCCTGTAAGCGTTGATTGACAGAAGCATGCACACGTATTGCATTAACCTTCAAGTAAACCGTTACTATAAATTTAGAACCGCTATTTCCTTCCTGTTTGTTTTGGGCAGGGGCCATTCACACTTGTAAGTCACTCTGAATGAGAGCTTCTGCTATGCCTAAATTGTAAATGTGTATTGTAAATCGAGCTGACCAGCTAATACATGAGGTGTTGAGATTCTAAATGTACATAATGACACCATGCTGTTTAACATGTGCGGTGAAATGTTGAATCTGGCCTTGGCCCAACTGAAAATTAGATACAACGCGGAACTCACGATTCAAACTACAAACTAGATGCTCAATCCTTCAATTAGTAAATGGAAATTTAGGAGGCAAGGGCATAAGTTATCAAATTTGAGGTTCTGTCCTTGCCTTCTTCATTCCAATCCATACCGAACCAGCAGCAGTAACAGAAACTGACGATAGTCTACAATGACTTTTCTGGCTAATAGTCAAGTAGACACGCTGTACTTAGAGAAATAGAGACACAGATTGCTGTGATGGAAGTAGTTGGTAGTAGTTGGCTCTGGCCACTGCGATGCTAGTTGAGCTCACTAAGTAATCAAAGGCTTATCAAAAGTCACAGTATGTTAGCATGGGCGCTGTGCATAACCGTCCGGAAGGTGGTATACCTGTTTCCTTACCCGTTTCATTTTCCCATACAATTATACACAGCCTATACTATAGCATACTACTTGGAGGAACACTATAAATCAAGTAGACAAAATTCAAATAATTATGGGATTAGATGAAAATGACATGGTTTCAAGATAGATGAAGCAATAAAGGCCTGAAGTCATAATTTATAGAGCAGTCCGTGTAATTAGAAAACTAAATTAAATCATATTAAAAACAAGTAACATGTAGCACCATCAGAGACTTGGGGTGCTATGAATTGATTTTGGCTTTAAGGTTTGAATGACCCTGAATACAAAAGCATTATAGTAATGACCTGACGAAGATGTTATAGTTACATCAAAATGTTGTCTCTTTTACTTGCACCCTGCCAAATTAAGGCTTTAACTGTCCGAGTCTGCTCCAGTGCCTTCCTTTTGACCTTATACCAAGTCCTGTTCCTGAGATGCACCGGACCAGCTTAAAATTGGCTTGAGGCGCATTGGAACCCCCTAGTGCATTATAGTAATCTTCACGAGGCATTTTTATCATGGTGGTCTCTAACAGGATGACAAGGCCAGAAGGCCTCCCTGAAGCTAGACTTGGAAATTGGTAAAAGACTCACCTTTTTGCACGTAAGAAACAAAGAAATTCCAGCCCGGTCGCCAGAGAAATCATTGGCATTGCATTGTATTTTTCTGGCAAGTCAGCTGCTGACAGCGCTCCTGTCTGAATGTGAGAGTACATTTGAAGAAACATAGGCTACAATGGAAATGCCATTTCACTTGGGGATTGGCTTGTAAGTTAAAGGTTAAAATGTTAAAGTCCTACATACATCACACATTGTCACATACATTGTTGTATGTGAGATTTGTTATCCGCATTTGACCCGTCTCTTGGAGCGGTGAGCCGCAGCCGTGCCGCGCTCTGGAATCATTTGTAGTTGATCTAACCCCCGAATCCAACCCTTGATGCTGAGTACCAAGCAGGGAGACATTGGGTCCCATTTTTACAGTCTTTGGTATGACCCTGCCGGGCATCGACACTCTAACTTCAAGGCCACTGAGCTGGTTTCGGTTCATAAGAAACTATAGCGAAATAACTCGGACAGTTCCAAGTTGTTATACGAGAGACCACTTCCATTATGATGAACCTCGACCTTTTGAAATGGATTCTAAAACAACCTGGTTACAAATTAAAACAAAACCAACTCCCTCGCCAAACAGATACGTTGTGACCTTCCTCTCTGTCTAGCATAAAGATGTGCTGCTGGCTGCAGATGTCTCTGATACGCTGTGACCTTCCTCTCTGTCTAGCATGAAGATGAGCTGCTGCAGATGCAGAAGAAGCTAAAGGGCACAGAGGATGAGCTGGACAAATACTCTGAGGCCCTGAAGGACGCTCAGGAGAAGCTGGAGGTGGCCGACAAGAAAGCCGCTGACGTGAGTCCTACATCCTACCACTAGTTCGTATGACTGTGTGTCGGAAGAAGTTTGGTGCTGTTCAGTCGATCAGTGGCAAATTTCTTGTGCACACTGTCAGTAGGCCATGGCTATGTTCTAAATATCTAACTTTCATTTCATATTGGGAGATCAAAGGGGACACTTGGTCTGACTGAGATAACATGTTTGATCAATTAATAAGTATAATGTACAGTCTGTGCTTGAATGTACATCTGTATCCTATGAATGGACATACAGGTATACGAGTGATTGGACAGTGTAGTGTCACCCAGCCCTGAAGAAGGGGGTATTAATATGAATTTGCATTTACAGTCTATCAGTAAAGTATGATGTATTTACCTTAATGTTGTTTAAAGGATATTGGTTACATAATGCAGCACTTGGGGCTGCAGAGAATTCTGCCAGGAGCACTTTTTTGTGGTGATGTGGAAAAAATGTCTAACATTGTAACCATGACAACTGACTACAGCTCAGCTGGTGCTAATTTTGGATCCCTTCTGGTTACCTAGTGACACATATGTATGGGATCAAATCCTTTTGTTTTTGTGCTCATTTTTTCTCTTTGCAGTTTAGAAAATCCCCATGAGATACAGCATGGTAGAGATTACATTCTCATCAGTCATTGGAAGTTGAGTGAATTATTCTTAGGTCTAAGTTCAAAAGGTTTGGAACTCTGTCCCATTTACATGAAACTTGCTATAGACAGAACTTTTTGGAAATCACAAACCCTCTTAAACTGTAGGTCGAATTACTAGAAAATTAAATATAGAGAGATACAAGGTTGCTAATGCTGACTGACAGCAATGATATCAAATTGTAGACCTTGAAATAAAATAAAGTTGAGAATTAATCTTAATCAAAATAAAGGCAACATATTAGAGGGGAAAGCCACCCTTGTCAACATATATAAACTTAACATAAACTCAGTATGCAGGCACTCATGTTATGAGACACACTATCATAACAGGCCTCTGCAACAACAGCATCATTCTGATTCCCTAGATGTCTGTGCGTTTAGTCTGCATGGACCAGCTGTCGAGGGGCTTCACAGCCCCTATTTTAGTCCCGACGTCAGCCAGCCTGGCATTGACAGTGAGCCCACCGTGGTCCCAGCCCATTTTAGGGACAAAGATCGCTCTCCTCTCATCATAGTGACAGCTTTGTCTTTCTGTCGTCAGATGCTTGATTTGTAGCCTACTCACGGCTGTGGTGTCGCACATATAAAACTAAATCAGGTTTTAATCCACCGTCTGCAGTGAGGAAAGGTAGAATCTGAACAAGCTTCATTGTCATCACAGGTTTATATCGTATGTAGTTTCCAAACCAGTGGAAGCTGAATTGAGATAGAATGAAGAGCAAGCTTGAAAACAGGATAGCAACAGGTCAGATAATACAAAGTTCCTAGGGTGAAGAAAAATTAATATAGGCTACAATCCAATACAGTATAATGTAGTTCTATTAAAAACATACTTCCAACACAAATACAAATGTTTCATTATCAGTATCGGGGTGATAAAGATGAGACTATATGAGATTATATTTTCTTCAAATATTCACAGGATGGCATTCACAGGATGGCATTGTTTTTTCTTTTTGAATCCTGCAACTAAGTATAAACTGTATAATAATACTTTATGTTAGCTACAGCAATGACTGAGTGGACCAGTAATTTTACTGTGCTGCTATTTCCTTTGGGTAATTGGAAGTCAACACAAAATAATTCATGCCAGCCTCTCCATATTCACACCTGTTGCCATAATTGTGGCTTTGTATAAGTATCATGTACAGGACATATTGATAACGGGAAGCCGTTACAGTATTACAATTGTCAAAAAAAGTAATAATGTTGCAATATCATTACTTTTAAAGCAATAATGTGACATGTCATGAGATAGGTAGATGTGGCATTTTAGACCATTTTGGAAGATGTTTGAACATGCCCAAAATAGGGGTGGCAAGTTGAAAGTGGTTCAAAATCAGGACACATGCTGCACACACACACACACACACACACACACACACACACACACACACATATATAAATTAAACCGATATATCAGTCTCGCTGTAGTGGTGAGTGTATTTACCACATTCATAAAGAGTTCAGCGGTGTCATAGTGACTCACTCGCGGATAAACATTCCGAGCATTGAATCCCACTTACAGTATGTCCTGTCCTGAGCTGCCATTCCTCTCTTAACTGAAAATTATCACTTCCAAATGTTGCTGTGTAGACCACATACATGTAGGCTACTTTAAGGACGGACAGACAGACAGAGTTCATGACCCAAAAGAGAGCAATTGGAATATATATAATTTGTGTTTTTCATGTAGGAAACGAAAAAAGAGAATATCTACACACGACCCATACAAATTGGTCCGCGACCCAAACATTGGTCCGACCCGCTGTTTTAGGAAACCCTAATCCTAACATTATCTGGGTGTCTGTCAAATGCAAGGGTCCAGGGACACACAAGGTTTTTAGAAGTGGTACAAGGCCTGTATCCTAAACTACACAGTTATGGGGGTAAACAAACACTCAGCGTTATGTGGGTCCTTGAGAGTAAAACGTCTGAGATCCACTGATCTAATTTATCAATATCAGACATTTTGTTTTCCCACTGGAAAGCCCCAGGGGTCTTGTCCCCAGCACTGGGACGGGAATAGTATAATTTGTACTGGGCTGGTCTTTCTAAGCCTGGGGTCTCCAATTCAACACAGAGTTCCAAGAGAATGACTCTTGGAAATGGATACCGAGTCCGACTCATTCATTATCATGGATCAGAAACTCTTGCTAATCTTACATGTTCTCCTCTCAGGTCTCCCTCACTTGATATCCTTCTCTGTAAGTGTCCAAGCAGCTATTTAGCATCATTAGTCACCTTCAGTGGACCCCCTTTTAGAACTAGTTGAGATACAAGAGGGGGAAAGAGTACTGTCTTTCTGAGAGGCGCCCCTCCAATTCATGGCTTTCTGAAATTACGTCATAGGCCAGCCAAGTCTATGGACTTTTAATGTTTGTCAGAGCCTAATTATAAATTTCCCGTCCCAGAAAAAGTCTACAGAATTGAATGTTTGAGGGTAAATTATGATGTAATTTGTGCTAGCCAAGTCTATGGACTTTAATGTTTGTTTAGGGTGATGACAACGTAAGACGCCATCTTCCTGATATACTGTAAATACTGCCCTCGCTGTGCCATGTGTGATTTTTTTTTATCCAAGTAAAAGTAGCAATACTTAATTTTACTTGCATAAAAGTATCAATATACAACTATACTTACAGTACTACATTGAAGTATTCAAATATTTCAAAATTGCTTATAGATCAGCTATCATTGAATAGAATGTCAAGAAATTGCAGATATGTTCCCAACCTGTCACATCGCAACTTGTTGGAAGCTTGTAGATCTCCTATTTTTGAATAGCTGTAAATTGTTTTTAATGTGTTTTAAAATCAAAAGGAAGAGTATAGTCTTTTAATAAGACTAATAATAAAACAAATTACTAATTAGCCTACATTACTCTTTAAATAAACATGTTAAAATAGGCCTGTTTTTCAAAATGTTATCATTGGATTCATAATTACTCCAATCATTTCCTACTGTCAAATGAAAAAGAATTGTTCGTAGCTCAGAGACGTGTCAGCTGTTGCGCTGCTGCCACCTGCTGTCAGCAGCCTGCCACTGCAGCCTGCAGTAGCCTTGATGTGTTTTAAGAAGCTTGTTTGATATTTGGAATAATAATAAAACAATATATAAAATAAAGCCCCAGACCCTTAGAATACTGTACCCCAAATATTTTACATTAAAATAAATATATAAACATAATGAGATAATCTTCCTTTTTTGCTGTGAGCCTTTTTGTTATTCTCCCACAGTAATAAAGAAAAAACTACACATATTGGTAATTTTTACACTTTATTAATAATTTTACACTACGCAGCCACAACAGCTGGGCACCTCCTCCTCCTCATACTGGTCACCAACCTAGACACATTTTCCTGCGGGATCCCATTCCTCAACCAGGATTTGTTAAAGGATCACTTAACCACTTTTCAACCTATCTTCATATAATAGGTCCTCACTAATAATCATGATAAAATGGCACGATCTTTTTCTATGCAGTCTGTGTCTCATAGGAGGGCTGTGGGCAGTTTATAAACCGTCTTCCAGTGACATCATCATTAGGCAGATTATTTTTTAAACAATATTTTTTTACAAAAATGTTTAGATTTTCATTATCGTGAGAACGCGATGGCTTCCATTTTTGCATTGCAACTTTTCAGGACTAGAAAGCCTGCAGTTTTTATTAGCTTGTATTCCCCATCGATGATGTCACTGGAAGACGGTTTCTGAACTGCCCACAGCCCTCCTATGAGACACAGACAAAAATTGATTATTAGTGAGGACCTATTATATGAAGATAGGTTGAAAAGTGGTGAAGTGGTCCTTTAACATAAACCAACATGCTTATGTTGATGTTGGTCACTCTAGTCTAGCACGTACGTGCAGCACGCCCATTAACCCCATTATGTGGCCAAGTGTTGTGTCTGCAGTGGACTGTCTTCACCACTAGATGTCACGCTAAGACCATAAGAGAGTTGTACTGTATCCACAGGGTTTCTGCTTCCATGCAAATCACTGAAATCAGTCTAGTTAGTAGGCTACAATTACGCCCAGCAGCACATAAAGTAGCCTAATTAAAATCAACTGCAAGTAACATTAAAGTAATGAACACATTACCAGATCGACTATTGACTGTTTTACTGTCGTACGACGACATACATAGGTCATATATGACAGCCATGACTTATAATCGATGGCAGCAGGAGGATTGCTCAATCCTTAGTAGGCCTGGTCATTCTCCTACCATTACCAACAACAACCCACATGAAGCCGGCTGCATCATAATCATCACCATAAACTTGTTGTTTCTGTGGCGAGAACAATGAATCCAAAATAGAAGCATGGGTGTTAACTCCAGAGGGAAAAAAGGAAACAAAACAAAAATAGAAATTAATGCAAAATAATAAATAAATAGGTCTACATTCATAATAATAATAATAATAATTTGTACAGTCTCGCAGAGTTATAGACCTGTAGGTTACTATAGTAGAGATGATGAAGTAACGCTACAGGGAAGATCCTAGATCAGCGCATTCCAATGCGTTGTCTCTGCCAACACTGGGTGGAGAGAGCGAGAGAGAGAGAGAGAGAGAGAGCGAGAGAGAGAGCGAGAGAGAGAGAGCGCGAGAGAGAGAGCGAGAGAGAGAGAGATTAATTAATTCTGTTTCACTCGAATCATCCGGACACTCGCAGAGGAAAGTACTGAACTGTTCTGTCGGAAGTCTTGGAACTGAACTTGCAGCTTTTGTTGCCACGTTTCGTTACATTTGTTACAGCTTCAACAAGCCGGCTACCTGCTGTGAAAACTTCACTTTATTCATTCTTCCGAACGACATTTTCCTCATCTTTTGCTTTGACAACCCGAAGAATCTATTCCATTTTTCATCTTCTTCATCCTTTTGATCTGGAACAGAGACTCTCCTTCACGCCCTCCTCCCCCGCTGTTCGCTGCTTGGGGCGTCGCTGCTTGAAACGTTATCGTCTACTTACTACTACAACTCCTCACACACACGCACGCACGGGCCACGGCACGTACGCACGCACAGCTAGAAAACATGATGGCAGGAATCAACAGCATCGACTCTGTGAAGAGGAAGATTAAGGTTCTCCAGGAGCAGGCGGACGCGGCAGAGGACAGGGCTCAGGACCTGACCAGACTGCTGGAAGAGGAGAAGTCACACAGGGAACAGGTAGGACCCGTCCCCCATAACCCTGGTGGTTCTAAAGTAACATGTGTGGGTCGGGAAACTCCCATGGCCATGGGGGTCCCCACCCCACATGTTATCAGATGACAGTAAAGTCAAGTGACAATGACTTTCCTAAAAACAAAAAAAAAAGTTTACTGAATCAAAAGTAATCAACAAACTATAGGCGGCTACTATAAAACTGCATGGTCAAGCACAGAGCCAGATATAGGCAATTATGGGCACGGGGGCAATGCCCCCTAAATGCCCTGACTGCCCCATCAAACCTGATGACGTGCAAAAATCCTGAATTTCAAAGATTTTTCAAATTAGAGGCTTATATTTAAAACGATTTGAAACACTATGCTACTACAACTGTCAGTCTGTCACCACCACTAAACCAACACGATTTAATTACCCAAAAAATGTAATTCTCAGTCAGACTCGGATTACTCTGCACTCTGCCGACCAGCTTGAATAATGCTCTGCCCTGATTTGCCCACCTTAACGTCCCTCCTTCAAAGTAGTTAGGCCTACTGATATAGTTTTATATGCATTTAACACACCCCAAAACTTTGGGTGAAGAAGTCAAGTCGCCCCCCACAATTTCCTCCTGCCCCCTCTCAGTGGGAGTGGTTAAATCTGGCCCTGGTCAAACATTGGCCAAATTGTCAAATAATAATAGAAATAAACATACACAATGCATCTATGGCCCTGACAGCTGCAGCTGGTAATGCCACTGTCGTGACACTTTTCATGTCACGTCCATCCTCCTTCCATATCCTTCCATTGTAGGTCACATAGCATTGGACAGGATGTTTGCTCAGCATTTCTTTTCCTCTTTTTTCCCGCCTCTGTATTATTTTGACTTCTCCCAGATTTGGTTTTGTCCAAACAAAATTCACCTTTTTCCCAACACAGTTCAGTTCAAAATAGTCATTTAAATTCAAGATTTGAGAGCTCACATGTTGCATCATGATGTGACGTGAGCTTGAATATCAGCTATTTTATGATTGCCTATAAGCCCTATAACCCGAGTAGAATAGTAAGAGAGTGGAGACACTAGCGTTGACTCCCATTGTAACAATGGAATGCGGAAGTGCTCATTCTATCTCAATGGGATAGTTAAAATGTTTGGAACTATAGCCCATATGCACCCGCTTTGTGGCGAGATCAAAGCGTGTCACCACTCTCTAATACGATTCCACTCGGCCTATAACATAGAGCTTAACCCCTTAAACTCTGTTGACCGGGGTCTATAGCCGCCCTCCTCCAATTTTCCCTCTCCACCAAATCTCTTCTATTAAAATAGCCAATCCAAGAGCTTGTAGATCGGCTATGTTGCGGGGAGCTAGGTGGTCTAAGAAGTAGTTAAACAGTCCATATAGTTTAGAAGTGTGTGTGTGTGTGTGTGTGTGTGTGTGTGTGTGTGTGTGTGTGTGTGTGTGTGTGTGTGTGTGTGTGTGTGTGTGTGTGTGTGTGTGTGTGTGTGTGTGTGTGTGTGTGTGTGTGTGTGTGTGTGTGTGTGTGTGTGTGTGTGTGTGTGTGTGTGTGTGTGTGTGTGTGTGTGTGTAAATTGCAAGCAGTCATGCATCCATTCCTCTCATTATGCAGCCTTGCATGACAATACAGATTTATCCAAGCGAGGGAGTTCCTGTGTAGAATTTAATCTTTTGGTATCGGAAGTTTGTCAGCTTAACTCATTATTCATGCGTAATGTATTTGCACTCATGACTCAAGCAGCTGACAATACTGTGCGAAAGGAAGCATAGAGCCCCGCCCTGAGCACACGCACAGGTCGCACGCACGCACGCACACACACACACGCACCAAAGGTGTGTGCCTAAACCAAAATGATAGGAAACGCTGATGATGGTGAATTGGTCAGTGTCACCTCAACAAGATTTATGCTGTAGACTAGATTTTAAGAAGTCACGTGAAGTAACATTTGATAGATGACATTCTTCATATGAAGGCAAATAATGTTTTTAATATTTTCGCTGGACTCTTGGGTGTCTCTCCCTTTACCCTAGCTGGGGTGCTTGGTCGCATACCCTTGCCATCCAGGACTTGGGGTGCTGAGCGAAAAGTAGTGTGTTTGGGTTGACATAATGTTTCAAAGTCGTATGGAAGACATGGAAGTCGCCTTCCATGTCTGCCGTACGGATGTCTGTCGTAGCAACAGGGTTGCGAAACCAGTTTTTTTTAATCCGTTATCTTTTACTGACTTTACAGAATCTCCCATTCAAAAACACTGACAATGTGCTCTTCCTTGTTGCCTAGACACTGCTGCTGTTCAGACAGCGCTTCAGGTGTGAAATTCTGCACAGGCGGGCAAACCAATCATAGACTAGTTGGTGTCTGACTGTGACGGACTGACTGACTGCATGACTGACTGACTGACTGACTGACTGACTGACTTACAAAATTGTCTAAACACTAATATAACTCTCATCCTGCCGTGTTATTTCCAGACAATCTCACCACAGAAACATAATGCATCTCAATCACACACTGTATCCATGCAGCAGAAACATAATGCATCTCAATCACACACTGTATCCATGCAGCAGAAACATAATGCATCTCAATCACACACTGTATCCATGCAGCAGAAACATAATGCATCTCAATCACACACTGTATCCATGCAGCAGAAACATAATGCATCTCAATCACACACTGTATCCATGCAGCAGTGTGCAGATGTTATGAGTTCATTCAAATCAAAATGTCCTATGATGTAACGGGACAGAACAATGCCAAACTTTCATAACTGAAAACAGATAGAATGGGCGCCACTCATTTGGTCAGAGTTGAGATTTCCTTTCCAACAGTGTAAGTGAAGTTTAATTCATTAACTTTAATAATCTATATGAATAAACTAACATTACATACTCACTCACATTCGAAACACGGCCGCAATGACTTTTTTGCTGTAATCTTTTTAGACAAAGTATTTGACTATACTCGTACTGTTTAGCATTTCTGTCAAATAAAATATTCAAACAATCAATCTTGCTCTGCATTTTAGAGCAAGTGTAACAAGATATACTTTAACTTATTACAAACATAACAGAACATTAGACTATCCACTTAAACCCTAGGCTACTTCATTGACCGGAATCCCTCAGGGCTCTGTACTTGTACAATTAGCTGATCTACAAGCTCGCAATGCAATGTGACGCATTGTGAGCTTGTATGTAGATCAGATCATTTCACCATATCTTCACCCCCTTGAATAGGGATGCTAGGGTTCATGTGGTTAATAAAGTTCAGCCTGGATGTTTTTGTTGCATTCCTTCCTGATGACAGAAAAATCCCAAAACGAAGCGATTACTTGATAAGTTGAAGAACGTATACTGTGGTCCAAGATTAACAACAGCAGAACTATATAAATCACTGTATATCCAGTCGCATGCAACTTGTTTTAGTTGGCACCGGGCTCTGACTCTGGTGTGTAGTCCTCATAAAACAAAACAAACAATGACAAGCGATGGGTCACGAGTGCATCAGTGCACAAGCACTGACGCGTGCGTGCGTGCGTGCGTGCGTGCGTGCGTGCGTGCGTGCGTGCGTGCGTGCGTGCACTCAACTTGTATTGACCCCCTCACACTTTTAAATGAATTCTGGGGATAGATAGATGGATGTATTTTTTCTCTCTCATTTCCCGAAAAGTAACGGTTTTGGACATACAAGCTTTCCACCCGACAGCCATGACATGCATTCTGTACATGAGCATGGTGAAAGACCTTGGGCCGCAAACATTTCAATCACCAGAAGTGATTTCATTTCCTGTCTGCAAAACCCCATCCCAGGTGTTTCTTCCTGTCGTTTATGAATCATTTAGTGATTCAGAGAGCCCTCGTATACAGTGGGAGTGGAAGAAGTACTCAGATTTATTTTAACTAATTACCGCAATATACTGTGAGAGAAATACTCTCTAAAAGTTCAAACTTAAGTACCTAAAGTAAAAACATTAATTGTGCAGAATGTCCCATTTCACAAAATATTTTGAAAATAGCAGACCTGCAAGCTCACAAGGCGTCGTCGCATCGCGTTGTGACCATGTGCAGATCTGCTATTCAAACAGATGGAAGTGTAAAATAGGGCGTAATTGGTTTTGTAATAACAATCAACACTACAATCATTTGAAACTTAAGTTACTAGTTACTTTCTATATTAAAAAAGTACAATATTCACAGTATGTAGTGGGGTACAGATGTATCAAATAGGCTTATTGAGAAATGGAAACACTCGGGTAAAGTACCTCAAAATTGTACTCGAGTAACAGCCCTTGAGTTAATGTACTCAGTTCCTTTCCACCCTGCCATGTACAGTGTAAAATGTTTCAGAGAGCCTTCATAGAGGCACAGTGGCTTTACAAGCAGTGTCACAGTTTCCACCACAGTACAGTTCAGTGGTTCTCGCTCCACCTCCATGTATGGCTGTATGGTGTGCGGCTGCACTTCACTCTGCTGCTGGATAGCACTAGCTCAGCGGTGGCAACCTTTACTATCAAAGGATAGTCAACAAATTAATAAAATGGAGCCGCGGCAAAACCAAATTGAACCTAATATGGAGGTACTGTAAAACATACATCAGCATTAGTAATGGGTCTACAAGAGGGTGCATGAATATGTGTGTAATAGGCTTCATTTAGTAATTTGTATTTTTTAATACATTGCTCTGATACATTAATTATAATCTATTCACTCACTGTACGTGAAAAGCTCTCCACACTTGTTATATCCTGCATCCATTTGGAGGTGTACTCAACTTCATAAAGCACGCATTTACTCTAGAAGTTCAGAAATCACGCTCTACTTTTTTATTTGGTGTTTAGGCTAAGGCTATACATTTGTACAATTGGAGAATAACAAAAAAAGGGCTTAAGATGTGGCTCTTGCACTAGCTTATGCCCGAATTATACTTGCCGAAAAGATTAGTTATTTTGGGCAAGCGACACAGTCGTGTAATGGACAAAAAATTGAGCTTATCGTATTTGAGCGCCACTCTATTCCTGTGTAAATCTTAAGTGCATTGAATCGATTACTAGATTTATACTAGTCGTGAAGCCTAGTTAAACCACAGATTGGTGATGAGACAAAACCCCTTTAAACCTGATGTATTCATAACAAAAATACCCTGCCTATAATGTTTAACAATGACAACGTTCTGTTGACATCTTTCTGACAGCAGTCAGTTTGAGTAACATAGTTTTACTCTTGTGTACCTGTACACAAGATGTACTCTATTAAACTGTTAGAGTACATCTTGTTGAACCAGGTCAGTCTAGTTTATAGCACTTCATGCTTTTCTCTGTATCCTCCTGGGTATTTAACATAATGATAAACAGACTGAGGATCCAAGGTAATAGAATCTGATCTGAACCGGAACCGAATGACCACGATAAAACACAGACCCAAACCCGGACCCTTAGTCGTCTCTGGAGACAAATAAATAAGTCAATGTGTCCAAAAATGTTGTTACATGCACTTTGGCTTTGTAGGGCAAAGGTCAAATCAGCCTTCATGATTTTGAGGGATAAAACATTACCTCATAGATAGATATACACTTATAATGACAGTAACTGTCTGGGTGGACATGTTATAATACCTCTAACTGGCAGTCATGACTATCAAATGGACCCTTACAGGGACATTTATACACTCTCAGAGTTATGGTGGTCTGTGGACTAATGGATAGTAAACTGGGGGTCCTTAAAATGGTTTGTGAATCATTGGGGGAGGGGTGGGGGTTTCTGCATATATTTTAGAGAGAGACAGAGACAGAGAGACGGGGGTGGCACGCAACAAAGGTCATCGGGTTCGGGAATCAAACACACAACTCACTGTCATTGCATTAGAGGATATGTGGTATGCACCTTAGCCACTAGGCCAGGGGTATTCAACTAGATTAGGTCGGGGGCCACAACTGTAGAATGATTGTGTGTGGAGGGCCGCACAGCGTGCGCGCAAAGCGCATTTTTTTTTTAATTCTTGCATTCAAATGCATTTTGTGTTCAAACACAAAGATCTATGTAGGCTAATACATTTGTGCACAGTATGAGCACAGGGTGATATATGTCTATACAAGTATGCTATAGCTATACCTTAGAATAGACCTATTTGACAGAACGAGCGTCAACGAGCACTAGCTGAAAACACACACACGCACACACACACACACACACACACACACACACACACACACACACACACACACACACACACACACACACAGACTGCAGGAGTCTGTCTAATTTCTCTCCAAAAGCCCTTGAATATGATAGAATATAATTTAGGATTACTGTCATTATGATAATCTAGCACTTTATATATTGCGCACATCATACCTGTAACTTTCTCTCTTAAAAAAAAAAATATATATATCTATATATAATTTGTTTTGAAAATTATTCCAAGGGCCACTAGGGGGCGCTCCAGTTGAATAGCCCTGCACTAGGCCATCAGCGCTCAAAGTGACTATATAGAGCGTCGCAGTCCCGCCCCCTTTCATGACGACGCCAGGCCCAGGAAATAATTCCCAATGCATTTTTCCCATAGACATTTCAAAACTTATTTATTTAAAGACCTTATAAGCGTCGTACAAAGCCAACTCGAGTTGTGACAAATCATGACCAAACCAATAATTACAAAGAAGAAAAACAACAAAAAGTGTTGTAACCTGCCGTTTTCTTCTTTCTAATTATTTGTTCGGCCCGAAAAATTGTGTTTGTTGTCATGACTTGTCACAACAAGAGTTGGCTTTGTACGAGGCTTAAAAGGTCTTTAAATAAATACTTTTTGAAATGTCTATGAGGAAAATTAACGGGGAATCATTTCCTGGACCCTGGTTGGGGGCGGGACTGCGATGCTCTATTTAATGTCAATGTTGACATTTAAGTAACTGTTGATGGGCCTTGTAGCACAGTCCATGGTAGTCAAGGGCCCCTGGGAACTGTACATACTGTACTCTGAACAGACATCCAGTTGGTAGAGGAGCGTGTTTATTGAGTTTCTGTTTATTGTGTTTATGTTGTTGCTTACCGTATAGGCTGAGGCGGAGGTAGCGTCACTGAACAGACGTATCCAGCTGGTAGAGGAGGAGTTGGACAGAGCCCAGGAGAGACTGGCCACGGCCCTGCAGAAGCTGGAGGAGGCTGAGAAGGCTGCCGACGAGAGCGAGAGGTCTGTTCTCCTCCTGACGACATACTCTGACTGTATATTGTAAAATGTTACCAGTTCAAAAGGTGTTGGTATGCACATCCATCATTTCGACTCTCGCTGATGACAAAGTGAATCTATCAAAAGAAAGAAAAAAGTCCTTAGTTGAGGAAGACCAGTAGCCTATATTGATCGAAACTTTTGAGATTGGTCGAAACTTTTCCAAGCATCAAACTGTTTGTGCAGACCTTTTCTTTCTTTTCAAAATGTCATACTAGCCATGTAGTTTGGACACTGCATGAGAGCCGAGTCATGGACGTGTTGAACCAACTTCAAATGTAGTAATCGTGGTTAGAAACTGCAGTCGAATCATCAGTAATTCATTGATTAATCGGTCCATTTGATTGTGCGTGTGTCCGTGCATGTTTCCAGGGGGATGAAGGTGATTGAGAACAGGGCCCTGAAAGATGAGGAGAAGATGGAGCTGCAGGAGATCCAGCTAAAGGAGGCCAAACACATCGCTGAGGAGGCCGACCGCAAATATGAGGAGGTGAAGTTTTAAACCCTCTGCATATTATATTATAGCCTAACATCTCAACTTCCTGATTGATTTGAAGATCCGGATCCGCAAATCGAGCCCAAAAAGCCATAGTGGGTTTTGAGATGTTATACTGTACATACATTGGTAGAATCTAATTTGTTAGTGTTTGCTAAAAGAGTGACTTTGAGAGCTGTTTCACTGGGCAATGAGGGGAAAGGGTGCAAAGGAGCATTATAATATATATGACCAAATGGACTAGTTTCATCACGACAACACCAACAACACTAACCTCTACCAAAGACACCCCACCAGTCCAGACCATCACATTTATTCTTCTTACTGCCTTTCATTGAGGGACGCACAACATACTGTATGTTTGACTACATTCTAGGTTCTAGGAAACAAAATATGGAGATATTTATTCATGACCCATAAAATAGGTCTGTGAGCCACATATCGGCCCCGACCCCCTGTTTGGGAACCAGTGCAGTATAGCATAACCCAGATATTCGTTGTTGCCTGAGGTTATGGATGAAAGTTTGGGTGATCTTTCATCCTTGCCGTGTTCATTGTCTTATTTAGTCACACAGCGACAACAGAAACTCAGTGTTTGAACAGCGTGTGTTTGACATGAATGGTCGAAGGGGCCGATATTAGTTATCAACCCCACCTTCCCTCGCCAAGAGCAAATAAAGCCTCCATACAGTATGTGTGCATTATTTGATCGAACACACCCTGGCTGTTGGATGAAGTTAGTAGATGATTACAGTTACAAAAGAAAGAAATCATTTGTTCCTGAAATCGTCAATTGATACTTAAAACTATGCTCATTTGGAGCAAAACGATTTGACCAAAAATACGCAGCCATAAACCCCACATTATTTTACTTTCACTTTAAACACTTATGGCTGAATTAAAGTTCTGTTGTACAATGGTGTAGCGTGTTGCATTTAGCAGACTCACTTATCTAGTGTGGGGCGGCACACTAGATAGATAGGCAGATAGGCCTGCCTGGGCTATGCATCCATCCATCTTCCACCGCTTATCCATAGTCGGGTCGCGGGGGCAACAGCTCCATAGCAACATTAGTAACTTCCTCCTGGGGGATCCTGAGGCGTTCCAAGGCCAATGAGTCGATGTAATCCCTCCAACTGTGCCTTGGTCTGCCCCCGGGGTCTGGGCTATTAGTTTTTAAATCTTTAAACGGACTAGCTCCGCTGTACCTACCTCTCTGAGCTCCTGGAACCATACACCCCGGCAGGGCTCTGAGGTCTGCCAATAAGTTGATACTGGTCGTTCTGAAGACTAGCAAAATGACAAGATGTGGCCTCGCCTTTGCGCCTGCTGCTTCCAGGCTCTGGAACGACCTGCTTCTCCCCATTCGATCTGCCCGAGGTTTTCAAATCCTTACTTAAAACCCACCTACAGTATATTCTCTTTGGCTGTTATTTGCACTCATAATGTGTTTTAACTATGTATATGTGTCTGATGGGCGCCTGTTTGTTTTGACCTTGTACAGCACTTTGGTCAGCTTCTGTTGTTTTAAATGAGCTCTAAAAATGAAGTTTGATTTCATGCAATTATTGCAATATTCATGGAAAATGTCACATTATTCGGTTTTGAGTGGTATGTTTTGTTCATGTGCAGGTGGCGCGTAAACTGGTTATTGTTGAGGGTGAGCTGGAACGCACAGAAGAGAGAGCGGAGGTGTCAGAGGCGTAAGTTCAACTTCTTAGAACAATTCACAATGCATACATACTGCGTACAACAATACCACTGCATACAACATCATAATTATACACATAAGTACAATACAACAACCTATAAAAAGCCTTTCAAATTGTACCAGAAAGGATAAGATGTGGAATATAATTATATTAACCACTTCAGGGCTATACATTATTAGTGTCATGAATTGGAAAATTTACCGCTATGACAATGTGCCAGAAATTGAAATACGCGTGCTCCGTCCACGCTCTGTGCAGAGCTGTACCGGAGAGGTCGTGAACTATGGGACCACCTCTACTGAACACACAGCTTGCAAAATAATTATTACAATTTCTTGAATAATGGAACACATGAGCAGTCCATATTCAACCAATTTTGAATTGGTTGAAAAGTGTATTGTTCTCAAAGTGGAGTCCAGGGACCTCCATGGGTCCTTGAGGGGGTTAGTGTCCCCTTTAACCCTAGTTTATACTTCGGCTATTTGAAATTAGCTAATGGCTAATCTACTTGCATCACATTGTGACATTGTTTTAGAAAAGATTTAGAAAACGTTTTTACACACATCATCAATGGGGGTCCCTGGCCAAAAAAAGAAGAGAAAAACATTTCAGATACATATGAATTTATTGGTCTTTGACATAAAAATGTTTGAGAACCACTGCTCCACTAGTACACACACAGTGGATTCTCACATCATGTGAACTCTGCCTGCCCCTCCCAGCCCCTGGCGGTTCCCACGGTCAACCACAATACTATAGCATGTTGGGTTATCATTTCATTTGCATAACAATGGTCGTGTATCCCGTAACCAAAACAACAAAAGGAAAAAATCGTTTCCGTGTGTGTGTGTGTGCATTTTTGTGCCCGCCCTGGGGTCTGTCCTGGGGGTCCGTTCCTGCATTCCAACGCATGACACAACCCCCCATACAATTACCCCCCCTTCCTCGTGGCATGATGTGGCCCCGTCCCCCCACTAACAGCAAAGCCAGGACGTTGGATGAGGAGCAGAGAGGCTATGACCAATCACTGAAGACCCTGCAAGCGTCTGAGGACAAGGTAGAATCCTGTCTGTCTGTCTGTCTGTCTGTCTGTCTGTCTGTCTGTCTGTCTGTCTGTCTGTCTGTCTGTCTGACTGACAGTTGATCAACATTTGTGGCAGTTACTGAAGTAGTAAAAATGGTTGATGTTGTTGAGGTTCGGATAATAGGGGATCGTCACTGCTATTTCCGTGGATTTGTCCCACGCCGCTGACAGCCTGTGATTTATTCTCTTTTGTAGTTTCCATGTGACTGCCGGGAAATACGTATTGTGAAATGAAGTTATTTGGTTGTGAAACATTAGCCTGGCGCGGCCAGACTCATAGCGAGGGTTCACTGATGTTTCCTCCCGGGGAAGAATCTTCAGTGAATCCCCGCTATGAGGCTGGCCAAGCCAGGCTAGTGAAACATGGCCCACATGCCCAGGTCGCCCCTTTTGCCAGCTGACGATTATTTGAGATAATCGCCTACATTTGCATAATCGTCAACTTAAAATGAAGCAGAAATATCAGATTTACAATCTTACAATGCATCACTTCGTGGCGCGTTGTAAGCTTGTAAATCAGCTATATCCGCTATTTAAAATGCAAGGGGGTTCCAGGGGGTCCCCAGCAAAACCAGTTAATACTGCATCACAATCATTTTAAACCATCTATCCATTTATGTGTTGGCTATTCAAAAATAGCAAATATACAAGCTCACAGCTGCGAGCTTGTAATTTAGAATTTCTTTGAGAATATGCTTTTTTTTAATATATAATTTTGCATTTTTACAAAACATAAATCTTCTCTTCTGGGGGTCCCTGGCATGACACCTTTTCAGAAGAGGGTCAAGACTCCCATGCCATATACAGTACATTTGCGAGGTCCTTGACTTGAAAAAAGGTTGAGAACCAGTGCTTTACGAGACAGATCAACATGCATGTGTGTCAGATAGGGCAGTGTATAGAGTTCTATGACTGGAAAACACAAGTGGGAATCAGCAAAAAAAAAGCTTACCGGAGAAAAGTCTGACATTGCGGGTAAGACCCCTTCCCCCCATCACCCCCTTCCCACCTACTGGGCATCGACCCCAGCCTCATCCTGCATGTCTCTGAACTCTGCATGGTTTACTTCCTGCCTCTGCATGACTCACAGTTTTCTCCACACGTCCAACAACACTGTGTTTAAAGGACTGCACTTCTCAAGTTCTTCTGTACGACCAGTGCCACAGTCATTTTTGTAGAGCTTGTTACAACGTATGAATTAGGGTCATGCCTGCTTATCTTGGACACATCTTGAGTTGATTCGTTTGGGATTTGTTTGCATACACCATACGGCATACTTCAGCGTTTTACATTTGGGTTCCCGTGGTTATTTGTCATTTGTTTGAATTGGTGCTGTAGTCACTGAGGACTGTTAAAACTAAAACACTTAAAACTCAAATGGGGTCGGTTAGATGGTGGCTAACCTTAGCATTGCTACACAATACTAACAGGATGAAAATGTCCTGTGGAAGCCTAACTGTAGCAGCACCCAGCCCGATATCACCCAAACACGGTGAAATAACACGGATTGGCAATTCCGTACATACACTACTAGAAAACTCAAAAATCTGTACATATTACACTACTACTGTTTTGACCGCGACGGAGGCATGGCTTTCACTAGTAGTGTATGTACGGAATTGCCAATCCATGTTATTTCACCATGTTTGGGTGAGATCGGGTTGACATTATTTACAGTTCTTTGCTATTGGGTTACAACTCAGACGTGACTGAGTCGGCTCAATCTAACTTCACAACGTTCGCCACGGCAACTCGGTGGCCCTCGTTGGCTCAAGTTCGTTAAATATCAGCACGCTAGCTGCTTATTTGTGTTATGAATAGGCACTGCTGGCTGAAATCTGCTTTCACCAATCACTGGAAACATTAATGTGATTTAATTTCTTCCTGCAACTCATATCGCTGTTTTCCAATTCACGACTCAAACTCTCAGCCCTGTGAAGATATGTGAATATAAATATCCCACATTTCCCTCACACACTTTCTCTCACTTTTATCTCATAAGAATTATCTTGTTTCTCTTGGTCTGTCCTGCCGGTCTTGTTGTTCCATCATATCCTGTCTACCTTCCTCTTCCTCTGTCCCAAACACCCTCACCCATATGCTGTCTACCTTCCTCTTCCTCTGTCCCATCATATGCTGTCTACCTTCCTCTTCCTCTGTCCCATCATATGCTGTCTACCTTCCTCTTCCTCTGTCCCAAACACCCTCACCCATATGCTGTCTACCTTCCTCTTCCTCTGTCCCATCATATGCTGTCTACCTTCCTCTTCCTCTTCCTCTGTCCCATCATATGCTGTCTACCTTCCTCTTCCTCTGTCCCATCATATGCTGTCTACCTTCCTCTTCCTCTGTCCCAAACACCCTCACCCAACTCCAGTAAATGTGCTGAACTGGAGGAAGAGTTGAAAAACGTCACCAATAACCTTAAGTCTCTGGAAGCCCAGGCTGAGAAGGTAGGGGGTCTTTGCGTGGCTGAGTGACATAGACAGGGGTTGCACGTGAGCATGTCTTATTCATATAGGCATGTAACGATTTATCGTAAATCTATTAAAATCGATTCAATAAATCTATTTAATACAACATATTATCGCGACACAAACAACAGAGGGCATGTAAAAAAGTGAAGAAACTTGAAGAAACTAGAAACAAGAAAGAGAATTGATGAAAAAAATAGTTTCCAGTCATTTGCTACTGTATTGAAAACAGGATAAGAGAAAACACAGTATTGTAACAAAAATAAATGTGCATCTTAGTATTGTGATCGAATCGTATAGTATAGAGTGAATCGTTACATGCCTACTTATTCATTTTGCTCTGTACAATGTACAAATAATATAACATCCATGAGATCTTTCTTTAAGGTTGAGATGGTTGTACTGTACAGTATGTATGATGAGTCTACTTGGGAGGTTGTTACATCCTCTGATGTTTGTGTGTGAATACACAGCCAAATCCTCAGTATTTGTTTAACTCTGGCAGGGTCAAAATTGGTCCTCGAGGGTCTGTTTTTGACACACTCTGGGTTAAAGCTGCAATCCGTCCCCCTAGGGGTGGGCAATATGGACGTGTATACATACAGTAGTGCGCTTTCAAGCCATTATCCCTGCTCGGCCGGGGGAGATATTGAATGTACAAAAGTATTGACATCAGAATGTACTTAAAGTACCAAAAGTGAAAGTGCTCATTATACAGAATGTCCCATTTAAAGTTTTCAAATCTAAAAAATAATCTTTTGAAAATAGATCTACAAGCTCACAATGTGTTGCACATTGTGAGCTTGTAGATCTGCTATTGTCAAATGGTTGAAATGTATAGGGCTGTAGTGGTTATAATTTATGTTTTGTAATGTTTAATAAATGTAGTGGAGTAAAAAGTACAATATTTGGATCCGAGATGTAGTGGTGTAGAAGTAAAAGTAGTAAAATTGGAAATATTCCAGTAAAGTAAAAGATACCTAAAAAGTGTAACTGTAAAAGTACAGTATTTGAGTAAATGTACATTCCTCCACTGTGAACCTTTCGGTCAATAACCGGACACAAGGGTCTAAGTGTCTCAGTAACAATAAGCCACTGCAGATGTTGTATTGTATTATCATGCTCTACCATTATACGAGTTGGTTAAAATAACATTTCAGATTGTTGTTTTAAACACTGAGGATGTAGCTGTGTACGAGAGGAGATGTGGTGTCTACTGTCTAGGTTTGGTTTCATTCCAGTGGAGTTGATTGCAATCGTGGGTTATTTACTCAATGGGTTAACCATTAAGGCATTAGTCTTGCCATGCATGCCCTTTGTAACATGATTCTAAAAAGGTCAAACTGTTTCATGATGGATGCAGATGCCAGCTGTGTCTGTGATGGAGTTACTTTTACGATGGATTAAGGGCATGGGCGATTTCAGCCATTGCCTTGGCTTGGGTGAGCACTGGCAGAGCTGCTTTGATTCCCTATGACATGGACAAGTACATGTCTGGTTCACTTTTGTTTTCATTCCGTTACTTACTGAGCCTCCAGTAAATTTTAATTAAATAAAGCACGTTAGTATTCCCACATATCGTCGCTGTCAGGTGGAAACCTTGCGTGTCCAAAACTGTTACTTTACAGGAAATTGAAAGAAATAACCTGTGTTCCAATGGATCATGTGTTATTATTTTAGTTACAAGCTCTTGTTAATACTTTTCATTGGTTATTTGGTTCAATATTTATAAAACTCACAGACAGACTTAACCATTTGAACTTGGTGACCCGATTTTGGACATGTCAATATGGGTTTTATATTAAAATTTAAATAATTGCAAAATCTTTCAAAATGTTTTCCAAAATAGCGGAAATAAAAGCTTGTAGATTGGCTACGTTTCCGCGACACTATCATGCGACTAAGTGTAACATACAGTAGGGCATGCAGTTATTGAAAAAAACAATTACAAAATAATAATAAATAAAATGGAGATACGCTTCTGCCCAACAGTGACTATGTCTGGGTCATTTGCCAGTCTGTTATTCACCTGATCTCCAGTAAAAGAAATATGAAAACATTATGTACTATGATCATATTAAGCAAACATTCCTGCCTATTATGCTGGTCCAAATCTGTTCTGTTCATAAACAAAGCTCTACAGTTGTTAGGTTATATTCTGAGAGCACGGTGGCTCTGCTCCACACATGCTGGTGGGTGAGTATTTAATTAGTTAATACCTTCAGTAGACACTGTAGAGGTGCAATCTGAAGGACAGTAGCACGTCTATTCTACGGAACAGAGTTACTAGGGCACTAGCCTCTGTACCCAGGCTTTTAATTTCGTTCGCATTCGCCTCAAAAAGAAAAGCCTGCGGAAACGAGACACGTTTCCTGGGAGTGAAGTGAACTACAGTGCAGATGGGCGTCGCTCCAAATGTGGTGATGTCAGTGTTGTCTGCTGTTTTCTACCAGGGAGGGGAGGGGCAGAGATTCAAACATCTAAATGTATAAATAAATATCTACATGTATAAATAAAATAAACAAAAAATGTATACCACAATTTTAGATAATTTTGATAATCTTTTGTGTGGTGTAGCTCATGAGGTCTGTGTCAGACCTCATGACTTGCGTTGCTCATTTGACAGACTTTGTGTTGATCAGTTCAGCATGAGGTGTTAAGGAATGTGTGAAACAACAACGTTGACTGATGTCGAGTGTCTTATTGTGTCTGTCTGGGAGAGATTATCTGGAGACTTATCTCTCTCGTATCTCTCAACCACAGGCAGAAACTCTCTCTCTCTCTCTCATAGGACACTTGTCTCTCTCACAGGACACTTGTCTCTAGAGGGAGAATGATCTCTCTCTGGTAGGAGACTGATCCCTCTTGCATCTCTCTCCCCACAGTACTCCCAGAAGGAAGACAAGTATGAGGAGGAGATTAAGATCTTGACAGACAAACTGAAGGAGGTGAGTGGGCCACAGTTAAGCAGCTCCACATTCTGGGCATGTTGTAATATAATAGGCGGACATTTGGCGAAAATAGCCACAACGCTATCAGCTTGCTGATCATCTATGTTTGGTGAAAAGATTTGGTAGGAGGGGAAAAAAGGAGGGGCACATGTACAGTATAGACCCCTGTGGGGACCCCGGTTTCTAAAGTATATAGGGCGTTTAAATGTGCCGTGGGAACTATTAAAAGCAATGGTGTCATGAAAGATTACATTTGTGAGACCTGGGCCATGGCTCAGCGGTCCAGGCACCTTGGCTGGCAATCCAGTCTGGCAGTGTGCCGCGGGTTCGACTCCCGATCCCGACGGCCTTTACTGCATGTCATCCCCCCATCTCTCTCCCCATTTCCTGTCAGCCTACTGTCTGTCCCTCCATAAAAAATATAAAATAAAGGCGAAAGCCACAAAAAAAAAACATTAAAAAAAAGAAGAAAAAAAGATTACATTTGTGAGATGAAGATTGTAGAGAGAATAGAAAAGTGCACCCCAGATGGTGCAGATCTGTGCGTTGCCAGAAATTTCTGACCTCTAAATGCAATGGGTAGAGAGCCCGCCTAGGAAGCAGAAGGTCCCAGGTTCGATTCCCGGCCCCAGTAATGTCTCAAGGTATCTCTGAGCAAGACACTTAACCCCTATGTGCTCGTCCCCCTGCGCTCTAGTCTGACGCTGACCACTTTAGCATGAAGCAATCAGCTGGGTGAAGCTGAAAACTGAATTTCCCATGTGAGTTCAAATGGGTCTAATTAATATGATTAAGGTACTGTAGTTGCTAGAACAGCCACTTAAAAAACAAACAAAATAAACTTGGTGCCTATTGCTTAGGAAACCATTTATGTCACCTCCCCAGTATGAAAATACAATGTAAACAAACAGTTGTCTGTTGAACTCATTGGTTTATTTTCTGCTTTAGGCTGAAACCCGCGCTGAGTTTGCTGAGAGGTCTGTGGCCAAGCTGGAGAAGACCATTGACGATCTGGAAGGTAGAATCTTTACCTTTTTCCTTTTTTTCCCCCTCACAGCTTCATGATGAGACCTTCAACCACCTTTTCAGAGTGTTATCCTCATCACCCATTCCACTGTTTAATGCAATTATACAGTTTTAAGTGATTTAAGAGATTATTAACCGCTGTGTAGTGTATTGATATATGTACACTGAAGTAGACGGGTGGCTGATAAAACAAGTAGATGAAGATTATACGCCAACAATGACAACTAGATTTTAAGCCAATGGAATGTATTATTTATTTATTGCTTTTCTTTTAATACCTATATTTTAATATTATTTCTTTGCAACACTGTCTTCTCTCCTCCTTGGGGTTGTGCCACAGATGAGCTTTATGCACAGAAACTCAAGTACAAAGCCATTAGTGAGGAGTTGGACCATGCCCTCAATGATATGACCTCCATGTAAATACCGTCTCTGTGTGTGTGTGTGTGTGTGTGTGTGTGTGTGTGTGTGTGTGTGTGTGTGTGTGTGTGTGTGTGTGTGTGTGTGTGTGTGTGTGTGTGTGTGTGTGTGTGTGTGTGTGTGTGTGTGTGTGTGTGTGTGTGTGCGCATGCTATACACTGGAAGATGCACACTTTTCAAACTTTACTAAACAGTTTGCAGTGCAGTGAAACATCCAGTATTAATTTCACTTTTCCACTTTGTTCCAACTAATCCACTTTTGATTAGATCTGATTTGAGTGGAATGCTTCAGCTCACATGTTTGTGTTTCTTTAATACCTTGTGAGCAACTGTACATATTAGTGTAATTGTTTGTTTTTGGCCCCAACAGCTGCATCTTTTTTGTTGTGTTGACTAAAGGCAAAACTCTCTCTCTCTCTCTCTCTCTCTCTCTCTCTCTCTCTCTCTCTCTCTCTCTCTCTCTCTCTCTCTCTCTCTCTCTCTCTCTCTCTCTCTCTCTCTCTCATATACTGGTGTGATTTTGATGCACTTAAAACTCTCACAAATTAAACAAATTGCAGAAGATCACAATAGTAGATAATAGTTGTAGATAGTCGGCATGGTAATGCACTGTCCAAGGCAGCTATCACACATTTTTGAACAGCCATAGCTGGAAGCTTATTGTCTACTGTAGAAACAGTGGCCTTCATTAAGACTTGGGGTGTAGTGGTATGTCAACTGTGTACAATCACGATACACCAATCATGATGCTAGGTTTGATTCCCAGTAGGAACAACGTATATTTATATGGAAATGTTTATGTTTAGACATTCAGTTAGAGGTGGTTAAGTGTGGGTATAAAGTTAAAATGGTTGCGTTTACACATTAGCTTAGAGATGGTTAAGATTAGACAATGGTTTTGTTTAGATGGTTTAATTTAGTTGAATTAATTTTTAAAGTAAATTTTGCTATCAGACCAACCTAATGGTCTATTTGGAATTTTGGACTCCTAATGGTCCTCAGATCCAATGTTGAGAACCAGCGATCTACTTTCTACATCAACAACAGCTATTTAGATTTCTTTTTTTTTTATAAAGTATATTTATTGGTTTGAACAAAGTTAAGGACAACAAACAGACATTACACAACAAGAACATAATAACAAACAAAAGAAAAGAAAGAAAAGAAAAACAGCTCAGGCACAACACTATTATAAATAAAAAGATTGAATATACAAAGACATGGCAAGAACAATGAACCATAATGACAATAAGTGGCTTTTGAATTTTGATAGACTCCCATTCAGGAAATAAGCTATTTAGATTTCTGACTGGTCACTGAGTTCATGTAATGTCACAGAGATCAAACTGACTAATTTTAAAACTTTAACGCACCATCATTGCATGGCTGTGTGCCAGACATCATAGACCGTAACCGTAACCGCGCTAAAACCGTAAACCGATTTAGTTACTTTACCCTCCTGTACTTCCAGATAAAAGCCAGGAAGCCGTGTCACTCTCTCAAGATATGGTTTCAAGACTCGCAGCTCTGCTACTGAACTCATCCTCCATCTTGGTTTCATTTCTGTTGTACTCAGTTTGTCTCTTCCCCCAATTCTGCCTTTTTTCCCTTTAATTTTCTCTGTCTTTCTTTGCTCATTCCTTTTAATGTTTGTAAAGCCTTTCTCCTTTAAAGTTGGCCTCCTTGTAATTTTTTAGTTGCACCTTTCTTTTATTATTTTTTTCACCTTTTTTGTCATAGCCCCATGTTTTTGTCAACCGATACTTGCCTAAGCAAGTACAAAACATCAAGGATTGTGAATCCTGTTCTGTCTCCCTAATCTAGGCTCTCTTGCTTTGTCTTCTATGTAACTCTTCTTCTTCTTCTTCTTCTTCTTCTTCTCTATAAATGTTAAATATGATGAGGGCATCTGTCTTCACTTGCTTTTCTGTCTGACTTCATTCTTTCTGCTGATTAGCTAAAGACTTGATAATACCAGATTGCCTCAATCGATTTTTACAACGCAACTGAAAGCAAAAACACATTTTAATGTTGGCCCACACAGTTCCATATAATCAAAATATAATATAGTAACTGTTTATTTGAACAACATCTATTATACATTTGAAAAGGTGTGCCCAAAAGCTAAACCACGAAAAGAAAGTCACCAGCTACTACGTCACTGACACGCTGCAACACGCTTGATGCTTCGATGTACAGGATTCTATAGGTCACCACTTTTGGTGTCACACACACACACGGCTTCTGTTTACTATGCGTTGTCAACACGTGCTGAGTTGACAAACATTGGCCGAGTTCGGAGAACACTGATAGTTTATCCTTTAGTAATTAGGCTGTGGAAGTATTCACACTAGGCAACTTTTGCATTTATTGGGATTGGCAATTTGGGGAGAAAAGGAGGAGGAGGAGGTGATCAAGCTCCACAACACCACATTGGTAGGTAGGCTCAAGGCTGCATTTATTTTCCTTCTTTTTCCTCTCGAGGGTGCATGGGATGATGTGAACCCCTCCAGCAGGCTAGGGAGCACCGCTCCGGTTAGCGGAAAATGACCGCGGGGTGCGGGTTGCCAGGTTTTTTTATAAGTAAAGTATTTACATTCAATTAAACAGAAAAAAATATATAATACATTTTAATTTACGTCATATTTCGCGGCATTTCGACCTAATTTGTCTGTTCTTTGTCAATGGCAAATATTGAGACGTGTGGGGACTAAAGCTGTATATAGGAGGGCCCTCAAACACATTATTTGATAACTTTTCATCGTGCTCCTAAAAAAAATGTGTGCTACTAGCCGCGATTACATACACAGTTACAATAATAAGAAATTTGCGCCAACGACTGCGTCGACACCTGGCGTGGAACAAACGGGACGAACCGAGGCGCATATATGGATAACAACAACAACACTACACGCGCGCTGCAACACAAAACAGCTGCATACAACGCGTGTCACTGTGCACTTCTGTATCTGTGGACTTCTGTATCGCAACGCGGGGCAACGCAACTCTGGGATGAGCGGGCCGAAGGCCCGCGAAATTCTAGTTATTTACATTTTAATAGCAGTGACAAATGACAATTATCTCAGCTTTGTGCTTGCTATTTGCAATGATGAACCATCATGAATGTGACTGGGTATGTGCATGCATACACTGTAGGTGGCAAATGGAGTGGCAATGCCAGGGCAGTGGCAAAGAGAGTTTAACGGTGTTTAATGCAATCAGATAGGACTTTTCTGTTCAGTCAGTAGGCGTTCCCGCATAACTTCCGGGTATGATGATGATGTCACACTCATAGCCGCATACACTCTATTATTGCTTTCTCTGTAGAGAGGTTTATCTCTCTCCTTAAGGTCATCACTGGTTAAGTTTACATAAGATATCCAGAATACTGAATCTGTTACAATCTTCACACTAGATGCCTTTTATAAAGAAACAGAGCTGCTTTTTTGAGGAAAGAAAGAAAGAAAGTCAGAACTATATTAGAATTTTCTGCAATGCACACACAATGCACACACCTAAAATCATCAAATAAATACAACAATCTGTCTCACAGTCATAGTAAATATGTTGAAATGTGTAAACATGGACGTTAAGATAAAACGTGACATTATGTCATTTCAGACAGTATATCGGAAATATTGTGGATATCACAAACTAGCTCCAGTGGTGGAAAGTATTTAACTACAAGTACTCCAGTGGTGGAAAGTAACTAAGTACATTTACTTAAGTACTGTACTTTAGTACAATTTTAAGTTATTTGTACTTTACTTGAGTATTTCCCTTTTCCAATACTTTTACTTCTACTTCTCTACATCTCAGATCCAAATATTGTACTTTACTCCACTACATTTATTTGATACTTTGCTATTCATTATTATTACAAAACATACATTAACCACTTCAGCCCAATATACATTTTGGCTATTTGAAAATAGCTAATCTACAAGCTCACAATTCGTTGCATCGTGACACATTGTGAACTCATAGATCTGCTATTTTCAAAACATTGTTATTTGAAAACTTGAAATGGGACATCTTACTTTTGGTACTTTTAAGTATTCTTAAAGTAGGGATTAGTTGACAATGTTTCTTCATGCTGAAATGGTTACACTCAGGATGTGACCATATGTATACAATTTACTCTTTAGCAGATGTTAGAGGGTTGGGAGAACATGCAGACAGACCTGTATTAAGCATGGATCATGACTGAGGCCTGTATAAGACTCTGGGCTGTAGGGCTGGGGTGATATGTCTTCAAATCAATGTCAGAATAAGGACAAACTTATGCCTCGATTAAGATTAATGAACGATTTCATTTGCTGCCTTCATAGTTATCTGACAAGGTCTGTATTGTAAATATTACGTGTGAAAAAGAATGATCAATTTTAATACAATAATTGATTTTCATAAATGGCTGATCTACAAGCTCACAACCCGTCCCGATTCAATGTGTTGAGCTTGCAGATTGGCTATTTTCACAGGTTGTTGGTCTGTGTCATTAGTTTTACATCAACTGGAGAGAGGAGAGAAGGAGAACCGTCATGATTATTTATGTTGGGGGATCACATTGGATTAGTTAGACACTGGGATTGGTGGGAAAATGAGAGAGTCAACCTTCTTATCAAAGTTTTGTTTTACCAGGGTTTTTTCGTTTATTGAGGCCCTACGGCCTACACTGTTCTCTCTGCATTCTATGTACAGTATGTAATTCCCTCGCTTATTGAGTTGCTCTGGAAAGGCTAAATGCTTAAACTGTAATTGTAAGTAGGTGACAAAGCTTCAATCAGCACAGAGGCAAAGCGCTTCATTGGGTTCATGAGGCAGAGGACTGAATAGCACAGTAGAAAGAGAACATAGCAGTTGATAATGAGAGAAAGAAGGCAGGGAGGAGTGTGCATAGTTTAGAGCCATATGAGAAATGGAGAAGGCTCCGAAAATCACCGCCTACTCATTGCTCACCAAGCGCATACTCCCCCAGGCCAGAAGTGTGTCTCTCCTGAGTCCTTCTAGAAGTGGACCTGGCTATAGAGCATTATACAAACATACATTAGTGTGCCTTATGTGTCCTATGACACAAACTACCTCCATTATAGCGAGCCCACGCATCAGGCGCTTTGGGCGACCCATGAACTTTCTTCCGGGCTGTGGGCCCAAAATTGCAATACCGGATACAAATTATACAATACCAGTTGGCCATTGTCAACTTTTGCTTTTACCGATTAAGACTGGGAACGCATCCTTCATTTTAGATTTTAACCACTTTATCCATTATTTTATACTTTGGCTATTCAAAAAGAATAAAGTGACCCGCAACAGCATGATGTTACGTTGTGAGCTTGTAGATCGGCTATTGTAAGAAAAATCTTCTGGGGGGGGGAATTAAATAGTCAGTTAAATAATCTTCATGAACAGCTGTGTTTGCTGTGTTTTATTTGAGTTGCTTTCAATTTAACTTAATCTTACTTCTACCTGAGTAATATCTAAGTCAGATTATTTTGCTTATATTTGAGTAGGATATTCTGCCCCCTGCTCAGCTGTAAACATATCAGGTATCATCAGTGTATGTAGCAGCCTGAAAGCAACAGAAACTAGCAAACATGACATGCTGTGATGCAACACATTAATGTTGTGGTTGATACAGGTAGCTGCCAAGTCCCCCAGTAAATGCAAAGGCTCGCACTCACGCTCACACATGCACATGCACGCATGCAAGAACACGCAAGCACGCAAGTGTACACACCCAAGAGTACACACGCACACTTCATGCACCATGCTTTGAGTTGCTCTGCCCTCTTGTGGTGACTTTGTCAACCGATATTTGATATGTTCACTTTTATCTCAAGGCCTCATCATCTCCCAGAGTTGTTTAGTGGAAGCTGCCATTTTGTGTGGGCACAATCTGAGAAAATACAATAAAGAACAAAAAGAAACATCACGGTTCAATTCCCCAGATAAGTAGTAGGACAAATCTGGATGGGGAAGTATAGGAGTATTTGAGATAGCTGAAGACTTTTGCTCAAATAATTAAAGACAACCTTCCTAGAAATTCAGAGGAGTCGAATTGTAAATGTAATGTAAATTTAAATGTACTTTGTTACTATCCACCACTGCATTTGAAGTCATATTGCCCATCTCCGGACCAGGGGTGGATGTGAGAGTAGGCTTTTCTCCCTCTTTTTCTCATGAACTGAGTACATGAACATTCTAAAATCCGTCATTTTACTTTCACTTGATGAAGTATTTTGCTTCAATGCCTTTGGCAGGTAATGAACCTCTGTAATCAATACATTATTATGTGATTCCTTTTGAAAATCCCAATCATACATTCAAAGGGCGTAGATTCAAACTTTCAGCCTACGAGACTGTTACACTTTCCCATCTCTATTGCATGTCACATGATGAGCCTGGGCAAATATGTGGTTTTATTTGCACTGTGTGGGATATTTGAGACGACTGAAGATGACCGTTTGTCTCCATGCACCACTCCGTCTCTTCCAGACATGCTGGAAGGCGTCAAGGTCGAGAACTTGAAGCTGAGTGAAGACCTCAACCAGACCATGGCCGAACTCAACAGCTTCTGATGATATGCACGGATGTTGTTGGAGACAACCCCACCCCTCACTAACCCCACCCTCCTGAATTCCCCCCAATGAACCCACCCGTCCTTTATGTCCTGTTGACTGTCTTGTTTTTTAATGTTGTGGGTCGGTGTAATTCACCTCGATTATACTGTATGATAGATAGGGGCTGTGTCCACAGTACGTTTTTGAGCACTTTGCATATCATGTCCACAGTGCTTCTTAACCAAGTGCACAGAATGTTTATTGACGCCTGTAATGTTCTAACATATCAATCGTTGCTGTGCGCATGCACATTATTAGCACAAATATAGCCTAATGGGTTCATGGTTGTGGTGAAGATTCAAAGCCAGGTTGTAAATTGTCCCGTGTTGCTGAGAAAGGAAGGACAAATCTACACGACAGACGATACGGAAGCGCGACGGGGAGAGGTCAGGAGAGGGCCATCCATTTTACCGTGCTTCAATTAGCGATTCTATGCTTCAATCTCTGTCACGGAAACATTTGAAAATTGTGAGAGGCAACAGTCTGACTCATGTGACTAGGTTGTAGTAAATTTAATGACCAGCAGGCTCAAATGTGACATTGATGAGCGGTGCTCGATCCTCAATGTCAAACGTGCTGAAATGTGACAATGCTGAAACGTGAGGCACTGTGCTGGTAAGAAGAGTGCCCCACTGAGTCTTTACCATGGAAATGCATGACAGCAAGGTGCTGGCAGCTTGAAAAAATCTGTGGACACAGCCCCCTTATGTTTTCTACAGGATGTTTGGAAGAGTTGAGATCATTTGAACGCATTAGTAAAGCATTGATAGTGTTGACTATCAGTCCTGGGTTTCTTCAGTTTAACCCTGAGTGTACCTTGTGCCCGAAGGTCGCTGCACAAGTTCCTATATCTGTTGCAAATACTTGTTACATCAAAACTCATTCACATATATTCACATAGGTAATGCGTCATTCAGGTTGATGCCTTTATTCGTGATGAAAAATCATCCTTGTCCTGAATAAAACCTGTTATCACTGCCTAATATCTGCATTCTTTGTGGATGTACTAATGAAACGTGAATTCATTGCACAAAATAACACCTCCAGTCTGTACGGACCTTAGAAGGTTAATTGACAGACGATCGCACAATAGTGTTGCTGACACAAACTGAGCTTGGAAATCAATTTGCATCAGCAAGCAATACTGTCTTTCTACGGAGTATTCATTTGGCTTAATACTACAAGGATAATGTTAGGAGGCATGTTATACTTGCGATTAAGTTATCCAACTCAATGAATGTTCACCATGTCAACATGTCACAGTTTAAAAATGCATTTGTTTAATCTATCTTGAGGACTGGCAATGTTTATATTTTTCCTTGATGGTATATTCACTATATTGGTTTGAAGTGGCTACCAGTGACCATAATCACACAGCAGCCCTTTTGCTTTGTCTCATTGGGTTGACATGGGCTTCTCTCTCTCCTCTGCATGCTGCTCTGTTCATCTTTAACACTTCAGATCAACTCATTGTTTTCTGTTCTTGGTGGTTCATTAACCTCAAATGGTAAATAAATGAATACTTCTTTGACATTGCAAGTCTTTTGAAACATGGTGTAATGGTGCACATTCTTCTGTTCTATAAAACATACATAGACTATATGGTGTAATGGTGCACATTCTTCTGTTCTATATGTTAACATATTTTATATAGCTCAGTGACAATCAGTCAAAAGTAACACGGTTCTATATGTTAACATATTTTATATAGCTCAGTGACAGTCAAAGTCATACGATTTGTCACACACGTTACCGCATTGAAATTTGTTCTCCACATTTGACCCATCTCTTGGAGCGGTTGAGCCGCAGCCAAGGAGCGGTGAGCTGCAGCGTGCGCCGCGCTCGGGAATCATTTGATTAGTAGATTTGACCCCCAATCCAACCCTTTGATGCTGAGTGCCAAGCAGGGAGGCATTGGGTCCCATTTTTACAGTCTTTGGTATGACCCGGCCGGGGATCGAACCCCCACCTCCCAGTTTCAGGGCGGACACTCTAACCACAAGGCCACTGTCTGGTCAAAAGTAACACGGTTCTATATGTTAACATATTTTATATAGCTCAGTGACAGTCAGTCAAAAGTAACACGGTTCTATATGTTAACATATTTTATATAGCTCAGTGACAGTCAGTCAAAAGTAACACGGTTCTATATGTTAACATATTTTATATAGCTCAGTGACAGTCAGTCAAAAGTAACACGGAAGTGCATCGATTCATGTTTGTAGCGTTTGAACTGAAAAATACATGCTTTGTCACTATCCTTTTTTTACACAGTGAAGATTTTTACTGTTGTACAACTATGTCCTCTCTCTTTGTTTAATAATTTGTGTCATGATGGTTAATGAAGATATTGTGACAGAAACATTGACCTTTTTTATATATATAATTTTTATCCCATGATTTTGCAAACCATTTTTTCCACCCAGTGTCAATTATCTGATGTAATCCTGGGTGCTATAGTTCCTCCAGGGGGGGCAACGGACTGACCTCATGCTACCTTCTATACATGAGGAGTCCAAGCTGCTTCTTTTCACCAGACCAGGGGGGAGTTTCCCCGGCCGGACGTAGCACGTGGAAGGAACACGTTATTCCAACCAGTTCCCCTCCATCAGGCGCCCCGGCTGGCCAGGGGGAGGTAGTTTAGAGACCAGGGGTGCGTTCGGAAATACCGCACCGGAGCGCACTCGCCTATTAGTTTGCATTGCACAGTGTGCTCAGTGCACTATCCGAACGTGCCCCAGGATTATTGCATGTTTTTTGTGAAGGTACCTACCCTAGGGGACACGGGGAGAACATGCAAACTCCACACAGAAAGGCCTTTTGCCATTGACCAACATTGACCTTTTTAACCCATTTAAACCAGGAAAGTGACCGCGTCCTTTTCGATTTTAGTCATATTCTTTACTTTGGCTGGTCAAAAATAGCAGATAGCCTATACAAGCTCATAGCACGTCACTTTGTGCCCACCATGAGCTCATAGAGCTGCTTTTATTTTATTTTATTTTTAGAAAAATCTACATTTTTGAATAATAAAATAATGCACAATATAATAAATTAAAGATATTGCACAGAAATACCATTGGAGTGTATAGATGAAACAATAAAGAAACGTTGCCCAATATATATATTTCTAAACATGTTAACCATATTTATATTATAGCTATTAACTATTATGTGGCAGTTTGGCAGTATAGTCAGTGATATTGTCTCCACCAGGCCGAAGCCATGGGGAGAGAGTATGTTTTGCACTGTGTGTGTGTGTGTGTGTGTGTGTGTGTGTGTGTGTGTGTGTGTGTGTGTGTGTGTGTGTGTGTGTGTGTGTGTGTGTGTGTGTGTGGGGGGGGGGGGAGAGTGTGTGTGTGTGTGTGTGTGTGTGTGTGTGTGTGTGTGTGTGTGTGTGTGTGTGTGTGTGTGTGTGTGTGTGTGTGTGTGCGCAATCTGTCCGATATTTCATATTCCATCCTAATAGCTTTCAAAGTTTGCAGGATTGGCCCATTTTGAACAAAAAGCCTCAAATCATGAACGCAGCGTGCAATTTACGTGAAATCTTTCACGCACTTTCCTACTAGGCTGAGGAATATATCCCAACCTTTTCACATAGCGCCACCAACAGGTGGATTTTTGCAAAACACGTTTTTGGAACAAAATGCCTCAAATCATCCGTAAGAACAAATGGCACCCTTTTCACATTGACCACCAGGAGGCCACAACCTGACCTGGCCTGATGGAGACCTGTGCCCCGAGGGGCACTTTTTCTAGTTGCATTTTTATGGCACGAAAATATACATTTTACACTTTTAGATGGACTTCTAGCTGAGTCTTCCCACTGCGGAGAAAAAATATTTCATTGCCAGAAACTAGTCTTTGTCTCGGTGAAGAATTAAAGTAGCCTATATTCTTTAAGAGTAGCCTAGACAGTGTGAGTAAAAAGTGTCAATGGGGAAACAGTCCGTCAGGCACAGGCCGTATATGTAGCAGTGGCGCCATCTGGTGAATATCAATAGGAACAATGGGATATAAATGTAGGTCACTCCCCGTGTAGTGGAAATGACTTCATTGTTTCGATCTTTTCTTGACTTAACGTCTGAAAGTCTGAAAGATTCATCATTATCACTTTAATATCAGCGTCCCTGAAAAGCTTCTGGTAAGATGCTGTATTTATATAAATCGTTCGTAACATGTAGGCCTACATGATTTACTTTCATGGGTAACCGTTTAAGAGGCCTGCCTGGCCAGGTGTTTAAATGAGGTGTCATGTCAATCTAGCGCAGGTGTAGTTGATTCGGCGGCCAGGAAGAGTATTTTTTTACTTTATTTATATTTGTGTATGCTGAAACTAATTAAGTGACGGACAATTGGGAGAACAGCTAGCAATGGTTAGCGAGAGAAAGCGAAAAGGCAGAAAGATCTATTTGGACAGTGACTTTGGGGGGGGGGGGTGCCATTTTCATTTTATGTCAAAATACCCCAAATGTATTTGGTGGTGGAGGTGGACCTCCATCTGAAAATTCGTTGTAGCCTACCGCATGCAAAGTTTGTGGTGTTTGTTTCCAAAATATTCCACATCTCTCTCTTTAAAAAAAAAAAATATATATATATATAGGCTATACATTAACCCATTTTGCTGCATGGGCCAATGAGGGGACCCCTGAACTCCCTCAAGGACCCCTGGGGGAACCGACTTTAGAACCAATCTATGGAACCAATGCCCTAAAGAAAGAGGTTCCCCCAACAACAATCTCACCCACACACACACGCACACGCACACGCATGCACACGCACGCGCGCGCGCACACACACACGCTGTCACACAGACGCATTCCAGCATCGTCAGTGGACCGACGCTCCTCTCCGGACTACAGGGGCGCCACAGCGCTCATTTCTCTGCTAGGATATGTCAGTGCATGATGATGATGATGCCGTCCATGAACCACACCCAGCAGCATCCATGGACATAAAATAAACCCCGCGCTGTCTTCTTTCATTCACTCACATGTTTTAATTATTGACACGACACCTGCAGGCAAATAAGCATCAACATGGCTGAGGCTGACCAGGCTGAGATAACCAACTTGAAGCCGGCATATGGTGAGTAGGCTGTATTTCTAAAATGACCTAATAATAATAGCCCGACCGTGTAGCCATATATTTTATGATGCTCATCCACTGTGATTGTGTCTATTCTATATTATGCTTCTAGATTGAGTAGCCATATACGTATGAGCCATATGAGGTGTATGCATTAATGTAGCCCTCTGTGTTGTCATGCTATACAATTTGTCTCGCGCTATAGCCTATATGATATCATCATGGTCATGGTCATCCATGTGATAAGCTATATCCACATCGCTTGGTGGTATAGGCGGAAGGCGGTATAGCCTACATATGGATATTAGAATTCAATACAAAACAATACGTTTTAAAGCACTTATTATTAACTTATTATACTATACCCATATCTGGTTGATCATATTACATGCATAAAGAAATTAATTAGGCTATAAAATAAAAAACTAGAATAGACTACAGAAGCAATAAAATGCGCATCGCAGCATAGGATATAAAGTAGGCTAAATGTTGGACCTATATCATCATCATTCATTATTAACCTATAGATTATGATTATGAATGAGTTATGTATTGTGTGGTCATGTTATGTTGCGTTGCGTGCTGCTGTGTCAGCCTGCAGGGCCATAGCAACGCTTCCATTCTGGAGACGACACTGTACAGTACACACAACGCTTTCTGTTACGTAATGCCCTTAGTGCCTGTCTGAGGTTTAACTCCGTAGCAAAGGACAGATCTACAAGCTGTCAAGGCGTCGCCGCCGCGTCTGGTCGGCGAGCGACGCAGTTGCGTGATTGTGTAGGCCTACTGATCTGTGTGGTAGTCTAGTAAGCCTACATCCCTCTGAGGCTAATTTGGTTATGATTCAAACGACGAAGTGTGTGTGTGTGTGTGTGTGTGTGTGTGTGTGTGTGTGTGTGTGTGTGTTCATCCCACCCACAGTCCATTGTTGTGGAGTTTTTGTCAGGGTGCCAGAACAGAACACAGAACCGGTCCTACACTGACGCTGCAAACATGATCTGAATGAGTGAATGTCCTTTTTATGTATAGGCCTATTATCATCATGTCTTCATCATTATTAGATTATTTAGATCCAGTAAGTAATATAGGCCTATATGGAAATTAGCCCACATGTCAGGCAGGCTATAGCCTGTATAGTAACATAGTTAGAATGTTAGAATTGACAGCCATCTATCTTTCTATCTGTCTATATATACAGAGATTACAGTGGAACTAAAAAAATACATTGTCGTAAATTATCTTGTACGTGTAATACTGGTGAAGATGAACTATACAATTAATTTAGCTGGGGACCCCCTGGAACCCCCTCAAGGACCACTGTGGGTCCCTGGACACCGACTTGAGAGCCTTTGATACAAAAAATCAGTCTACTTAGGGATCATTAATAGCTGGATTGATCCCCTGCAGCAGAAAACATTTGGTTGAACTAATGGTTTTGTAAGGTTGGACTTAATGCACTATAGAGTCTATCCAAACTCATACTGTTTCATTATTGCGTGGATTACAGAAGCACTGCATTGCAACAGCTACACTGCAGCTAAATCTGGCATTAACGTCTATATATGATCATAAGAAGAAAAGAAAAATAGACCTTAAATATAATAAATAAGTACCGGTATGTCAAAGAGAACATACAAAGATCAAGCTATATCTATGCAGATACACCTAGCATTAGAACAGCAGTGTGTGTTGAGGTTAAACACAAGGTCAGCTTGGCTTGTAAGCACATAGGGAATCTCTTTTGGTGCTATACAGTGAAGTAGCCTACACAGCATCTTTGTCAAATGGTGCTTTATAGAAACATTAATAGGTGCCTGAACCAAGCTGCAGAACCAGTAGAGAATCAAACCTATGTGTATGAGGTTTAGCATATGGTACAAACACATTGGTAGGTCCATATTGTGTGTGTGTGTGTGTGTGTGTGTGTGTGTGTGTGTGTGTGTGTGTGTGTGTGTGTGTGTGTGTGTGTGTGTGTGTGTGTGTGTGTGTGTGTGTGTGTGTGTGTGTGTGTGTGTGTGTGTGTGTGCATGCACGATCCATTTCCAAGAGCCACAACTATTACTTTTTTTAACTACTTTTACAAAAAAGTCAATAAATCAATCTTTGTGTGTGTGTGTGTGTGTGTGTGTGTGTGTGTGTGTGTGTGTGTGTGTGTGTGTGTGTTGGGGGGGGGTGGGTGTTGGGGTCCTTGCCAATTTCACAAATTGTATTTGTTTATTTAACAGAGGAGTGCACAATAGAAGCCACAGAGAGCCGTGTAGTCAATTTGCATATGCAAATCTCTGGGCTGAGTTCAAACCAATACAACATCAAAATGCAACACAGAAAATACAAAGGCAATACAATGAACCATATTTGAAAAGAACACATCATATAGAAAAGAACACATCATATAGAAAAGAACACATCATATAGAAAAGAACACATCATATAGAAAAGAACACATCATATAGAAAAGAACACATCATATAGAACATGAATCGTAGTCTCATCCATGTTGGTTCCATACAAGGGTTTAGATCAGTGGTTCTCAAAGTGTGGCCCATCCTTACATTTAGCAAATGGACCAAATGGACCCATGCATGGTTCCGTTTGTACGCTCTCAGAGTTATGGGTGTCCTTGAAAAATGTAAAGGTTTAAGAACCTGCGATTTACATCAATGATTTACATCATGGTCGGATTGTCTTGAGCCACTGATTCAAGCGTTCTTTTGAATACTTTCTCTGATATGAGTGGGAATTGAGTTCCACTGGTTTTCTGCTCTAACTGCAGCAAACGAACCAAAAGCATGCCGTTTTCCTAAATTTAGCCCTGCAGTTACCTCTGCCATAGCTGTGACTTTGACTGCTGTACCACCTGAAAAATACTGCATGTCATGAATGGAATGAGAGAAAGAACAGACACAGGCAGGTGACTGGTGTGTGCAGATAAATTACCACTTTTAGTGCTATTTTAGCACTATTTTGTTTAGTGAACCAGAGCCACTACACTAGTACACACAATGTCGTTAAATAGCACTAAAAGCGATCATGTGTCTCCGAATAATAAAGGGAACCTATAGCAACTATCATAAAGGTGCTATACCATAGCACCTTTGTCAAAATGATGCTTTATTGAACCATTAACAGGGCCTGAAACTAACTGAAGAACTAAAGAGAGAATAAGAACTCAAATGGAACCAATTGGACCCATTCCATTTGTACACTAGACGAGTTACGTCACACACTCACAGGCTGGTCACATGAGGTTTGAGATCCACATTGGAGCCACATGGTTCCCATGGGGATGCTGAGATCCACATTGGAGCCACATGGTTCCCATGGGGATGCTGAGATCCACATTGGAGCCACATGGTTCCCATGGGGATGCTGAGATCCACATTGGAGCCACATGGTTCCCATGGGGATGCTGAGATCCACATTGGAGCCACATCGTTCCCATGGGGATGCTGAGATCCACATTGGAGCCACATGGTTCCCATGGGGATGCTGAGATCCACATTGGAGCCACATGGTTCCCATGGGGATGCTGAGATCCACATTGGAGCCACATGGTTCCCATGGGGATGCTGAGATCCACATTGGAGCCACATGGTTCCCATGGGGATGCTGAGATCCACATTGGAGCCACATGGTTCCCATGGGGATGCTGAGATCCACATCGGAGCCACATGGTTCCCATGGGGATGCTGAGATCCACATTGGAGCCACATGGTTCCCATGGGGATGCTGAGATCCACATTGGAGCCACATGGTTCCCATGGGGATGCTGAGATCCACAGGATTCCTTTTGTGTGTACAGTATTGTCGTTGCTGTCTGGCAGAAACCTCCTATGTCCATATTTTAACTTTTTGTGTTTTGTCTTAAATTAACGCCCTACTTGATCATACTACAGTGTCACATGAAAGCGTCATCAAAAGTAACGCAGTGTGCACTTTTGCTATTTTTGAGGGGCGCTAGCCCCTCCTATATACAGGTTTAATGTTTGTTTTTAGTTCAATGTTTGTTTTAAAAACGCCATTGACAATGGTCAATTGTCCCTAACACAAACATTAAATACCATTAACAATAAAGAGAATTTAATGTTTGTTTTGTCACCGTTTGTTTTACTTCACCATTACATCACCTAATCATAGCAATATGAGTTAGACTTTAATAATTAGCGCCCCTCACTTCACACGGGTGTGATTTTTGAATTAGAATCACTGAAAAGTACAATATGCTTGTCTTGGTTCTGATGGCTGCCATGGCAGGCATGTGAGTCGGGTTGGGGTGGGGAGGGGAAAGGGAGGGGGTCCCTGAGCTGTCATAGGTAAATCCAGTGTCCCAATAGGACAGCATGAGACAGCTGTTCCTTTGTCTCACAGCACAGAGGTGGTAGTTTACTCCGAATGATTTGAACACGTTTGTTTTAATCTGAGCATTTGAACATTCACCATGGTGATTGGTGACTGTGATTATTTGTATAGGATGAGGGTGTCTGATATTCTTCCAAATAGGCCAGTAAGCCATTGGGCCTGCTGGTGTTATTATTATTCTTTAGGCCACCCCAACTGGCACAACAGGACAGAACAAGAACAACCAGACAGATTTCTAGGCCCCAGGAGGACGAATTCTCTCAATAACGCCACAAGCAATGCACATCCACTGTGTAGCATTGGGTAGAAGGCTTGTATCTCCATATTTCTACTTTTATGCCCTATGGTGTTACAAATAGTATAGTTCAAAAGTAGCAAATATTACAAACGCACAATGCGTCTCATCTCGATGCGTCATGAGTTTGTAGGTTGGCTATTTTTTAACATTTTAACATTTTAAGTGAACGTGGTTGTTAAAGTCCAAGTAATCAGGTATTTCAGTCAGGTCGTTCGCCAAGCATAATACAAGAAAGTGCTTGCTTGCACACCAGCATCAATAAATGCAATGTCCACACAGGTTTTTCAGATGCAAGAAATGTGTAATTGTGATCTATACTAGTGGGGGAAAAAGTGCTACCAAAAATGTGCCATCATTTTCCACATTGGTCATTCCAATTATTGAGTGTTGGTGTGCGAGTATTCCTTTTTACCGACATTTATTAACAACTAGATAATCATCATGACATCACCATATATTTTATTATGTATTTTTGGGTAGATAACACCTGCAGCATCGCATTGGAGCAGTATTATTCATTAACAATTAACATTATTTCTGGAAGTACAAGACAGTAACTGATATTGTTATTGACTACTATATATTATTTTGTTATTAATATCCACTGTACGAAGACATAGGTAATGTGCCTGACCACTTTAATTGATATTTACGGGCACTCTACCCGTAAATACCAGCTTGTTTACAAACATTCAAACATTCCGATCTGGTGTATATAGGATATGGGATCAAGTAGTTTTCCAGTTTTCTGATCTAGAGAGGATATAACTTTGTGTTGTCAGGCGGACTGAAATCATGGTGAAAAGTGAAACCAAAAGTGCTACTCCCAAAGTATTCCTTTCTGTTAGAGGCGTCATCATTTGTTTTGTTTGGTATAATCGTTTCTTTTCATTTGGTATATCTTTATTTATTCCAATGCGTAATGCGACTACAATACTCGATTTCGGCATGCATGTTGCTGGAGGAAACAAAAACAAAGCTGCTCCAACCGGAAACCACTTTATAGAATTGTCGCCATAGGCCTAGACGGGATCACACTGGTTCAGTTTGGAATGAAAACAAGGCTTTGCTCTGCATGGAAAGCCTTAAATGTATTTATAAAAATGAATAAGGGATATAATGGGGTCATAGTTTTAACCACTGTTGTGAGCGCACCAGTGAGGCAGAGACAGAGAGGCTGTGTTCAAACAATAGACTCTCTTTAAGTAAGGATTTTTATTTCAACAAAGGTAGGGAGGGGGAATAAATGCATCAACATAAACCTTCCAGCCAAAAGTATTTAAGTAATACACCCCAGAGGTTGCCTAAAGGAAAAGAAAACAGTCCATTAAAATCTGTTCAATTCAATCCATAGTATCCACTAATAGTGGAGTGTGTAAAGAGGAGAGTTACAGCCTCTGACTGTGAGCAGGTCAGCTTCAGTTTTTGTATAGACCAGGATGATCAGGAAACACATAAATAGCCTATTATGAACGTAGAGAGATACCTCATTGGCCGTGGCGGTTCATTGACACCTTCATTGGAGCGATGCGTCATGGAGGCATCCATATTTTGTTTGCTAGATGACTAAGTTTGTCTTAGCTTGTTTGTGTTTATTGATTGTTACTGTACTTTGTCCCATTCGGTTCAAATATAATTTTCATCATTTCATCCTTCGATTTATCTTTTTTGAGTTTTGATGAACCACTATGTGAACTGACCCAAACGTATACATTACTAATTAACCTATTTCAAATAGACCTGTAGTGAAAATAGCAGATCTTCAAGCTCACAACATGTTGCAATGTGACACGTTGTGACATTGATTTTCATTATAAAACCAATGTTAAATACTTTTTAGTGTAAGTAAGTATAAAACATGAAAAAGTGAGGTACTTCTACACACACTGGTAGTGTGCTCACAACATGTGACTGATTGGTGCAGCGATTTACGAGATTAGCCACACAAACACGCACACACACACACACACACACACACACACACACACACACACACACACACACACACACACACACACACACACACACATACACACACACACACACACACACACACTTCCGCTTCTATAGCAACTGCTTCCATGGCAACGTACACAAAGCCAGAGTGCAGTGGTGTTATTTCTGTTGAGCCACAGAATGCCAATGAACCAAACCGTGTCATGTCCGTTCTACATCATCCTGTCCAAGTTTACTTTCCAACAGTGACGCCACACTGTATATTATTTCTCTTATTTCATGGCCATCGTCTGAGTTACCAGTTTGAGTGGTTCTCAAACTGGTGGTTGGGACCACCAGGGGTCCCCTATACGTTTTGGGGGTCTGCAGATGATTAGCTTAAATGTGCAACATGGTTTTCTCAGTAAACAGTACACAAACTAACATATGTGTATACAGATTATCTGCACATTTTTAAAGTTAGAGACCTTTTGAGACCTTTTTAATATCAAATTGCACAAGTTGTCAAATATTATGTAAGAAAAGAAAGAGGCAAACATTATGAAAAACGTTTAGAGCTTGAGAATCTGCTACTTTTGACACTCTTATGCTGTACGATCAAGTAGGGCGTTAATAGGCAGCTTCTGTTATTATATCTACATACGTAAGCATGAGGCTAGATATAAAGGAGCGAGGAAAAGCATTCAGCAAGCCGTGTAATAATCATATTTAATGTCCGTCTCTAACGAATCCTCTTCTCTTTCCTCCGACAAACCTACACAACAGCGGTGTCACCGGTGTTGGCCGGCTTTCTGGGCGCCGGGGTCCTGGTCGTCACGGTGACTGTGGCGGTCTTCCTGTGGACATGCTGCCAGCGCCGCTACCGCCAGCTGACGGGCGGCTACAAGCTCCAGTCGGGACCGTGCGACTCGCCCGTGGACCCGCCCTACAGGTAGGCCTGTCCCACAATTATTACATAGTCACTTAATCGCAAATTATTTGAGATAATCGCAATTATCGTCATAATCGTTTCCATGTTGAAATATTTTCATTCAAACAATTTTCAAAATAGCAGAAATAACTACTAATCTACAAGCTTACAACACATCACTGTGACATGTTGTAAACTTGTATGTAGATCTGCAATCTGTGCTCATGAAGTCTAAAAAAACAAACAGAAATTCAAGTTGTATTCATATGTCCCTATGTTCAAGTGACAAAAAACACAATTAAATCATTAAATCGAAATTATTTGTGTGACAGTTAATGGTCAACTTAGATGTTGTAATGGTGACTGCCCACCCTACAGGTTCATCCACATGCTGAAGGGCATCAGCATCTACCCGGAGACGCTTAGCAACAAGAAGATTGTGCGTGTCGGCCGGCGAGCCGGGAAGTCCCGGAACAATGGAGGAGGCCACGGTAGGAATGCTAACATTTCCGAGAGACCCATCTCTCAATACATAGGTTTATGTCTTGATTCCGAACACTCCGTGCCTTCATATCTATTTGGATCTTTCATTCCTAGAAAGGTTGCTTTGTTTTTGTGAAACCCTACAGTGTACTATCATCAGCTATAGCCTACATACTACTACTACTACTACTGTACTACACCATATGCACCCTTGCCACGTTTAAAACCACAATCAAAACCCACCTTTTGAGAGTAGCATTCGCTACCTAATCTAAATCCCCCCTTTTAAGATTTGAGTATTTACAAAAGTGCTATGTCAATTCTATGTATAGGTTATTATCATTATCAAATTAATTATCATTTATTACAATAGAAAATATCACAGAGAGTTCACCATAATTGGTGAAATTCGCGATTTCCTCCATCCTACACATCCTATCAATTCGCTTTTGACAAGTTGCGGTCTGGAGAGATAAACAGCGGATATGGAAACAGTCTGAGTGTCCATGTGTGTACTGTATGTGTGAAAATGACTGGATACAGTTCTGTAGTAGGCGGGCTGCACTCTGGCTGCCAAAATTGTGTCCTGTGAGGCAATACAAATATTTGTTTCTCAACCAAATACATGTATATTTTTAGTTGCATTCTCAGAGTTTTAAGCTTATTGATTATCACAATAATGTTGTTAATCACAATTATATTTGGCCCAATTCTCTTGAATTTCCATTACATCCCATCCCTAGGTTGGGTGACTTCAAATCATAATTTCTATCAAACGTTTTGTCTCAATTACAATGAACAATTTGTTTTTTAATAGTGAAAATGCCAGATCTACAAGCTTACAATGTGACGTGTTTTGCGATGTGTGTAGATCTTGGCAGAAAAATGTATTAGAAGGCTTTCACGTTGATATGCTGATATACACAAAAAAAACAATTATAAAAAAAAACCTTGCTTCTCAATAACCACAGCATCCGTATTGTGGGGAAAGCTATTGCAGAAAATAGCAGATTGATGCATTGTGACTCATAACGAAGTGAAAGTTTTCCCCACAATAACAGAAAACAGAAAAGTCAGTATTATATAGCCGAGAGGGACTTCGGTCAACCCGGTTTAAGTGGTTAAAGACAAAGTCGGTTCTTGGCTCTAAATGTCAGCTCTGATATATTTTCGGTTAATTGCCCGTCCCTAGGCCACGGCGGCGAGTGGGGTCGCGGCGGGGAGCGGGGAGGCAGAGGAAGGTCCGTGCCGGTGGACGTGGAAGCTGGGGCGGCCCCGCTGCAGATGAGCCGACTGCACGTGCCCCCTGCTGGCCAGCCGCTGATAGAGCGGGCGCTGCCCATCAGGGCCGACTACTGCTGCCTGGAGAGCAGCTCTGGAGGCCCCAGCGGTAAGCCTGGCAGAACCATTGATTGATTGATTGATTGATTGAATACTTTATTAGTCAGTTTATTAGACTTGTTTGTTGTTTCCTTGTTTCCATTGGCTATTTTCTCTATGTATTAACTGAAAGTGGAAGTGGTTAAGTGTGTCTGCGTTTTTTTATATATAAATATTGGACCAGTTATCAACAAGAGCTTGTGACTATATTTAAGGATTTATTTTCCATTTCCTGAAAAGTAACAATTTTGGACATACAGTACAAGGTTTCCACTTGACAGTGACGATAATTGTTATTTGAACTACCGGTAATAGCTATTATTAAGCATTGTCAGTTTATCCTGTATGAGTTCTCTCTCCTGATTGGACTACATTGGTATCCCAACCTGATCTGAACTAAAGGGCTGGAGAGAATCCTGTTACTGAACCAACAATCTACAGCAATGATCACTATCACAATAGCTATTTAACAAAAAATGTCACTTACTGAACCTTTCAAGCCTGTTTTGTATGTGGTACATTATTTATTTTTAATGGTGCTGGTTATTGTAAAGCGTAAAAACAGAAACAGAATTTTGAGTAATATGTTCCAAAGTTCAAATGTGAAAAAAACAGGAATTAAATTGTTAATCGCAATTGTTTGTATGACAATTAATCGTCAACTAAAGCGTTGTGATTTTGGTGACAGCCCTGAGCAGCGGCAGCAGCAGCTGCAGCGCCAGTAAGACGGCGTCGCCCTTCACCCCGGGGGGTCCAGACGACAGCTCGGCCTCCGGCACGCTGCCCACGTCCCTGGGGACCCTCAGCCTGGCGGTGGACTACACCTTCCCCAAGAAGGCCCTGGTGGTGACCGTCATCGGAGCCCAGGGGCTGCCGGCCGTGGACGAGCAGGCAGGCACCTCGGACCCCTACGTGAAGATGACAATCCTGCCCGAGAAGAAACACCGCGTGAAGGTGAGCCAACAGTGGGTCGGGGACCCATTTGTGGTCGCGGTCACGTTTATTATGGGTCCCTTCATTTTTGTGTTGTTTCGTACATTTTGTTTTGAATTATTATTTTAAAACATACGTACACCCTCGCTCCCATCAATTAGCCTGGCCTTAGCCAGGCTAATTTCTCATCCTCTCCGAAGTCCAGACTGATGCCGTGGAGCAACGTGTGGTTGAATCCACGCTATCAGTCTGGCTAATGCCAGGCTACCCTTCAATGGCTTTATTAGAAATGTCACATGCACCGGAGTGACATTTCGAGCACACTGAGGTGTCTGAAGAAGTCAAGACGGAGTGAGAAGACAGAAATATGTCATTTTTTATTTAGGCACACCCAATTCTATGAAGATAAGGTTGAGAATGGGTGCAGTGCTCCTTAAGACTTAAGACCACTAGCCGATTTACAGGCTCAGAAGGCGTTGCTATTTTCATGATTTCTTAAAATGTGTCATTAATGATTAATTAATTAATTAATTCATCCTATATTAAAGTTGCCTAATGGGTGGGTGGGTTTTCACCTACAACCCTTGGGGCCGCTATCAAATGCACATATGGAGATCAACAGGCACTGATGTCAGACACAATCTCAAGCTTTAGAATGCAAGATCCAAGGGCCAGTAAAGCCGCTGAGAACAGGCAAGACCAGGCTTTGACTTTGACCTCTTTAATAAACATAATGTAAAATACACACCATTATCAAACAAGGCAAAAAAATGATGTGAAAAGCAAATGGCACTGAGGGAATAACCTAGCAGCGACATGCCCAAAGTAGAGGTGTGCATTGACGCTGCCCTCATAATTCAATTTGATTACGATTCACCAGGTAACGATTCGATTCGATTCACACTTTTCTATATTTGCACAACATGGCAAAAGTTTCATCAGTCAATACAAGCAGTCATGATACTGAACAACATATTTTATTTATAATTATATTATATATAATACTATTATAATTATATTATAATTATATATTATATTTAGGCTTCGATTATTGATTATGTGACGTTGCTGGATCGATGCAGAACCGTGCGCGGCCGCATCGAGATGCATTGCTGAATGGATTCTTTTTGACTAACTCTTCATGTGTGTCCCTCCTCTTCAGACCCGCGTGCTGAGGAAGACGCTGGAGCCGGTGTTCGATGAGACGTTCACCTTCTACGGCGTGGCGTACAGCTCGCTGCCCGAGCTCACGCTGCACTTCCTGGTGCTCAGCTTCGACCGCTTCGCCCGCGACGACGTCATCGGCGAGGTGGCCGTGCCGCTGGCCGGCGTGGACCCCAGCACGGGGCGTGTCCATATCACCCAGCAGATCACCAAGAGACACATCCAGGTACAACAACACACACACTCACATCTGTCACAGCGTGGGCCAAGGACATTAATCACTTATATGAGTGGTTCACCCCAGAGAAAATGACTTAATTTCTATCAATTACACACCCAATGAAGCCTTGAATTCATGGAGATTTTTCAGTTTTTGTCACATTCCGAAGCCAATAATTTGATGCTTGGCGGAGTCTCCTGCTGACCGGCTTAGGATGAGGCGACAAGAACCCCAACTTCATGGGGTGTGTAATTGACAGAAAGTAAGTCGTTTTTTGAGTACTACTCAAACCCCATATGGTTGACCATAGTCCCTCAGGGCTCTATACTAGTGTATTTTAAGTTTCCTGTTATTGTGGGGTAGGCTTTGGCCGAAAATAGCCGTTCGACAAGCTCACACCGCGTTGCAGTGAGAGCTTGACGTTTTGCTATTTTCTGCGAAAGCCTTCACCATAAGAAGCATGCACACACACACACACACACACACACACACACACACACACACACACACACACACACACACACACACACACACACACACACACACACACACACACACACACACACACACACACACTATTTCATTACATCATGAAGGAGGCGGGAGAGAGACAGCCAGGGACAGACAGACAGACAGACAGACAGACAGACAGACAGACAGACAGACAGACAGACAGACAGACAGACAGACAGACAGACAGACAGACAGACACAGACAACAAACACATTCTAAGAAGAAGGATGACGAATCAGACTATATTTGTGGAACGCTGACAGTTTTTATGACCTTTTTTGCTGGGGGGTTTTCATCACTTTTAAAATGGATTCGGATATGAGTCACATACAGCATTTGCATGTGTGCGGACTGCGGAGTGCAGACATATACATGGCACGCACATGCACGCACGCACGCACACACACACACACACATACACACACACACACACATTTCTCGCCTGCATTGTGAGGTTCAGTGAGAGCTCTGCTTCAAAGTGTTTCTATGGAGACAACAGGGAGCTGAGGAGGAATGACAGCTCTTTAAGGATGAGAGAGAGACAGAGAGAGAGAGAGAGAGAGAGAGAGAGAGAGAGAGAGACACAGACAGACAGACAGACAGACAGACAGACAGACAGACAGACAGACAGACAGACAGACAGACAGACAGACAGACAGACAGACAGGGAGACAGACAGACAGACAGACAGACAGACAGACAGACAGACAGGGAGACAGACAGGGAGAGAGACAGGGAGAGAGACAGGGAGAGAGACAGGGAGAGAGACAGGGAGAGAGGAGGGGGAGAGGAGGGGGAGAGAGGGACGAGAACAGTAACATGGAAACAGCTCAGGATCCTGCTTGTTTTTTATCATTATTTACACTTGAGAATGTACAGGAGACTGGCGTCATTGTGTTTGTATTGTATGATCACATACTAGGCATAAAAATAATAAAGTACACATTAGAAAGAAAATGTCTTCAACTTAACCCATTATTAAAGCATCTGTTGTCATTGTATACAAATGTGGCTATTCAAATATAGCAGATATAGTAAGCTTATAAGCTTGCAAATCTTTGAATACCGGTATATAAATGTATAAATGTCAAATCTTTGCTTCTGGGGGTTCCTGGAACAACATATTTTGAGCCAAATATAATTGCCTATAATTGTGGGGGTCCTTGACATGAAAAAGTTTGAGCAGCACTGATATGGCAGCATACAGTACGTTTTTCAGAAAACCGTTATCATCGTATATAGAATGGTGGACATTTGTTATGATTAGCTATGATTTTGTGCAACGTGTCTAAAATTCCTCGCTACATCAACACACACCAAGCATCACTCCCCACCCTGTGATATTTGGCAACCCATAAAGCATCATTTATACTCCGTGTATACCATCCTCTGTGAGCCAGGACTTTTTTTTGGCTCACTGACATTATTTGGATTGTCTTCCAGGCGGTGAGACACTTGGCTCATACCTACTGACATTTATAGTACCTCATACCGACCCACCATTGTCTACAAGGTCTGCGTCTCCTAGGAGGGCTGTGGACACTTCATAAACCCGCCTACCAGTGACATCATCATTACGCATGGTCTTTTTAGGGGTAGACAAAAATGTTACCATATTATAATGAGCATTAGTGAGGACCAAGTATATGAAGATAGGTTGACACTGGGAGAAAAATATTGAAATAACCAGTTTGTGTGTATTGGGGGATTACTCACACGTGCACAAGCCAGCTTGTCTATCGCAGTAAGTTAGGCTTAAGTGGAGCATGGAAGAACCGATGTAACCTATTATTGGACCATTTTATAATGATAAGAAATTATTCTGGACCATCTCCAGTATAGATATCCTGTGTAATAGCAGTCATCCTGCCCTCTGGTTGTAAATATTACACTGTACAACACGACTGTTACTGTTTTGTTTGAATAGTGAAGCTCATCAAAACGCATCGCATCACTTTTCAATGTGAACTTGGATACGCTAGTTTCACGTTTTTTGTTTGTATTACAAAATTGGTTAAATATAATGTAAAATGGCCATGTGTCATTGTGTCAATAACTGATCGAATGTGTTGTGTGTGCGTGTATGTGTATGTGTTTGTGTTTGTGTGCGTGTGCGTGTGCGTGTGCGTGTGCGTGTGTGTGTGTGTGTGTGTGTGTGTGTGTGTGTGTGTGTGTGTGTGTGTGTGTGTGCGCGCTCAGTGTGTCAGTCGAGGGGAGCTGCTGGTGTCGGTGTCCTACCAGCCTGTCACTCAGAGGCTCAATGTGATGGTGATGAAGGCCAAACACCTGCCCAACATGGACATCTCTGGACTCTGTGGGAGTGAGTCACACACACACACACACACACACACACACACACACACACACACACACACACACACACACACACACACACACACACTAAGGCTGTCCCCGAACATTCGCCGTTCGAACCTTCGCTCGTTAGGGTTGGCACTCGAATCATAATTAATGGGCTTGAACCATTCGTTTTTTGTTGTTTTTTCACCCTTTTTTAACTCGAAAATATTTCTCGGCGAGAATGCGATATGCATAATAAGAGTACTATGTTAATGTTGTGTTTACATGTTACATGTTTAGATTTTATTAATAATCAGGGGGGCACACAACCGACGTATGCGCACCAGTGCACATACGTCGTCAAAATGTTTTCTGCGCGTAGATCAAAGGCATGCAAGGCGCATTTGCAGCTGAGACAGTTATGTAGAGAAATCTGACAGGCATTCAAAAGGAACTCAAATGTGATGTTAATGTCCTGTAATAAAACTAGTGTTGACTAATCATTACATGTGGATCTTATTTTGAAGAGGAAGTTAGTGCACAGGAAGTCCGTTTCAGTTGTAAACAAACTACTATGACACTTTCCCAAAGTTTGTAGATTGTCTGTGTGTGACACATCTACGTACAAATCTGGTGTAGCTCAGGTCGTAACCCCTACAAGTACAACCTGACCTAAATTACTAATCCTAATGTTAACCCCAATCTGAATCTTTTCCTAATTGTAAACCTCTCTAAGAATCATGTTTAACCATAAAATAATAGCCTACTTGTGAATTCACCACAGTGCATCCGGGTAGGCCGTCTATATGAACACAAATATCCTTGTTCGGGGAAGGACGGAAAGTAGGTTGGAGGCACTATGTCCTCACTGGCAGTTGACCCAGTATAGAGAGCAGTGGCATCACAGAAATGTGTGGGGAGGAATTAATTGGCATAATAAGTAAATTGGGAGAAAAAACGAGTAAATGTAAGGAAGAAAAGAAAATCTATTATTTTATGGTCAACGTCCTAGTCATGATTTCAAGATTTTCATGAATATACCATAAAACTCTAGAACAGAGCAGTTTGGTTTTCTGCAGAGGGTTGTATATAGTTAAAGCTACAACCTAGCTACAAGTTATCTGCAGGTTTTACAGTCTTTGTCTCCCTCTCCTGAAGAAGAGAAGTCATTGCAATAATGTCCAAGCTACAATATAGATCACAGCATCTATGCACCATGATCTGCTCAACTTAATTGACATTAGCAACAACATTAGCAAATAATTATATTTTATACTTGTAATGAATAAAAGGTTATTTTAAGCAATCTGTATGGTAAAGTATGTTAATGCAATGTAACTAGTACATGTGCAGTGGTTGGAGGTGGTCTGCCTACTCTTCCATTGAGACATTTAGACTCCTGGTTGATTGACACTAGAGTCATGTCCAGGGGGTTGTACGTGTACATCATGGCAGGGGATCGTACTTGTATATCAAGCCGCTTCACAGAAACAGGATATAGGCTCCCGCCCTATAATCATGGGCCACATGGCTCGGGAAACAAGAAGCCTCTGAAAATGCATGCAGCATTGAGTCCAAATGACCGGAGGAGTAGTTCACCCCAGAAATGACTTGTTTTCTATCAATTACACACCCCTGCATGAAGCCTTGATTATTTTGTCTTTGGCGCATTCCAAAGCCAATAATTTGATGACCGGGTAAAAGACTCAAAGAGTGACCCGGTCATCAAATTATTGACTCAGGAATGCAACAAAGACAAAACAATCTCGATGAATTCAAAGCTTCATGGGGTGTGCAATTGATAGAAAATATGTTATTTCTTTGGGTGAACTACTCCTTTAAGTGGTCAGATGGATGGGCTGCGAACGCTTTCGAGATTTCCAGGCGGGCCCTGATCCTCGAGAGGCCGGGAACCCTGCTGCTCTAACGCTGCTCTCCACCTCTCCCCGCAGACCCCTATGTGAAGGTGAACGTCTACTACGGCCGCAAGCGCATCGCCAAGAAGAAGACGCACGTGAAGAAGTGCACGCTCAACCCCGTGTTCAACGAGTCCTTCATCTACGAGGTGCCCGCCGAGCTGTTGGCTGACATCTCCGTGGAGTTCCTGGTGGTCGACTTCGACCGGACCACCAAGAACGAGGTGGTGGGCCGCCTGGTGCTGGGTGGCCAGAGCCCCATGCCCTCGGGCGTCACCCACTGGCGGGAGGTGTGCGACAACCCTCGGCGGCAGATTGCCAAGTGGCACAACATGGACGAATATTGAGGAGGCCCGGCGGGGTTCGGAGAGGAGACGCCACAAGCCTCAAAGTTGTCTAATCTGATTGAGTGTTTGTCTAACTCTGGGAGCGCGCAAACGGAACCAAACGGACCCTTGTGGCCAGGGGTGTCATTTGTGATCCCTCTGGATGGCAATTGTCACCCCCAAGTATTTGAATTTAACCTCAAATTCATTTATTTTGTGGACATTAATCAGAGTGCATCTCAATCCGCACCTGTCCATCTGCTGTATATGTGACATGTGATAATAGACATGTTTTCTTGTCTGCAACCATACATTCATGGAACACTATCAACCTGGGGAAAAAAACTTTTTAAAACATTTATTTTTTTCTAAAGTACTTTTTCCCTGAAATGACGCCTCTGCCACATGGGTCCATTTGGTTCCCTTTGCACCCTCTTGGAATTATACACCATACCATGTTGGAAGGAACCCCCCATGCGGAATGCACAGATCAACCTTAGCATCAAAGTCCAGGAAATCATCCCAAAAATACAAACCATTCCCAAACTCAAACAAACAAGACGAGACTTTCTGAAATTAATGACTAGCGACTACCAGTATAACCATTTAAAACATGAGTATTAACATGTCATTTAATATTATGTAATGTAGATACGGTATCCACGGATTCCCCCCTTTACAATTGCACATTCACAGGCTGTTTAGACAAAGGCAACAATCCACAAACCTGTAATATCATACATACTATATATTGCATGATTAAACCATTGAAGGATAAAAGAAAAGAAAAGAAGAAGAAAAAAAAAACACTTTAAGAACACTATGGTACCATAAAATATGACATGTGCTTATCTCTTTGTATTTTGAGGGGAAAGGTAGACTTCAAAAATGGTTCACCCTCGTCCTATAGGGGGGGCTGCAGGCCGAGACCAAAGGGACATATTCACGCCAGTCACGTATGCTACACCCCGCACACATAAAGGTGCACTCCAGGAGCATATACGCCCCATACCAGGCACAGAATGAATGATATTTAGCTCCATAGGGTCGGAGCTTAGCACACAGTGAAACCAGAAGAATAAGCAGGGGCTATAAGTTCTCAATTTGAACTATGTAGTACAAAAAGATAACATTTATATTGACATACATATATTGACATATTCCAAGGTGGGAATACTAATATATTTAGAAATTGAACATAATTTAGTACTTCATATGTTGTCGACAACGCTCACATCTAGTATTGTTGATAAGAAACATATTTCTGCCCCTGAATTTAATTAAGAAACCTTTGACTACAATGTTGGGATGAAAAGCTGCTTTCTGTTTTCAATTCATTTCACATTGTATGAATCAATATTGAGCAACTGCGTCGCCTATTTCCCATCTGAAATGTTATCGCAAACTCTTCTGATAACAACACAGACGTCATATAGGCAGTGTGAGGACTGGGGGTGAAACTGTGTGGTTGTGTAAGTGCCTGGAGGGTGCCATGTGCCTGTGTTCTCCAGGTTTGTAGCCTCCTCCTTTCTGGCATCATACGTTCAAGATGTTGGTTTGTTAGAAAATTTGGGGGCGGCAGGCAGCATGCCTGTTTTTGACAAGCGCGGTAAAGTTCAGCACGGGGTGCTTGTCAAAGCGATGCCAGCTTCCTGTGCCGAGTGGGTGTCCAGTCTAATTTTAGCAACTTGTCTGTTGCCTCAAAGACTATAGTACTATAAAGGAAACTACACTCTAAAGTTGAATGACATTTCAGATTTGATGTCTGATTTGGTGGAATTTAAGCCTGTGTTAACACTTGAGTCGTGTGCCGGCGTGCGTACCGGAGAATGATGTGCGAGAACACAACATGCCACACGCTGTGACGCTTTGTGAGCTTGTAGATCGGCTATTATAGTATACTAGAGCGGTGTCCGTTGGGCACTGGCCTACTTGGAACGATGCAAGTTGGAAATGCATGCCCCACCCAGTTATTATGTCTGTGTCCCTATTATGCCCATATATGGAGTTCTTTGTCAGGCATGCCCAAATATGGTGTCTTTGCAGCTGTCAGAACACCATTGTGATGTCAGAACAGGCCAGCTCCATATATGGAGATCTAGGGGTGATCAGGTGTGGTCAATTGGCTTATTTGGGCCCTGTCCAGAGCCTGGGCAGGGGCCTTGTCCAGAGCCTGGGCAGAGGCTTTAGTGCTGGTTCTGGACAACGGTGTATCCCATCGACTCAAGGCCAGGCCTGTGGTGGTGTGGAACGTGTGTGTCAAATTTTAAGTCGGTGGGGCAAACGGTTCTCGAGTTACGTGGATTACAGACGTACGTACATACTGTACACACGTACAGAGATGGTGCATTTATAGATACTGTAGATAATATATAAACCAGGCTTTATGAATAACATAATTTATGTTGAATTTCAGGATGATGGAATCGATCTGGGTCATGGAAAAAAAGAACAACAAAGTATTGTGCTACTGAGGCTGACAGCAATCAGTCTCACTATCAATGGAGTTCAGAACTGGCTCTGGAACAATAGATTTGGTGTGTGGAGAACTGGAGATAGAGCTTTTTATTGTCTGGAGCTGAGCTGAAGCAAGCTCTCCCTCCTAACATGGATTTTATTTGACATCCAGAGTGTTAACTGAACAAAGTGTTTATTTGTTTTAGCATTACATCTTATATACAACTACATAAAACTAAAATTAAATGGTAAGTAAGAATGGTTAGTGATACATTTATAGGGTGCCTTTATCCCAGAAGGCTTTACAATGTCTATTAGATTCTATTCACACATTGATGCAAGGCATGCACCAACCTGCTCATTGGGAGCAGTTCAGTGTTGCTCAAGGACACTCCAGGGGAGCCACTGGTGATCAAACTGGGAACCTTCCGATTGAGCCACTGCTCCTCTTTGGCTTAGGTTCCTCAATAATAATAATAAATAACAAAAATAATAATTTGTCTATGTACTCGCATATAAGATGTTTAAATTGAGAATCTTGGATTTTGCTCTGTAGGGACAAACAGGATATGGTAGCAACTATATACGATATAACCTCATTGTATTCATCTTAAATCTGAACGTTTAATATGGAACAAAACACTCTAAATATTACGTAAGTATCAGGAAGATCTAAGCTGAAATGGGATCTCCGTGAACTCACCCATTCCCGTAGTCAGTGCTGTCAAATAACTGCAAGCACATTTGGGGTTTCTTGTGCTATCCTATGTGTCACTGGTTGTCATCGTATGGGTCCTGGGACCCTTAATGGTCCTTGAAAGGGTTCCATGGGTCCCCATTTAGGATTATAGGAACCAAACGGATGGAGCCAAATGGACCCGTAAGGGTCCCAGAGTAAATAAAATCACACCTGTGTGAAGTGAGGGACGCTCTAATCATCGTACATTATCTTACATCATCATCAACAATGGTGGTCCCTTATTGGCCAAGGGTTCCCACTGACATACATATGCCAATTTACTCAGACACGTATGACGTAAATTCTCCGTTCATTGTCAATGGCATTTTTAATGTTTGTTCAGACAACACAAACATTAAAGCTGTATATAGGAGGGGCTAGAGCCCCTCGACAAAATAAAAGGGGGGGGGTGTCTGATGGCCTAATCACCCTAATGCATATCAAACTGGGGGTTCTTGAAATTCTAACATTTGAGAATCACTGATCTCTGATGATGTCACCTCAATCAATTCCTTTCCCTGAATTGGTTTTGCTTGCTGTTTTGACATTTCACCGGTCTAATATTTGCACCCGCCGCAGTGTGTGGGTGTCAGGTTTTAGATATACAGTTATAGGAACCTGTGTCTGTTATGAGGATTCTGGTGCCCTTATTGCTTTGCCCAAAGCCCTTCACCTTCAACTTGTCCTTGACCCCCGACTCTGGCTTGGTCAGCAGCGAAGGTAACCAATAAAACCAATTAAAAATAATAATAAAAAGGCTTAGTGGGCAGGTATTTTATTGTATTTTCTTTGCTGTAACTTACTGGTAACACGGTTGCCAGTAAGTAACTGTAATTATCAGTTTACGGTACCCTTACTGTTAAAAACAGCTTTACTCTGAATTTGACGGTAAAACAATCTTACCGTGAGTGTGCTTTGTTTCAGTATAGCTGCATTACTGTAAATGTGCTTTTATAACAAGTGGTTCTCAAAGTGAGGTCCGGGGACCTCCAGAGGTCATTGAGGAGTTACGGATCTGTAACTCTGAGAGTGCACAAATGGAATGAAATGGACCAGTAAGGGTACATTTGGTTGCATTTGTGCACTCTTGTGAGTTAGGATTTTACAGTGTAGTGACTGCATGGGGGCCCAAAATTTGAAAATCGTATGAAATGGGGTTGGGTCCATTTGGCCTGATACATATAAAACCGGGGGTCCTTGAAATGAAGAGGTTTGAGAACCACTGGTTTATTAGTATATTGCTGTAATTATGTTTCACGGTGCAGTCGCATGCACCATTTCACCTTCAGCCGTCACTCGTAACGCTGTCAAACTTGTTTTCACTTGCCAACAACAAGGCCATCAAAGTGACGTTTTGGTTTGGACTGTACACACTGTTAAGTCATTGAAGATCCACATCTTGCTGTGTCTGCGTATGAACTATGAACTGCCCAGCTTCATGGATGCATGCCTGTGTTTGAGGTACAAACAGACCCTTGACTCCACTTTTAAAGTGAAGTTAAAAAACAAAGACAAAAAAAAAGGCTCTAGCTATAAACCACGCTAATAATCAGCCTCACGCGTTCCGTGCCCGAGCTATCACAAAACAATCATGTCAGGTATGCATAATATGATGTGAATAAGAAGCTTTGGTGTGCATTTCATGTACTTGACTTCATGAACCTTATAGCGGCCCTCTTCTGGGGGGCGAATGTTCGACAAGAATAGCGGACCTGTAAGATCACTACGCATTGTTTGTGATGCATTATGAGCTCATAGATTGGCTGAATTCGTTGAAACATTTTGTTTTGAAAAAAAGTAGTGTCACTAGGATAGTGTCTGGGGACCAACATGGGTCCAAATGGACCCTTACGGGACTGCAACTCTGAGATTGTACATTTTGGTTCCATTTGTACACTCACACACTTTTACGGCAAAATCAAATGAGTCTGTGGCCTAATGCATATCATACTAGGGGTCCTTGGAATGAAAAAGGTTGAAAGTTGCTGGTATAGAGGGGAACAGGAGGGGCCTAGTATAGATGCCGAGGGGTTATCTAGTCAACAAAGTATATGTACTATAGGGTTTAAGTGGTTAAGGGGTGAAGTGCATAAGTATTCTTTATCATTATAAATAACTGTGCTTCACGTTCATGTATGCTGCACTTAATAGGAGTGGCTTTTGGAATCTGCAAGCCCTCTAAAATGCTCAATGCAATCTTTTATTTCATCATTTTGTCAATTCCTTTGGCCTTTTCGTGACGTTTTTGGAAAATGTGGACATATTGTAATATACAGTAGAAAAGTGGCATTGTGACTTGTTTCTACTCTGCGGTGTCCAGAAGAAGACTTAATATCCCCAAATTCCCCTTGATTTCTCTCTTCATGTATGGCATGACACTCTTTGGAATTTACCGTTCATGAAAATGTCAAGACATTATGCAAAAAAAAGAAGGAAAGTCTGCTGCTGTTGATTTGTGCAATGTTTATTTTTATTTGGGCAAATATACACAGAATTTAGAGATGCATATTCCCATGAGCTGTTGAGAAGTTCATTTGACTTGTAGATGTAAAAATGTTTTTCCAACTTTCTGCTATCTTAAATTTCAACTCAAATATTTAAATAGTCCAATGATCGTAGATGAGAACTTCATAACTTACTTTGGTATGGAGTTTCATTACCGCTGATGTTTTTGACATGACAAAAACATCAGTCCTGCAATGGAATAAAGGCTAAGCGTTAACATTTATTACAACCTGTGTTGGTCTTTTGAGTCTTTCCTTTTTTCACCTTGAATGAATTAAGTCTTAAGTCTGCCAGGTCAAGTATCAAGTCAATTAAAACAAAAAAGGACCAACCAATGTTTTACCCAAACTGATTAGAAATAATCAGAATCCTCTTTATTGTCTACTCTAGTAATGAAACAGGTGAATTTATTTGTGGGTGCGCTCCACCATTTTGTAGTTTCTGTGAGAAGAGAGAGGCTAAAGATTAAGGTATGAGCAGGAGAGGAAAAATAATCATCATGTAATACTTTTTCTGCTGATCATTTTCCAAAGCATACATTTCTTCATATTTTTACTTCCTTGCCTTACTGTGCACAAGAACTTTGCTGATAGGTAAAGTGGTTTGCATGATTATCCACGAACAACCGAACCGGCCAGGCTGAGGTGTAAACACCAGCAGAACTGGTTCTCCACCGCACCAAACCGCACCATGCTGAAAACCTTATGGTCATAGTAGAAAGGCCCTAATACAGACACACAGTCACACATGCACAAACACACAGGGTTGAAAACATGTCTCCCTCCCTCCTGCCTTGGGCCTGGTGGAGATTAAGCAAAGACAGATGGTTTGAAGTATTTTGGTGCAGGTCCAGGTCAAGTCATAGCAAGACTCTGACAGACATGTGGACTCAAGTCCAAGAGTCTTGTCTATACAGCTCTGGCCTGCTGTCTGTCTACTGTCAGCACAGTGCATCTCTCTCTATAGGTCAATGCATGGTTCCCAAACTTGGGATGATTAGCCATATGCAACGTTGTTTTATCACTCTACCGTAAACAAACCAACACACAGTATACTTAAGTGTATACAGGGTATATCTGCACATTTCTGAAGTTGCAATTGAAGACCTTTTAATACCAAATTGTCAAATATTATGTATTTGGGGCAAACATTGTGAAAATCGCCAATCTAGCTCATGAAAGCTTGTAGTTTTGGCTACTTTCACCATATTCAACAGTGGAACCACGGTCATGGTCAAACTAAATGCAATGCTTTTACAATGCTTGCTTGTGAGGGTGGGAGGTCCAGTTCAAATACAAATATGACTTTTTGTGGTGGGGGTCGCGGCCTGAAAAGTTTGGGAAACCTTGCTCTATAGGTCTAGGTCATCCTCAAACACGCCCTAACAACTGGATTATTGTGTAAATTAATTGTGTCTTTAATCCACTGTATCAATTAGTTGTGTGGTAACAATGCTTTAACGAAACATGCAAAGCATTAAGGAACAATTATCTCAGCTTGTAGGCCTATTTCATCAGAGCAGGCGCCAAGCATGCTGCCTTTTGAAACAGCTTCATAGTTATTGTTGTTTGAATCAGACAGAGACACAAAGGTGGGGAGTGTCTGTCTGATTGAAACAACAACTCTGTCTGTCTGTCTGTCTGTCTGTCTGTCTGTCTGTCTGTCTGTCTGTCTGTCTGTCTGTCTGTCTGTCTGTCTGTCTGTCTGTAGCCTGCATAGGCTATACAGTAATATAGGCTAAATTCATAGTGAATCAGCAAAAATAAAATAAAGAATACATTTCACACTGCTTTGCATTCCACTATACTAGGCTACTCTTATCTCTCCCCTCTCTAGGGCATACACGTGCACGCAACACGTGCACGCACGCACACACGCACACACACACGTGTACACACACACACACACACACACACACACACACACACACACACACACACACACACACACACACACACACACACACACTCAGCGTTTTGCAAAGGGAAAATATGCGCAGAGAAGTGAGCTGTCACAAGATCAGTAGCCCTGCACTCTGTTAAACTCTTCTGAGAGTGTACACATTATGGTACCAGATGCATCCGTACGGGTGCAAATTGTGTAATGTGTAGGCCTACATTCTCAGTGGTGGGCAGTAGCTACTTACTGTACTTACTGTACTTACTGGTACAGTAACAGTATCAGCCTATAAGTAAATGTACTTAAGTGCATTTACTTATTATACTTTACCAGTAAGTACTTTTATTATATTTATTTTTTACAAGCTCATAGATTTCACGTATTCACTACATTTCAAATATTGTCTATTTTGACGCCACTATGACCTAGAATTCTATCTCTAGGGACTCTTAACTGGGATATAAATGTAGTCTACAAAAGACTGTTTTTACAGCCTTATTTCAAGGAGTGAAATGGCATATAGATCTACAAGTTCTGCTATTTTCACTATTTTTGAACATTTCTGAAAATGTCTGATTTATTATGATTAATTATATTTAAAAAAATGCAATACACCAAAACATTAATAAAGGAAAATGTACCTCATAATTTGCACGTTTGAATTATTGAGTATCTAGTGCTTTCCCGGATCTATCTAATATAAGTACTTATTTGTCCACCATTCCGACTTTAGAGTATTTTTAGTTTTTGACAGTTGCCAAGAAGAGTAGCAGGAGCTTTAATATAACGGGCGGAGGGACCCTGCATGGGGCCTGCGGGGCTGGTCCCTCCTGTCCTGTGCATGCACATACTGCTGCTGTACTACTTGCACTGTCTGTGTGTGTGTGCGTGCGTGCGTGTGTGTACATGTTGTGTTTATAGTGTTTATGGATGTTTTTGTCTCGTAGAACAGACTCCATGCAGCGATCAGAGGCACAGAAAGGCCAGAGGACCGTGTACAGTGCAGATATGAGGCGATACATTTAGCGACCGGAGGTGAGTGAACGTGTTTATTCAGCAACTTTGTGTCGTTTTGTAGTGTCACTGTCTGACTGCAAGGCCATGCGTTTCTATTGCTATGGGAGCTATTTCGTGCTATCGAGCTAAAACATTATGAATGATCAGCTCTCCAAATGAAGCAGACATGAGCGTTATTGTTGAATTAACTGTAGCAGTGCTAAAACCGCGATGGCGGGTCGGGTTTTTTTTTGCAGTGCCTCCACTGGTTTTACTGGGAGCTGTAATAAAGAAAGTGGGGGAAAGGTTGAGTTCATGTTCTCTTCAACTCTCTTTGACCGTCCGTGTCGAACAGTGTGGTGGCAGAAAGTAATCTGTTGTTGTTATTTTTTTACTTAAGTAACATTTGCAATAGCCTACCACCATATAAAAATACTTTGTCAAAGGTAAAAGGTCTTTATAGCTGTGTTCAAAATGTTGCTTGAGTGAAAAGTGCAAAATATATTGCCATCAACATATACTTGAAGTACAAAAGTAAATATACTCACATTTATTTTAAGTATACTTCTACAGAAAGCCAATAACGATTTAAATCTCATGGGTCCAAAACATCACCTAACATCACCTGACTATAACTAAAGTTGTCAAATAATTGCAGTGGCGTAGCCTACTGAAAAAGAAATATTTGTGATGTAGTGGAGTAGAGTAAGTAGAAAGTATCATAAAATAGAAATACTCAAGTATTTTGAAATATTATTTACTTCACTTAAGTACTTCACTTATGTACTGTACGTAATCGTAATGTACTGTATTGTTACTTATTACTTTACACCACTTTTTGACAACTGAGATACATTTGGAATACAAATAAGTGTGATTATTCTTGGGTGCGTTTGTCTGTCAGGCAGCAAGAAGGGCTACTGTTTGTTGTGGTGGTTAATATCAAGTGTTTAAAAAGGGAAAATCTTATGAATAAATCCAAAGCAATTGTATCCCCCTACCTCCCCAAACAGCTGAAATTAAACTGCATGGGTGAGGGTTTATGTCCAAAATTGAGAGAGAAAGAGAGAGAGAGAATAACTATGTACTCTGTAGTACTGTATTGTAAATTAATATGCATTTGGCTGCAAAGTGCAAACCCTCCATCTGAAAATATATAGTGCCAGGGACTCGCATACAATATTTGTGCTGTTAAAATGTAGGCGTATATTTATATGCTTGTAGATTTCTTGCTTTTTCTTCTAATAGCTGATGCATATAGGGTTAAAGTGGTTCAACTGATTGTGATGCTGTATTGACTCATTTAGACTCCTGGCACCTTTACTGGCCTATATTATGATGCTGTAGTTGCTGTTTAAGGCTTGGATGGAGGGTGGGCATTAGCCTGGCTAATAAGCCAGACTCAAATCACACTGTCCGCCGGCAGGCAATTTTTTTTTGGCAATGGCTGATTCGGTCTGGCTTATTAGCCAGGCTAGGTGGGCATAGGGCCTTATGTGGCCTTCAAGGACCCCCCTCCCTCACCAAAAAACCACCATCATACCAAGAAGGTATGTCTGATGGTAGGGTTGCTGGGTATGGGATATGATTATGGACATGTCACCATATGGTCATGTTTTCTATCTATGTCCTCATCACTAAATCGGGATCCGCTTGGAATTCCGACGTGGCTTTTTAGTAATGGGGCGAGTCGGAATACTAATCGGAGCTACTACCTTGATTTTCAAAGCCTTGTACTTAATGATACTATGTTGATTGTGGTTTAGAAACAACAGAAACAAGAGTTTTATAGACACATGATTTGGTTAATTATTTGTTTATGTTGTTGATTAAGTTTATCATACAAGTGGATAACTTATTGTAGGCCTACTACAGTGTAAACAACCTCCATTTTGAATAGAGTGAATCACATTCTTTGAGTTTTCGCTGTAAGAGAATTAGATGTTAGATGCTAGATTAGATGCTAGATTAGATGCTAGATTAGATGCTTAGATGTTAGTTTCTCCATTTGTAACTCTGAGAGCGTACGGATGGAACCAAATGGACGGGTCTCAGAGTTGAATTCAACCATCCAGTGGGGTTATGCTGTCTGTGTACTAGACTGTTGGCCACTGTGTTACCCTATGAAATCACATGATTGCCTGTCAAGCCAATATGAGTCAGTTCCTCTTTTGTGTGTGTGTGTGTGTGTGTGTGTGTGTGTGTGTGTGTGTGTGTGTGTGTGTGTGTGTGTGTGTGTGTGTGTGTGTGTGTGTGTGTGTGTGTGTGTGTGTGTGTGTGTGTGTGTGTGTGTGTGTGTGTGTGTGTGTGTGTGTGTGTGTGTGTGTGTGTGTGAGAGAGAGTGACACTGTGTGTGTGTGTGTGTGTTCATTTGAGTCAAGTCATTTGATGGTAGACCGATGTGACCAGGCACATACACACACAGGAACTCATTACAGACTGGAAAAGGGACTTTTACTTAGCTAAGTTTTTACTTAACTAGTTACTAGGTAATAACATTACTGTGATATTATGACATTCCTCGGTAACTAGCCCATTTAGACCGGAACAGTTTTCTGCAAAACTTGTCACTGGAAATTATTTCACAGCCTCATAGTAGATAAAACATGAAATGACACAGATGCTTTCCCTGATTCAAAGTATAAAGTAGTATTGGTCACAACAGGACGTAACACGGGCTAGTAGTGTAACTTATTACAATTGCCAAAACTGTAATATTACATTTATTAATCCAAGCAATTTACTGTCATGTTTGTTACAATGAATAGTCGTGTACTTAAGTAAATATACTTAAGTATATATTAAGTAAGTGTACTTTACACTGTAAAGTATCTACAATAGTACATTTACTTAAGTAGGCTACTGTAACTTAAGTACAATTGTGAGTTATTTGTACTTGAGTAATTCAAATTTCCAATACTTTTCCTTCTACACAACATCTCAGAGAGAAATATTGTACTCCCTGTATCTACAACCTGGCAACGTGTTGTGACGTGATGCATTGTTTGCTTGTAGATCTGTTCTTTTATAGCATAGATAGTGCCCTCTCTCAAAGCTGCTATTATTATTATTATTATTATCACCGGTATTATTATTACAATTATTATTATTATTATTAAAAGTAATTTAATATAACTGGTAATGCAACCAGTTACTCTTGATCACAAGTAATGCAACAACCTTTTAAAGGACTAATAAGTAATTTAGTAACATATTACTCTTCCTGGTTAACGTGCCCAACAACGCACAGGACCCTTCAAAGGTTATTTTTCGCGACCCAACTCAACGTAGATGCAGATGAAATGAGTCTGCTGAGAACAAGGTTATATGAGTCCATTCTGTCTGCAAAGTCAGAGGTCAAGTGTCTTGCCCAGGGACACATTGCCGCAGAGGCCTGGAATCAAACCTGGGACCTTCTATTTCAATGCTATTGAGTTGAGTGAAAAAGATACATAGGCTACATGAGGTTTAAAATAGCATTTCCACATAGCTACCTTCTTAAAATAATGGTCTGAAGTCCTATTTTTCAAGTTCTTTCTAAAAGAATAAAAAGCATTATGAAAAAGACTCCAGCCATTGTTTTAAGAAGGTGCCGATTATGCGGTGGAGAACATGGCTGTTTGTAGAGTCCATTCTGTCGCGAGGTGCAAAAGACCACTCAGCGCCAGTGTTGCCATGTCCGCTTATAAGAAGTGTTGCTCATTTGGGCTTGTTTCTAAAGTGTAGTTGCTTACTGGTATTTGGACTTGTTTTTAAAGTGTTTAGGCTTGTTTCTAAAGTAACTTTGTTTATTTGGGCTTGCTATAATGTTGTTTAAACAAGTGGTCCTGAAACATTTTCCTTTCAATGACCCCCAAATGAATATGAAATTGTCCACAGACGGTTATGACAAGATTGTTTTTGAAAATAGCAGATCTACAAGCATGGCGATGCGACACATTGTGAGCTTATACTGTTATTTTCAAAAAGCCAATGTGTGTATACGTAGGTGTAAAGTGCTCATGATTTCATAGACGTGGTTGCTTATTTCTCTCGCGGCACAGTGAGGCCTGTACGCATGAGGTCTTTGAGCCAAGAATGTAGGTTAGGCCGCCGTGTCGTGTCGTGTCATGGTTAAAGATTATGGCTCAGGAGGAATGAATGAATGCACGACTGAAGTGGACGTTACGCATGTGTTTTTCTGTGGACGGGATTTGAAGCAGCACAGCCCTAATGCAGAGTAGACGCATATTATTACAGTAGTAATTCTCCACCTTTGGAATTTCAACGGTATGCAATGCATCATCAGATGCATTGCATCAGACTCTTTTATCATCTCTGGGACGCCAATCTGTGGCTCTGTGCTGTAGATTAATCCTCAGTGTTCATTTAACTCTGAGAGTTTACGAATGGAACCAAATGGACCATTGTTTCCATTCATACGCTCTCAGAGTTACAAAGGGAGATATTAACACCTAGGTTCTCTCTCGTAGCTAAAACTCAAATTATGACAAATGGGTTATAACTAAGAACATAAATTACATTGGACTAATAGAGGGTATGTCGATACTATGAGTATAATGGAGACTATTATAGAGAGGGTATAATGGAGACTGCGCATGCATAAAGTGAGTGGCAAAGTGAGTTTAATGTTGTTTACCGTCATTTAATGCAATCGGATGTATGGGCTGTCCCTACCCTAACCCTAACCCAGAGTTGGGCCCCTGTTGGCCCTTGTACCTGATGTGGGCAACGCCTGGCATACAAGCTTCAAGCTTGCTTCCATTTCAGAAATATGAATAGCACGTTTTTGTTTGTCATGCGAGTTGATGTCACACGCTGTGTGTGTGTGTGTGTGTGTGTGTGTGTGTGTGTGTGTGTGTGTGTGTGTGTGTGTGTGTGTGTGTGTGTGTGTGTGTGTGTGTGTGTGTGTGTGTGTGTGTGTGTGTGTGTGTGTGTGTGTGTGTGTGTGTGTGTGTGTGTGTGTGTGTGTGTGTGTGTGTGTGTGTGTGTGTGTGTGTGTGTGTGTGTGTGTGTGTGTGTGTGTGTGTGTGCAACACAAGCCCTTTTAATGTGCGCTAACGCCTTCAGCCAACTTGCCTGCCACACCGCAAGCAGTTGGAACGACATCTTGTGATTGCATGACGTTTTGGCTGCAATTAAATTATTTCAGTCAAAAGATGTGTTGTCCCATGGAGATGAATATAGTTTATGAAACACTGGGAATTTGATTAGGCTGCTCTGTTCATTTCAGAAGGTTTTCTGTCGTATGATATTTTAAACTTAAATACTTCACCCCCCCCAATAAAAATATGTTTTGTCCTATCAATTACTCTACGTACTGAACTCATAAACCCTTGAATTCAGAGAGATTTCTTTTGTTAATGTTGCATTCCTGAGACAATATTTGACGAATTGGAGACCGTTTTAACAATAGTAAAACCATATTTAAAACATTCTCTTTGAACCTGAGTCATCATCAGCAGGCTCAGTGAGAGTTGTTTTATATAGTTATATAGTTTTACGTTGTTCTCAAGCCTGTGAGCTTGTAACTCTGGAATAATAGATTTAGATTTAATAAAACGTTTTAAGAACTACTGATTTAGAAGGCATTTGTAGAATCTTGTGTTATTTGGAATGATGTCTTTGTTTTGTAGACCAACCCTTTAATACCACGTTCTTAGTTCGGCAGACTGGGAATTGACTGTCAGGCTTTAGCGCCCATGTGGTACAACCCATAACTAGGGCTGTCACAAATTATGACAAACTTGTCGATTAACCCTTAGAAGAGCAAAGACGCCAATTGGCGTCTTCATCAGAATTCCGTAAATGAGCAATGACGCCAATTGGCGTCTTTCTCTTTTTTGATTAATCTAAACATATTAATATGCTCCGAAGCGCTGTTTAAATTCCTGAGCTTATATTCCAACTACATTACCCAGAAAACCCGTGTCACGTGACACACGTGTACGTGTTGCCATTGGAAGCTGGTCCCACCCCCTGTAAACAGTGGGGGCAGAGGGAGTCTTCATAGTTTTCATTGTTTTGCCTGTTTTGCCGTCTCGCCCGAGCGATTTTCTAGCAGAAAAAGTTGAAAGCAGTACTATTTATTTGAGCGAGTTTTGTGGTAGTAGTATTGATCCATACGCGTCCCAGTCGCCTTCTCCAGGCGGAGTAGCCCTGGTCCAGTGCTTACAGCGAGACTCGCTGCTCCCTCCCTCCTTTTTTCATTGTCTCCCCATCGTCGTCCGATGAGCTATACCGGGAAACCATTGAAGAAGACGATCAACCCGGAATGTTTTGAGGTAATCTTATTGTAGAAAATGCCCTTCTATAGTGATCAGAAATCATAAGATGATCGCTACAAATAGATGCTTGGATAATTACTACTACTAGTCAGATCATGACGCCAGAATGACTCACCACGATGGCCCCCAGCCATTAGCCAGCACCAAAGGTGCTGGCTAATGGGGGGGTTGGTGTCGGTCGGTGCATTGGTGCTGGCTAATGGCTGGAGGGTGGTGTCGATCGGTTGGTCGGTGCAGTACAAATGTATCGTAGCAGGCATGCACGCATGGCAGTACAAGTATTTTATATTGTAGCGTGCCTTATAGGCGATCTGATCTTTAGAGTAATGTTCGCTCCTTTTATTTACTGTCTACAAAGACGGAGAACAAACATGCATCGTTTACTGAAGCAACGCGTGGTTATAATGACCTTGCTACAAGGATCGGAGGGGGGACGGGGAGTGAAGCTAACAGTAGCGTATTATATAAGATCTGTATGACATTTCATTGACGTCTGAGCTTGCATGATAATCGCATTCATTGTATATTGTATACAATCATGATTGTACATTGTTTAGTGTGTCTCCGTGTGATGATGATGATGACGATGATGTCAGATAGCCTACGTCCCCCCCCCCCCCCCCCCCCAACTGGCTATTGGCCGGGCTGACTACAGCTAAATGTTTATTTTTATATATTTAGAACTGGCATCAGATGAGGAGGAGGATGATGATGATGATGGTGATGATGAAGACGAAGAGTCAAGACTGCGATGGAGTTCTCCGACACTGAACCGGATGCATTCATTCATTTCAGTTGTTGTTTTTTTTAAATTTAGCCTACACACACACACACCGTCAAGAACAACTGGAATGCAGTGGTTTGGGGACACTGGGGAGTTTGGGGACAACTGTTTTGTATGTAGGCCTATTTATTTTCTGTAATATTTATTATAATTGTATTATGTTAGTAGTCATAAAAAATAAAAGACGCTTTTACAATGAGTTAGACCTGTCATGGCTATTTTGTTCACTATTCTGAGGTTTATGGTTTGACTAAGCGAGTTTCAACTGTGATTTACTCTGTAACGGTAGATGGTAAGAACCCAATTTTTTGTTATAATACAGTATACATTCAAGTCTATATTTTGATACATATCATGGGCACAAAGTCATATCAAAACAATGTCCTTGGATGTGTTTTTTATCAAAACTGTTTCTTCACAACAGGTTTTTGAGATACATGCATGAATAGACAAGGTACTGGTAAGACTATGTAAACATGGTACATATAAAATGTGCGTTAGAATGTCTAATTTTACCCCAAAAAAGAATTGAGTTTATATGATGTTCCATTTCAGAGCTAGGGGGACTTTTAGCTGGATAGGTCAGATTGATCATGACTGACCATGCTATTTATAGATGGCAAAATATCTACAGTGGTACATGTGAGAAACTTTTTATTTTATTCTAATTGAACTAGACAACTCACCCTTTAAAATGAGATATTGCATGGCTATGTACGCCCAGCAGAAAAAAAGTTATTTAGAAAATAAAACTTCAACCGGGCATAACTTTTTTTGTTGTCCTAGAAACACTACCCAGTGTAAATGCAGGCTCTTTTAAATGGCTTCCAACACAAAAACTGTGTAATATCACTTATTTTTTCTTTTTTTCTGGATAATCCTCCCTACTATAGAGTGTTCTGACCATATAAGGAGTTCCTCCCTGTCCCCAGTGAGCCCCTGGGGTAAAAAAAACCCTAGTTTCAGTTTTGGTGGCGGGTGGCAAAGCCTTCATCCAATCAGGATGAGCAATCATGATCGACTGGGGGCGGGCCTTGGTGCACATGCTGTTGGCCTGTTGCACTTCCCCCCACTGTAGAGCGTGCATGTGCACATTTTGTTACCGGGGTGGACTGGGTGGTTTTCCAAATCACCCAAATCACTGAATGCTCCTTTAATGTCTCAAATAATTGCAATTAAGGATTTTATTGTGTTTCTGACATTGAACATGACTACCGTAATATGTAATATTATTATATTTTAGATATTATATTATAAAAACATTAATAAAGGAAATGGCTGATCTACAAGCTCAAAACAAGTCTGTTATTTCCAGTATTATTGAAAATGTTTGAAAATAATCAATATTTTTAAACAAGGAACTAATGATGATGATGCCCATGATATGTTTTTTTATTCAAATAAGTGTTAATGTAAATAGCTCTATGTTCTGATAACAATCATTTCTTATAGTGTTTATTCAGTAACAGGGATATCCCTGTCTCTCTAGTGCTCTAGTTCCAGGTCACCAATTTCATCCAATCAGGAGAGAGTACCATTCATCAGCTTAATTTGTATAGTGCTCCACTTCCTATTTTGTCTGCTCATTTATTTATTTAATCACTTGTATGATACTTGTATCCTGTATGAGTTCTTCCTCTTGATTGGCATAAATTGATATCCTGACCTGAAATTGTATTTCCTGTTTACTGAAGAGACAGGGAGACTACCGTTACTGACTGAACAAATAGGGCTCCATTTTCGTAACCGCTAAACCCCTCCTAAACTTCTTTGCCTTTTTTACTATTTTGAAAAACGTTTTTGAATAGTTCAACTAGCCAATCTACATTGACACGTGTAGACTGGCCATTTTAACTATTCAAAAATGTTTTGCAAAATAGTAAAAAAAAGGCAAAGAAGTTTAGGGATAAGGGGTTTAGCGGTGACGAAAATGGAGCCCATAGTCTTGCGTAGCCAGACAACTATTCAATCTCTGAAGGCTATATAGAGTCTGGAACTACACCTCCCGAAATCTGAGTAAGGAAGCCGTTCATGAAGACACCTTTTATTTTTATTTTTTAATTTCTATTTCTGCTAAGCAGACAAGCTATATATGTTTAGATGATTTCGATTTATATTCGGATATATTTGTGCGACTGTAAAGACGGAAGTGAAAAGGAGGCGTCACATCCGCTTTATATTTTACTCATTATGAGAGCTTCCGCGTCCCAGAATGTATGACTGGAAGCATTTGAAAAAATGTGGGAGGCAACACTCTGGCCACGCAAGACTACTGCACATCTATAGCAATGATATCAGAATATAAAGCTTTAACCCATTTTGGGCGGGAACCCCTTTTGGTGTTAGCATTATGTTATGCTTTAGCTATTGAAAAATAGCAGATCTACAAGCTCATAGCGCGCCACCGAGTGGCGCGCTACGAGCTTGTAGGTCTGCTATTTTTGAAAGATCGAAGAACGACTGACATAGAAACATAGCTTTTTCAGAAAACTGTCATGATGTAGAAGACATTTTTAGAATCTGATCTCAGGTCAAAATGGTTTAAACTATAAAACATAACATAAAACATACAAAAATTCTATATATGACTTACTCCACCTCTAACAAGTGTACAGGAATGGAACCAAATGGATCCGTAAGGGTCTGCAGTGCACACATTTGTATCTGAGTTACAAATGGAGATATTGACGTGTGTGTGTGTGTGCGTGCGTGCGTGTGTTTCCTCCTCCAGGCTGAATGAATGGAGACTTCGGGGGGCTCTGGCGGGCTCTCCCGTGAATACAAGCTGGTCATGCTGGGTGAAGGAGGGGTGGGGAAGAGTGGTAAGTTTACCCATGAGCATCCCGTTCAATCACTAAACCTAACAACCCTAAGGGTAGGGATGGGCAATTAACCGGAACTATTGACCAAAAAACGACTTATTCCTGAGAAATCGAGAACCACGGTTTTTCCACCAGTTTTTTCTTCTTGCATTAATAAGCCGTTTCTCTTAAAAATGTTCTTTATGAGATAGTAAACAAGCAGTTGTATCCTAATTAGACACCATATTACTGTCCAGTACTTACATTTTTCTGTGATTCCTTACCACAAATTTTAATATGAAATTATTCGCTAATAACAGACCAAGTAGGAGATAAGTTATTTAAAACCATTTTATGAGATCATATTTGTATTAAAAATCAGGTCTTAATAGGTTAAAATGGTATCATGTCCTTGAAATAAACTATTGAGAATCACTGATCCCATGCCTATGATCACTAGCCTGGCTAATAAGCCAGACTCAAATCACACTGTCGTGTGGTATTTGAGTCTGGAGATGCTGTGTATGGATCTTGTTTCCCGGGGGGTGGGTTCAAACATTTTCTCTTTGACGCAATTGGTTAGAGGTACTGTCAGTCAAAGGTCTCAAGCATTGAATGTCACTGTACCAAAACCCGCCCATATTGCATACCGTGTCCCGATTGGCCACACCAGTTCTCTGGTGTAGGAAATGGCCGTACAATTGAGCCTCTCCAGACTGTAATCCGCCGGCAGGCAATTATTTTTTGCCAACGGCTGATTCGGTCTGGCTTATTAGCCAGGCTATATGATCACAAACGGTACTGTATCCTATGTTATCAACAACAAATTCCATGTTAAAAAAACATTCCACGGACACTGCCATTTTGCATGGAATCTTACTTTATTCTACATTATGAACAACAAAAAAGTTTGAGTATAACACCCGGAGTTGAAACGTGTTTCTGTGAGTCTGTGACGTGACATGAGCTGACCTGATTGTGTGGGTCACACGTTTTAGTAGAACAACCGTGATGTCTCTGTGCCGTGAGGAGCCGTCGACATCGACATTTCTTGTTAATTAAAAACATTGATTGTTTGACGGCAACAGAAAATTGCAAGCACATTTTCTAAACCCAAGTCAAAGTGTACTGCTGCTGATGAGCACATCCCTGGGCCATGGTAGGGGGCCTGTGCTCGGTCGGTCTACCACGACTACAGCGTCTGTCTCGATTTACCCTTTGCTACTACTTCATCCCAAGGTTATTAGTCTGTAATCTTGTAATTGGAACACTTTATTCCACTGGAGTAGTCTTTTTTTTGATTCGCTACTCCTCCCACAGTTTTGACTGTAGTTGAGACCGTGGGTCTTCAACCTTCAAGCCAAGGACCCAAGGGCACTGGAGGGGTCTGAATGTCTATTGGGGGATGCCTGGTCTAATTATTTATTTCTTTTTCCCGACCGGCGCTGGTGCATGCCATGGTCTAGCACCGTTTCCATTTTGCTGCGTAATAGTCGTTGCGTATTGGCTGCATACGTGCAGTAACTTCAGATGCTCTTAGTCTCAACTCAATCAAGGTGTCAGATGTGCAACAATGTGAGTCATGATGCCCCACACACAAATAATGTCCCTGCACTTACCCCCACTACATATTAAAACTGTGTTGCAGATTAAACCTTTCCATAGATTTCATAGAGGGCTTCATAGACTTGGGCATTATCTATTCTATTAATATGTTGGGATTTTTTAAACACTCAATGCTTGGTCTGCTCTTTGTCCCTACACTGTAGGGATGATATTTTCGGAGAATTGGTGTAGAGTCTACACCAACTCTCCGAAAATAACATTTGCGAGGCGTTGTGAGCTTGTAGATCGTCTATTTTTTTTTAGCTATTGTTCCCCATCACACAAAGATTTGGCAGACCCCCTGTAGTTACTCTTGAGGACCCCCTTGTGCACCCGGAACCCCTGTTGAAGACCCCTGGTTTAGATTGTTTAATTTGTTTTTATTTGCATGTATTGTGTGAAAAAAGACAATCTAAAGATTTATTAAAAGTTAAAACTGGTACAGCTAAAACAAATAATTGGAATATAGATTTCATGTAGCCAAACCTTTCATTTGTCAAAAAACTATGTTCAATTAATTAATCTAACAGATTTTATTGGGGCTTGTAAATCTTCCTGGGACCCATCTAAAAGACCATCCTTGGGCCATTACATTGAAAACCTATGTTTTTTGCTCAGGAACATCCAACAGAACTACAAGACAGTTACACCATAAAGCAGTGGTTCTCAACCTGTTCTGGATCAGGGTCCACTTGAAAATCTTGAAAGCGTTCGCCGCCCAGCCATCTGACCACATGTTAAGCCATCTGACCTGTGTGTTCTGGGTTGGATCAATGGAATGAACCTAGTGAACTTTACCCCAAAAATTCTATTGATTACTCACCCCATGGAGACTTGAATTCATGGATATTTTACCCTAAACTAATTTGCCATTTTTTACTATTTAAAAAAACCTTTTAAAATAGTTCAAATAGCCGATCTACAAGCTCACAATGTCTCGATGTAGATCGGCTAGTTGAACTATTTTAAAATGTTTTTCAAAATAGTAAAAAATGGCAAATACGTTTAGGGATAAGGGTGGCGCAAGATGGAGCCCTTAATGTTTTAAAGATGAGACACACACATACACACCCGCACACGCACTATTTTGGTGCCCACTTGCAATACCACCTCCACCAGTGGTCCTGGCCTACAGGTTACTTGAGAAGCACTGCCATAGAGAAATGTCCTCATCATGTCATGTCTTCTTGTCATTCTGTGTCTGTCTCTCAGCGATCATCATGCAGTTCATCAGTCACCGGTTCCCAGAGGACCACGACCCCACCATAGGTGAGACAGAGACCTCCTTCTGATCCTTCTGTTTTTTATGTCCGGTGGGGGATATAATTATGTTTTATCCCTGCTTCTGGTCAGAAGCATGCTTTTCCTTTTTTATATTGTTTCTGTTGGGTCTAACGTTTTGTGTTTTTCAGTAAAGTAATGCCCTACTTCAGTGGTTCCCAAACCTTTTAGCCCGTGACCCAAAAGAGAAATGTGTTGTCTCCCGGGGACCCAAACTAGTGGAAATGGCACATCTACAAGCTTCGCACCGCGTTGTGAGCTTGTAGATGGGCTATTTTGACTACTTCTTAAACATTCATTTTCAAATGTATGGAATTTCTTTAATTTTTTCTACTGAACAAAATCATTGAATTTGTTTTTAATTCGTGAAAAACTTTGCTTTTTTGGGGAATGTTTTTTGAAAAAGTGCATCTTCAACACTACCAGGGCGGCGCCCTGGATAGCCCTACCGACAACCCATGCACATCAGTATACTGTAGTGTAGGGCTTAAGTAGTAGTGTAGGGCATTACGTTGAATTCTTTATGTAGCACACACAGCACATCATTTATACCAGAATTTTGGCCCAGAGATAACTGTTAATACAAGTTTTTATTTGTATTTTTCTGAGTGGTAAGATTGAATCCTCCTGTCAGATATAGAAAGGTCTAATGTGAACTGGGATGAGTTGTTGGACGTGGATGACTGCAGACCAGATGTGGGATGGTTTGACACTTGGCTACAGTTTATTAAACAGAAATTTTTGTATTACCGCGGTTCATAAACACTACGAGACACAGTCAAGCTGTCACAGGCCAGCTCAGCTCTTTCTTTTACCACATAAGCCCTATTTTTAATACATAACCCATTAAGACCATAGGCTTTTTGTCTTCTCAATCCTAACCTTTTTCTGAAAAACCTATGTTGTTATACTGTGTGACGTCAAAAATGTATTTGGCCGTGTACCATCCATCTCAAAATATTTTGTTCCAGGGACCCCCAGAAGCAAAGTGGTGGTTATGAAAAGTCTTATGTAGTATGTTAGGAATTGAAAATAGCTTTATAGAACATAATGTGGTATGTTGTGTTCAGAGGATGCTTACAAGACCCAGATCCGCATCGATGACGAGGCAGCCAACTTGGACATTCTAGACACCGCAGGACAGGTAAACAATCCATGCATCCATTTCTGTTGTCTCTTTTTAAACTTAGTGTGTTTGTTTAGAATCTACTGTTGAGAAGCAACCAGCTGCGCTCTGATTAAAGTGTTACCCACCCGCGTTATAGTTCAGTACCGCTCCGCTCACGTTATACCGTTGTTCAGTACCGCCCGTCCCCGTACTCATGAACTTATAAAAGTATATTTTTCACTCGTCAAACTCGGGTACCCTACGGGGTATTCGCAGATACCCGGCCCGTTGCAGGACTCTGCCTCCACCATCTGTGTGTGAATCCAAAGCAAGCACTTTTGATATACTGTAGGTTCTCTACATCAGTGATTCCCAAACTTTTCTGGTCGAGACCCAAAAGAGAGATTAAACCCAAACTAAAAGAACGAAAATAGCCGATCAACAAGCTCGCAATGCGGCGCCTTGTGCACTTGTAGATCTGCTAGTTTCACTACTTCTTAAACACATTATTATTATTATTATTATTATTATTATTACTTGTTTTCTAATTTATGGAATTTCTTAGATTTTTCTTTTATTCCTTCATGAAATTACAGAGAACATTTTTATTTATGAATTTATTTTGTATTTATTTTATCATTTTTATTTTTATGTTTTGAAATAATAATAAAAAAAATTGTGCATGACCCACAAATGCGTCCCGACCCAGTGTTTGGGAACCAGTAAATAAGTATGCCTTGCTGAGCCATGAGGCCCACAGGGCAGGAGCCCATCTCCTGTTTCTGTAGCGTGAGGCAGCTTGATTTACAAGTACACCCCCTGGACATGATGTACATGTACACCCCCTGGACATGACGCTAGTATGTATGTCGCAGGGAACCAGCGCTCTATGTAAAATGTGCCATTTCCACGTATCGTTTATTGGCGTGTGTGTGTCCAGGCGGAGTTCACGGCCATGAGGGACCAGTATATGCGAGCAGGCGAGGGCTTCATCATCTCCTACTCCATCACTGACCGGAGGAGCTTCCAGGAGGCACGGCACTTCAAGCAGCTCATTGACCGCGTGCGGCGCACCGCCGACACCCCCGTCGTACTGGTGGGCAACAAGTCTGACCTGGCCCACCTGCGCCAGGTGAGGACCATGCTTGTGATTGTGAATACACCTGGTATTAAAGCTGCAATCCTCAACTTATCTGAATGAAATAACAGTTAACACAATGTAACTATTATTGTCTTAGTGTTCCGTCGACTAAAACAACAAAAACTAAAAATGTTTGTCGACTACCTTTTTTCACTGAGGAAAACAAAAAAAAACTAGAAAAAGTGCCCTTCTGGGCACAGGTCTCCACCAGGAGGATAGGACTGTGTGAGATGTTTGGCAAAATGTTTAGGAGTAATATAAACATGTTTGCCTTTGATGGCAATTGGATGATTTGAGGCATTTTGTTCCAAAAATGTGTTTTGCAAAAATCAACCTGTTGGTGGCGCTATAACAGGCCAATGTGAAAAGGGTGGGATATATTCCTCAGCCTAGTAAGAAAATGTGTGAAAGATTTCACGTAAATTGCATGCTGTGTTCATGATTTGAGGCTTTTGTTCAAAACGGGGCAATCTTGCAAACTGTGAAAGCCAATTATAGCCAATTAGGGTGGAATATGAAATATCGGACAGATCCGACTTGAGCACATGACCATAGAGATACTGTGTAACGATTTGTGATATCCAATATCCAAAAATGTGTTTTACAAAAGTCGGCCTCCTGGTGGCGCTATAAATGGCAGATGCGGAAAATGCAGTTCAAAGGTTTGTCCTTGGCCTCTAGGGAGTGTGCATGCAACGTTTCACGCAGATCGATGCAGTTTTAGGTAACAAATGTGAAAAGCTGCCTCATGGTGGCGCTATAACAGGCCGTTCTGGAAAATGCGGGGCAGAGGTTCATCGTTGGCATCTAGGGAGTGTGTGTGCAAAGTTTGGCATCGACCGGGTTAACGGTGCCGGAGATTAGCTGGTAGCGGACGGACGGAAGGACACACACACGGACGGACACACACACACACACGGACGGAGTGCAAAACATACTCTCTCCCCATGCCTTCGGCCTGGTGGAGACAAAAAGCTACGGTGACTAAAAGTAAAGCCCAAACCACACCAGTAGCAACACCTTGGGACAAAACTGTTTGGAGGTCAACCACACCAACTCAACTCCTTGCAACGCAAGGAGTCTCATTGGTGTGGTTGACCTTTTTTTTATTCTGTGAATCAAACACAATTCCACTAAGACTTCCTGATCTCACAAGTTTTCTCCTGTGCTCGTCCCGCCTTGTGACCAAACCCAGGTGGCGGTGGAGGAGGGCCGCGAGCTGGCCCGCGAGTTCCAGTGTCCGTTCTTCGAGACGTCGGCGGCGTTCCGCTACTACATCGACGAGGTGTTCACGGCGCTGGTGCGGCAGATCCGCCAGCGTGAGGCCAAGTCGGTGCGCAGCGGCGACCGCAAGGCCCGGCGCAGCCGCTCATTCTGGGGACGCATCCGCCTCACCTTCCACAAGAAGCATGACACGCAGCACTGAGGGACGCTGTCCACACACACACACACACACACACACACACACACACACACACATGCTACATGCGCACACAGGGGTGCACTACTTTTTGGAGCTGGCATGTCGGAGACGAGAGAGACAGACGGGCAATCCTGAAAGACGGTGAGACTATTCGTCTCACGCTATAGTGGAATGCAGGACACACTCCTTGTACACTGGGGAACCTGTTTTTAGCTGAATAGAAACTGGTGTTAATTGCACTTATCAGAGCTGTTCTGATGTGTGCGAGTGACGTGTGGTGCACCTGACATCTTTAAAATACAGCTCTGCTAGCTCAAAAAATCCCTGTGTGTGTGTGTGCACACACACACACACACACACACACACACACACACACACACACACACACAACTCTACCATGGATATGCATCTGGTGTGGGAGGAACTGAAGAAATGTCCTGCCCAGACCACACGTGGTGACGCCGACCTGTCGGTGGGCTCAGATCACAGCAGAGGGTATAGACATCATAACCAATTGAACCCCAGCGTCAATATTCTTGGGGGAACATGACCAAAAATAGCCAATCTACAAGCTGTGAACTCGTAGATCCGCTATTTTGGGGTTAAGAGATTTGGTGTAGAAGGAATTCAAGTCAAGTTCTCTAAGACTACATCTGTTTAAGTGGTTAAAATCCATTCAAAGTGACCCAAGTGACTCAAGAGATTGTAAACGTGACCAATCTGCTGACCTTTTGGGGGCTGGTGTCCTAGGACGACCTAGGATTCCGTTCTTTGCTGTTCCTTCCGACCACTGAGAAGGAGGTTCGTCGTGAGCCGTTTTCTTGGGCCAACATCACAGAGGTGGAAGAAGCTCACGGAGAGACCCCAACCACTGTCATCTCACTAGAGACAAATAAATACGGTCTGTTCTGCAATCCACACAAACTGCAACCTAAGCATGCTAGGTTTGCAAAGAATATACAGTACATGAATTTACACAAATAAGGTAGTATTTTGAGCTGTAGCAGCAGCACCACCTTCTGGTGAAAGACAGGAATTCTGAACGTCAAGGCTCTTCTGCGTGGTGCACTTGAGGTTCTCCTTTATTCCATTTCCCATGTTGGCATGCTGGGCTGTGGGCAGTGCCCGCAGGAGTGCTGTTTTCTGGTTTGTAGTTCATTTGACTTCCGTTGGCGAGAAAGAAAACTTCAAAGAAAATGGATGCCAACGGTGGTCAATGCACGGCGCTTATTTCCTATTATTGGTTGGCGCCCGGTCGATGTTCACCAGTGTTGAACTGAACACTTCACGAGCGTCCGCCACTTTTAGTTTGTCCGAGCCTTAATGGCAAATGTATGCTTTGTCAACAATAACATTTTGAACTGAACTTTTATTTTCTGTATTTAACGGGGGGAAATAAGTGTCAACGTGACTTTGCGTTTGCAGGTGAAAACGCAGCATTGTTTGGGGGGGTGGGGGGGCTGACACGGCTTCTCAACGAAGTATGAGTTAGCCTCACATGAAAGAGAGCGACTCGTATAGAGAAATAGGGCTTATATCGTTGCTGTTGGGTGGAAACCTTGTATGTTCAAAACGGTTCCTTTTTTGTTATTTTTTACATTTAAATAGGGAAAAAGGATGATACGACACGGCACTCTTGAACGAGAAAAAAACATAAAAAGTAGAAATCTGAAGATACAGGGTTTCTGCCTGACGGCAACGGTAGACCGTATTCAAATTAGTCTTATTCAGCAGGACAACGAGGGCGCGACGTGACACTCCGATGTTTCTAGATATTCACTTCCATGTCACAGTGCGACGCCTTATTAGCACTGTGTCGTTTTCATTTCTTATTTTTTTGTTTTGCAAGACAAATGAACCTTGTTTATGACTTGTGTTGGATCGCGTACTGTCCAGTTGTGCCATCGCTGCACTGTAGACAATGAATTGTTAATGTGGATGTGTGGTTCAGTGTTGGGCCGTAGCTAAGCTACTAGCTGAACTACATTTCCCAGTGGCTTGGGGGTAACTTCACTATTATTCAGAAGCTTCCATGGTTTCTTTACCATGTAGCCGTGTAGCTTTGGCAAAAGCTACATCACTACATTTTCAGTGACACATCAACGTAACAAAAAATAACAACGGATGGGTTTTGAGTGCAGTTTTTTCTTCATATCAAAGATAATTCTCCATCCATCCACTTTAGCTTTTAAAGTCGTATGTTTTATTCAATTACTGTGTCATAACATGTCCTCAGCCACATGACCGACTACATTAGGTACAAAGTAGCTTCAATGTAGCCACATACTTTTACTAAGTAAACTGTATTGTAGATAGTTCATTGTACTAAGTATCCTGAATTGTAGTTATCTACTTATTTTTTCAAGAGATCTTGTCATGTAGCTCAGTTGCTTTTCATGAAGAGTAACCAGTAGCTTAGCTGGCTACCTTTTGAAAGTAGCTCACCCAACACTGGTGGTTCGGTCATATTTTCAAGGCAGCAGCGCTCTTATTTGAAAACCTACAGCAACAGTTGCCTGGCCGCCGCTTAATTGGAAGTTGACACTGTCGTTCACACTGGAACTAAATTCATACACACATAGATCAGAGTTATATGGGGCTCAAGCATGGATTCAATAAGACGGAATGCGGATGTGCCGAGATTATACATGTAGACGAGTGTTTCACAAAGTATTTTATTTCAAGGACCCTCATTTTGATAATTCTGAGTACAAATAACTCTAAGAGCGTACACTCTTGAGTTACAGACCTGTAGGGGTCCATTTGATTCCTAACAAACAATGACAAGCGAGGGCTCACACTCTGAAAGGTGTAGGTAATTTTTTTTCTTTATTTCTCCATTATGCATTAAGTTACAAACCTTTCGGCTATCCAGGCTTCGTCAGCGGATCGGGATATATATATATATATATATATATATATATATATATATATATATATATATTCTCCCACAAAACGATTAAAAACAATAATCCTGGGAGCCACACTTCCTCTGTCAACCTGAGGGGGCAGCGGACTGACCTCATGCCCCCATCTATGCATGAGGAGTCCAAGCTGCTTCTTTTCACCTGGCGGGGGGGAATTTCCCCGGCCGGACATAGCGCTTGGAACTTGAAGGAACACGTTATTCCGACCAGTTCCTTTCCCCTCCATCAGGCTGGCGGATCGGGATCTGACACGAATTTTGACCTGATGGCCAAGATTAAATTTATCCCCTGAGCAACAGGCAGGTTCTATAGAGGTTATGCGGGAATGCCTACTCAGTTACAAACTACTTTCTGGCCTTGACAGCCCATACATCCAAACAGAAAAGTCCTATTTGATTGCATTAATTCCCAGGACGTCTGGAGACGTCTTGGTCACAAATTGAGTTTTTAAATTACTTTAAACAACATTAAATTCACTTTGCCACTAGATTTGCCACTCTATCTGACATTCACTTTATGCATGCACATACCCTCTATTAGCTCAATGGTAAACATTTCAGCACTTGCACACGGGTTCAAATCTGGGGTAGAAGAGGTAAGTTACATAGTGCAGCTTTAAGGCATGGAGAATTAAAATAAAAAATGATGTCATTGTTTGTTTTATGAGGATAACACCAGAAGTTGACAAGTTGTTCCTAACTATCAATAATTTCACCGGGGACCCCTTGGAACGTCCCTCGAGGACCCCCTGAGGGTCCCTAGGCCCGTCACAGTGGTTACATAAATGTCTAATTGCAATTATTTGAGATTATCACAATTATTTTTGCATTATCTGCAATTTTTTAAGCAGAAATAGCAGATCTGTACGCTTGTAGATCAGCTATTTCTGTTATGTTTTTTTATTTGAAAGTATAAAATTATTAAATGTCAGTAGGCTAATTTAAGTTATATCTGCCCTGTGCAATTTGTTTTTATTACAACGCCTAAAAGGCAAGTAAAAAAATCTATTCTGATTCATATGTTCAATGCCAGAAATACAATTAAATCATTAATGGCAATTTATTTGTATGACACTGAATGCCACAGACGAAAAACAGTCTAAGTCCACACTATTGATCCATAATGTATAAATGATAGATAAGGGTTCAGGACAACGAGGCCTTTTCGTGGAGGGGTCAGAATGACATTTGGACTGTTTTTCGTCTGTGGTACTCATTAATCATTGAGAACCACTGGTGTAGACTTAACACTAGCTCTGGTCCATAGCTCTAATGCGTTGCATTTAGAGCTATGTTACTCTCAACTTCCGCCGCTCGCATGAATGCAGACCAGCCTCTCCTCTTTAGCGTAAATAAAAATAATGTTTTTGCTACTCACCAAAACAAAGGCAGGTTGTGTCATTAGAAAGCCTACTTTCCTTAGTGGACGCACTCTGAGCCCCCCACCACACGTATAACACGAGAGGCTGGTCTGCATTCATGTGAGCGGCGGAAGTTGAGAGTAACATAGCTCTAAATGAAACGCATTAGAGCTATGGACCAGAGCTAACTTAACACGTCCAACAGAACGTGGAGCATTGAAGGACACAGGGGAAAAAACAGGAAAGCAACTTGCAGAGAGCTGTGGCATGCTGTAATTAACTAGTTTTCTACTTGATTGTGTGAGCTTATGGATCTGCCATTTCTATAGGAGTGTGACACCGGTGTGCTACTATTGTCTTGTTCAGACCCAAACAAGGCCTTTGATTTCCTATCCGGATCAAAGTTGAGCTGGTTTTGAACAAGGTAAGGGATGTTATTCATATTGTGATGATGATACAATTCCATGTGTTTTTCTGCTGTTCAGACTTGACAAAACCAATCTGATTCCAATCTGGATAGGCCAATTTGGGCCCTTTTCTTTTTTCTTTTTTTTTAAATAGTTGACAAGCTACAAGCTCACAAGATGTTGATGTAGATCGGCTATTTTCACTATATTAAAAGTTTTTTTTGAATTTTAAAGATTTCCAAAATAATTTAAGCATGAGGTGTAAGGTGGTGTTTTACTTTAAAACAGGCACTTCTGGGATAAGTTTTCCGTCTACTTAGGCTTTATGTACATTCCATAAATTGCTTTATTCAGTATATACAGTAGATATGATTTTATTTTCATTTGATCACACACACACCCCCTCCTACCGTAATTTGAGCCCATTCAACTACAAACTACATGTTAACCATGTTAGACTCGTTGAAAACACACGTCCCTGCTTCTGGTGACTGATATTGTCCTAATGAATGTTTCGAAGTTAATGTCTTCTGAAATGCCAATGTTGCACCAAGGAGCCCTGTATCTCCATGCATGTAATCCAGGAAGTCCATGCATGAAATAACAAATATAAATATTGAATCAAGCACGCCTAAGTAGACGAAAGACCGGATTGACAGCAGAAGTGTTTTAAAGTTCCCTTTTAAGGTCCTCATTCAATATAGCACAGCAGATTTGGGCTCCTCGGGTCCAAAAAGTCTACCGCCTTTTTCATTTTATTTAATTTTAGTTCATATTATTTTATATTGTTCTTGTGATCACAAAATACTGAACTGGAACATAAAATAGTTGTTTTGATCCTGTGTCTTGTGTATTTTGATGAAAATATTTGGGAGAAAGCTGTACATTTAAGAGCCAAAATATGATCTGTGATCTTTGTATATTTTCAAATATGAAGGCAATGTCTCCCAAATTAAAATGTATTGTACTATGAAAAATGTTGGGCCAGGGACCCTGCATTGTCTTAAAATAGCTCTCATATACAATATATATATATATATGTGTGTGTATGTTTTTCTTTCCTCTTCTGGGGGCCTCTGGCACAAAATCTTTTCAGATTGGGGTCACATCGATTGTGACATGGAAATGTTTGAGGACCAGTGTAATACTACCGGTAGTTCTATTGTATTAACATACAGATTGGTTCAAATAGCATTTAATTCGTTGAAACAAGTTCTGGATTGCAGCTTTGAAAGTTCCCATGTTTATTAGTTTGTATTACTACCAGCATAATATGTTTTGACATTTGTTTGTAATGAAAGTTCCCTGTAGATGCTATTTCAATGTTAATTTGTTCTGTAGACATTTTCCTCCTCTGCAATCACCCTAATTTATTTTCTGTTAACACTCCTAAATAAAATGGATAACCCTCAAATGGTGAGAGATTCATCAATGTTGTTGAGTGTTTGTATAAGTAATTAAAAATTGGCTTGTTAGACATATGCTAATGATGTACAGAGAATGTAACACAAATTCTACAAAGAAACCTACATTTCCACTTCAAAAGATGTTGTTAAATGGAGGACAAGTTGAACTAAATAAATGGACTGCATTTATATAATGCTTTTCTCCAAAGTGCTCTACTAGTATCAATGTAAAACATTTCACCCCTTATGTGTTAGAATGGTTTCCTAATTCATTTATTTTATACAAATAATTCCTTTAGGCCTACATGATTGTATCTAACAAGGTTGAATGAATGAACCATTGTAAAGCGCTTTGAACACTTGGAGAAGCGCTATATAAAAATTAAAAATACCATTAATTATTATAATTCCTATAAGAAATATAACCAACTTTTAAATCAAAGCAAAATCAGTAAAGCAAATCGGTATTTTTGTCCTACACAAAGATTAAATGACTATTGACAAGGAATAGATGATGTACGATGATAAGAGCGCCCCTCAGTTCACACGGACGTGTGATTTTTTTCCCCTCACGCATTAGAAGGACGATATCAGTCACCACAGTTTGAAGTTACAATGGGTTTGTATAGGAAGGGCTAGCAGTGCTAGTTGTTTTAGCCTGATAGTGAATTGGCTGCAGGTGTTCCACTCTCAAAGCAGGTTAGAACCACACCCACTATCTTTCACTATGGATGCTGTGACAACCCTCTCCTACCCTGCCTAACATGGCCAGTTTGGCCACTGCTAGGGCTGATTGGCAGGGTGGAGTTAGATCGTCAGTGAGATTGGACCACACCTGAATCTGGTGTCAGATAAGTGTCAATCTGTCTTCATTCCTCATTTTTCTCCTCTACTGGTTTGTTTGTTACTCTGCCTTGGTTTACACCTTACAACATTCACACTGCACATACACTTGCACTGCTTACACACTGATTATCATTCATATGTACTGACATGCACATTATTTGTGGTTTATTTAGTTTTATAAATATATTTGTATACACTTAACTGTGCCTGTGTCTCCCTTTTATTGCAGTCCTGAGTCAGATTGTAACAAGATGAAGAGGCTGCAGATGTGCAGTATGTGTTGGTGGGAGAAAGTGACCAGGGGGCTGCAAACACACAAAGCAAGGTGGTGTCACTGTCAGGTGAGAGAGGCCAACATCAACACTGCACGTGTAAGCCGATTGCTGATTGAACCACTGCTTTAATAGCCTGGTAAACCCCTCCCCTTTGAAAAACCTTTACAAGAGTACCAGACTACTGGTTCCCAAACCAGGTCCCTAGATGGTTGGCTTACAATATTGTGTTCAACTTCTCACTCAACAGTAAACAAACCCAACAATCTGCACATTTCTAAAATTACAATTTCATGACTGGGGGCAGATGAGAAACTCATTTCTAAATCTAGAGTTGACCTGGCTCGCCTTCCTCCATGCTACTCTGCTCTATTATGGGAAAACCAAAACCATATTATGGAGTGACATTCCCATAGTAACAGTACCCCCCATTCACTCCCACTCACTCCCATTCACTCTGAATGGGAGTGAATGGGAGTGATAGTCCCATAGTAACAGTAGCTCCCATTCACTCCCATTCAGTCCCATTCACTCCCATTCAGTCCAGTTCACTCCCATTCACTCCCATAGTAACAGTACCCCCCATTCACTCCCATAGTATCAGTCCCATAGTAACAGTACCTCCCATTCACTCCGATTCACTCCCATTCACTTCCATTCACTCCCATTCATTCCCATTCACTCCCATTCACTCTCATAGTATCAGTCCCATAGTAACAGTACCTCCCATTCACTCCCATTCACTCCCATAGTATCAGTCCCATAGTAACAGTACCTCCCATTCACTCCCATTGTATCAGTCCCATAGTACAGTACCTCCCATTCACTCCGATTCACTCCCATTCACTTCCATTCACTCCCATTCATTCCCATTCACTCTCATAGTATCAGTCCCATAGTAACAGTACCTCCCATTCACTCCCATTCACTCCCATAGTATCAGTCCCATAGTAACAGTACCTCCCATTCACTCCCATTGTATCAGTCCCATAGTACAGTACCTCCCATTCACTCCCATTCAGTCCCATTCACTCCCATTCAGTCCCATTCTATCAGTCCCAAAGTAACAGTACCTCCCATTCACTCCCATTCAGTCCCATTCACTCCCATTTTGAAAGGTGTGTTAAAATGGCCTAAGTCACATTTTATTATGACTTAGGCAAAATAAAATGGCCTAAGTCTCACTCTTGACATAGGCCATTTTTTTAATAGGGTGTAACAGGAAGGCCTTTTACGTTAGGGCTTAGGCGATTTTACTAGAGGTGGCCAGCATCACCAGGAGTTGATTTAGGCACTTACCCTTTGTTTACATCTAGCATCCAACAATGTTGTATGCTAGATGCGAAGGTGTGAGTGAGGCCTTTCCAAACTCACTGGTTGATCTCCTTGTCACTGGAGAGCATGGACAGGCAGGGTGGTCACTGTCACTGTTTCTACACTGTTGCTTACATATTTGCCTGTGAGTGTGTACACAGGGCAAAATACTGTAATGGATTGTGTGACTGTATTTTGTTCTGTAGTGCAGACCATTCTGTATACTTCTGTATACTATTGTTCATACATAGTGAGGATGTTTTTTGTGTGTGATGTTACTGTATGCTATATGCTATAAAGCTTGCTTACAATCCCATGCAGCATATCTGTCTATAGATAACTTATTTGTAAAGTTATATGCAATATTGGTATCTCTTACTTGGTAATATGTGATACCAATCACGCAGCGGCTTGATATTTTTGTGTTTTGACCTAAATGTAACAATCCTGGGCCAATAAAGGGCCCTAGGAGCCATTTTCAGGGCATCCGCACGGTCCAATTTCCCTGAAGGGCCCGTGAGAGCAGGGCCCCGGGGCCACGGCCCCACTGTCCTTATATGGCTAATTTGTCCCTGTGTCTATTTATGTAATTTAATGAATTTATATTTGCCTTACACAATTTTGCCAGAGCCATATACCAAAAAGGGGGTTTTGAGGCAGATGGGACACTTTGACAACTTTTTATCATAGCTCATCATTTTCAGCACATTTCTTCCAATAAGAAAACACTGATTAGAAGTATATTTCCCACTCTACTATACAGTTGGGTGCCACCGATATTGTCCCTTATCATTTGACCCATTTAGGCCTGACCTCAAAATTTTAAAAAATCCTTCTAAATCCTCCAGTTTTCTGAAATAAATATTTTCACGATTTTTCAAAAATAGCAGACCTACAAGCTCGTAGCGCGCCACTCGGTGGCGCGCTATGAGCTTGTAGATCTGCTATTTTTCAATAGCTAAATTATAACAATGTTTAAAACACCAAAAGGGGTTCCCGCCCAAAATGGGTTAACTGTCCTTTTGCGCAGATCACGCAAACCTCAGCAAAAAGAAAAGGACAATATCGATGGCCTCCAACTGTATGTGATATGCTATTTAACTATGATATTAATTTGTTGTATTTTTATTTACACCTGGTGTTTTCAGAAAATAATTGTTATTTTGAACAATGTTTGCCTGTTGTCTCTCCTATGGTACCAACATCAATAAAGCATGGAATGGAATTGTGTACAAAATCTTATCCACAACGTGAATTTGGGTCTGAGTCGAGGCTAAATCTCATGGTCGTCCGTGGCTCAAATGCTGAATTAATACATAATGGACCTTGATATGAAAAAGGTTGAAAACCACTGGCCTACTAGTAATGCATATCAAACTGTGTGTCCTTGAAATGTTAAAGGCTGAGAATCACTGCATTAGGACTGATGTCCTGTTTGCTATTCCATTAAAAATGGCCATGCATAGTAACAAAAATAATAAAACAACTAAACACAATTTATCTGTGACCACAGGCCAATGATGAGATTGAGAAGATCCTTTTTCCTAAATGTATGCGCTTCATGATGATGAGAGCAGAGAACTTCTTCATCCTAAGAAGGAAACCAGTGGAGGTAAATACATTAAATAGTCACGGTTCGCACACTGTGTTAATGCTCACAAAATAATAATATTACATTTTTTGGCAGCATTAAGATGTGGTGTGTAGACCGTCTATTTTTTTTACAGTTAATTTCACACAATTATTTTGATCCAGCACCCGTTGAAATGTTTCTCCGCCTGTCCCATTCACAAGTGGTCACAAATAGTCAACTAATAATAGTCAACCAATCATGTAATACTATGCAGCTAAAGACAATATATTTAATAATAGCTCTCTTAAATCATTCCATACATCCGTTTCATAATTTACAATTTAGGCAATTCGCAGACTCTCTTATGGCATGAATTTAAGTTGGCAAAAGACAGGATAAATGATAAAAGAAAATAAACAATGTATTGCTACAAAGTAACTACAGTAGGATACCAGGTAAATATCAAACCTAGAATCTGTCTAAACCAGTGGTTCTCAACCTTTTCAGGCTGTGATCCCCTAATCATATTTCAACTGGGGACCCCCCACCCTGACAAACACCGAATTGTAGAAGTTGAGGCATTACATTTTAGTTTGACTCGATTCCACAGATAAATATTGTAAAAATAAGCTTGTAGATCAGCTATTTAGACAATTATTGCCTCTTTCTTATATTATTTGACAATTTGGCCAATGTTTGACCAGTTTTGTAGTGGTGGATCATGCCCTGATGGTGGCATGTCCTTGGTTTCCTTGTAGGTGATCACCAGTGTTTCTGTTACATCAGCCTCCTGATCACAAACTTCCACACCGAGCAGATGTACAGTACAAGCACAAGTTGGTGGACTTCATCATAAGAGTTCCTAAAAAATGTGAGTCTTTATTACATAAACATTTACATAAACATTTATTTTTAAATGCCATTCAGACCAAGCACGATAACTATAAATAAGTTATTTATGTATGTATGTGTGTATATATATATATATATATATATAGCCATGTAAGTGGATGGCAGAGTAAAGTCATATTTTATAAACAATAGAAACACTTGACAAGTACACGTGGGATGCAATCAGTCTCACTCTTCGGAATTCATATATCCTATTCTTGCATGCGTCATTAATAGGGTGACCAAATATTCAGCCCCTCAAAAACACGACCCTTAAATTAATGTGCACGTTAGTCATGCAAGCGTGCAGCCATTCATGCACGCGCAAATACAGTAGGTGTTGCATACAGGCAATGACTGATTGAAAAACATGATCAGCTTCATAGTTGCATTCAGACACACCATGCATTTGTTCATGGTTTCTGATTGGCATGTTTACATAAAAGGGACATATTATGCAGTCACTGAAAACTTTTAGGGATTATTAGGGATGCTCCGATCAGGTTTTTTGGGACCGATCCCGATCACCGACTGTTTTTCTCATGATCGGCCGATACAGATCTTGTGCTTAAGGGGCAAATTTGAATATTTCCAAAATTATTATGTCAAAACCCTAGTCCTGTGTGTGGGGAGGAAGGGGAGAATGTTTAGGCCTGTTCTAAAGTTGAAAAATGATATTATACTATATATCTGATTGACATTTATACCACTTAAATGGTGTAAATTAAAAGATCGTTTTCTCCAGATAGGGCAAATTGCCGATTCCGAATCGGTGGCCGATTATCGGAGCATCGCTAATTATTATTGCAATTCTGGCATCCGGGACAATTTCATAGTGAACTAGATAGACCTGTGGCCCTGTGAAAGATATCACGTAAATTGCAGGCTGCACTCATGATTTGAGGCTTTTTGTTCAAAACGGGCCAATCCTGCAAACTTGTTAGCCAATTAGGATTGAATATAATATATATCGGACAAATCCGTCTTGAACACATGACTATAGAGATAGTGTGTAACGATTTGCGTGATTTTTGGACAGAATCTGGAGGAGTAATATTAAAAAATGTCTTTGTTCTTGAAAATTTGGGGCAGAGGTTCATCACACACACACACACACACACACACGGACGGAGTGCAAAACATATTAGTGTTTTGTCTGGATTCGGGACACCCAGCTTGAAACCGGCATAATTCCGGCCAAACTGGGAAGTCTGGTCACCCTAGTCTTTCAGCAGCACAGAGGTGTAGATCTCTCTCGCTCTCTCTCTCCATTTGGGCTCTGCCTCTGACACAGCTGGACTGTGCAGTGTGTGTTTCCACTGTTCACAGAAGTTGACTGTTCATCAGTGTTGACACTCACATCATGATCCTTATAGTTATCGTGATCATTGTGAACGGACCTTTTGTTTAGAAGACATTTTACTAGTGGTGGTAAGAATGGTTAACCCATAGAGCACCGAAGTCCTGACGTCACTGTCAGTAGAGGGCGTAAATCCACAGGTTCGTCTACTTTTTATTTGCATTGTAATCTCCATAGGGGGATTTTAGATCGCCTCATATAAGAACTGTGTTTGAAAAATAAACCGATCACCCCGGCCTTTTCACTCATATGGATATGAAGCATCGACTGAAGGTGGAAATGTACAAATATACCCAAAGTGTAATAAAAAAAGCGTTAGAAACGAACAACCCAGAGACTACATTTCCGGGTAGGCGGGTGGCTGCATCTGCCCGTCGCACAACAGAAACTGAATGTTAATTACGTTTATTTTAATTTTATTGATATTTAATGTTTTGTGGTTAGTACAAGTCGAGTCACCACCAGCTGAGCTTATGTCAACGAGGAATCTCAGGAACGCAATGTGTTGACAGCTGAGCGTGACGTATATTAGCAGCGACATTGCCTCCATATGTAGTTTCAAGGCTTTTGCGGCCACATTAATTCCATTTTCTCCAGAAACTAGCTGTATCAAATATGAATGGACATCATTAACGACGCACAGCCACTCCCCTGACAGAAAGGCCGGGGTGGTCGGTTTATTTTTCAAACACAGTTCTTATATAAAATCGCCCTATGGAGATTTCACTGCAAATAAAAAAATACATGAACCTGTGTATTGGCGCCCTCTACTGAAAGTGACGTCAGACTTCGGTGCTCTATTAAGACATAAGCCCCATTCTACAAATGCCTCCTAAATCAGCAGTTCTCCTGGGGACCCCAACATTGATAGATATTTTACCGCAGACCCCCCCCCATCTGAAAATGTTTTGTGCCAATTTTGGTTTTATTTGATATAACGACCAAAAGAGGAAGCAGAAAATATCCCTCCTTTCAAAATAAAACAAATTGATCAGAAGCGTTCGGTTGCATATCAGAAATATATTTTAGTCACATTCCATACAGTTTGTACATCATGCCACTGTGACCTGGCTTACAATGCAGGTATTGCAATTTTGTAAAAACAAACATAATATAAACATTAATTCAATGCATAATTTAGCCATATACTGTAGAATAGATCATGCAGCAGATTACACAATGCATGCGGGATACAAGATTGCATATTGAGACCGCATGCTCCAACAAACACCCACAAAACCTTCCTTATGCTGGGGCAAAAATAGCCGATCTACAAGCTCTCAACGCACTGATATGAAGCGTTGAGCTTGTAATCTGCTATTTCCGTCTATGAGATTTTGGTGTAGAGTGAAATACAAGAAGGCCCAGTCGACCCCGGTCAACTAAGCAAAACCATGACGAAAAATGTTCGGCGACTATAACTAAGAGTAAATATATGAACAATTTTGTCAACACGTTAGGGAGGGACTAGTGGAGAATTCATACCAAAAGACAAGTCATTTTATGTTTGGTTGCGCTCTGAAAATAGTAGAACTACTTGTAAGTGATCGGCTATTTTCAGCATGCAACCAAGTGTAAAATCAGCCATTTCAACGCCATCAAGGCCTGCCAAAGTAATATTTTTGTCAAAATCAACTGTAGTAATTCGGGAAAAAAAATTGTCATGAATTCAAAGCTTCACGGGGTGTGTAATTGATAGAAAATACGTCATTCTTTGGGTGAACTGCCCCTTTAAACCTAATTATATTTAGATGACCGAGGTCCCCCAGGGGTCTGTACTAGGCCCCATACCTTTGTCCACCTCTACAGCAGATCTCTTTGCCGAATATCTACTACAAGCGTGTAGATCAAGATCGGCTGTTTTCCAAATGTTCGCCCCCCAGAATAGGGATGCTAGGGTTCATGTGGTTAATTATACTGTGTACCCTGCCTTGTTCAATTTTAATAAATTAATCCTGGAAGCTGCCACCCATCTCCAGGATAATTCGTTTTTACTGTTGTAATATACTTAGCTATCTTTTGAATATAATGGAAGACTGAGGCAGTGAGTGAGTTTGACTTATTTTCCAGTTGTGCTCTTGAGCTTTGGTCTACCTGTAGTGCACATCATCAACAACTAGAGTTGGGATCTGGAACCGGAGGTATCAGTTCCATCACATTTTGGAGACGTTTTCCACGAACCGGGTTTTATCCCACTGTCGGATAAGAGCTGGTGTGTGGACTTCACGTCTGCGATACAATAAGCCTATCTCACAGAATTTCCCCGCCCCCCTTAATACGCCCCCTTTTGGGGTTAGTGGTGATAGCGTGACGTCACTCCATAGACGCTACATGTTAACAGAGGTAATTTAAGAAGTCTACAACTTTTGTTTTCTCAAGGTAAGGTTTGTTCTATCTGTTCGAGCTGATTTACCATCTTGTTTGCTTCATAATAATATTGGTCTGTCACATTTTTACATTAGGAAATGTACTTAGATTCTCCAGAGAAAAAACGTGTAAATGCTAATGTTAAATGACACCACTATCTACCGGAAGTGGGCGTGGAAAGGGGGCTGTGAGATAGGCCTATTACAATTACCGGTGGTTCTCAAACCTTTTAATTTCAAGGACCACCATTACTCAGTGTACAAATGGAACCACATTTGTACACTTTCAAGGGTTACAGACCTGTAAGTGTCCATTATAGGAATCGTTAAAGCAAAGGGAAGGAATCAGACCGCTAAGAGGCAGCCGCTAAGGAACCATCCCAACCCTATCAACAACATGAATCACTCTAATGACCTCCACCTGGCCTGTTCAATCCGTCTAGCACCATAGAACACACTACTAACACTGTTTCATTCTTCTATTAGCTTCAATCCGTCGAGCACCATAGAACACACTACTAACACTGTTTCATTCTTATAGCTGCATTATAAAGGACCATACCACTGTCCCTAAAATGTCCACTATCAATATCAAACTTTGAAATCCTTCCCAATTTCCCCCAAGGTTGCTTTAGATTTTTTTTTAGATGCTTTTGAATATGTCCATATTCAATAAACATAATGTACACTGTACAAATGTGTGTTTGAAATGAAGCATTTGTGTAATGAGCACTTTTTCCAGGTGTATTGATATCAATGTGCAACTTTTAAATAGTTTGTATTAGAATAATAGTAATTTCATATAAAAATAAATGGCATAGTGGTTTTAGTTTTACTCATGGAGTGTTTTCCAACACCGTTTCAACATGAATGGCAGTGAATGACATTTAAAAATGTGCTTTGAGATCTACTAAATTATACACGTATGTACACCTTTGCTTTTTTTTGTTCCATTTCTATTTTAAAACAGGGGAAATCTCTGCTAATGGCTTATTTTTTTAAACTTTTTTGTTGTTAAAAGTCTATATTCTGATTAATCATTGTGTGTGTTCAGTATCAGGGGTCTCCCCAGCTGTTTTATACAATACATGTTCAGGTGGGTTTCATCTAGTCCGGAGGAAGAACCCATTCATCAACTTCAATTTGATAGTGTTCCAGATACAAATTTCACTTGTTTATTCTGTATCCTGTATGATTGGATGACATTCTTATCAGGACCTGGAAATGTCTTTTCTGACATTCTCAGTGATTACTAAAGACCTGGAGAGACAGGGGAGACCCCTGTTACGCTACACAGCAATAATTACTATCACAATACAGAGCTATTTAACACATGGGAAAGAAATGTAATCAAAATTAGACCGGTATGGTCCTTTAAGGAATGTGCAATAATCACTCATAACACCACCACCACCCCATCCTGTTTACTAGAAGTGCACCAAGCATGTAGTCAGACACTCTGACATATATGCCAACAATACGCTGTAGTCCATTCCACTTCAACAGTTTAAGTCCCAAAACACTTAGGCTCAGAGTCCAGTCTTCATTACTGTGGAGCCCAACACCAGGTCTTGCACGACCTAACTGTGCGTCACTGTCGGCCAGAAACCTCATATCTCCATGTTTCAACTTTTCATGTTTTGTTTTGTAAATTAGTGTCTTACTTAAAACTCGGCGATCTACAAGCTTGCGACGCGTTGCACTGTGACACCTGTGACACAGCCTGGAGATCTGCTATTTTTGCTATTTTTTTTTTTTAAAACAAAAAATAATAGTGAAAGTGGGTTTGTAATTGAACCAATGAAAAGTATTAACAAGAGCTTGATCCATTGGAAAACGGTTTCCGTTTCCTGAAAAGTAACAGTTTTGGTCAAGCACGGTTTCCACTCGACGGCCGCGACTGCCCGTTAGAGAACTGGTGTAATAAATAATATACCGGTCCTCTTTTCTTCATCGTCTGCAATCCGTTTGCCGGTCAGAACTTCTTGCTTTTCCGGCTTTTGGATCCCGACTCACCCAGTTCATAAACACCCTGGTAGTGATGCTGGTAAACAACCTGACTATCCACCACTAATAAAAGGGCCACAGCCGTTCTCTCAGCACAGCCATGTGTGAGCTCTTCATTGCCCCATGCTGCTCACTTCTATGAGCTGCTGCTGAGTCTCCGTCGGATGAGAGAGGCTGGCTTGGTTTCACTGTCCTCCAGGTCACTCTCACATTGTCTCTGATTAAAAAAAAAATTAAACAAGAAAACATGAGATCAGTCAGTGTATGAGTCAACTCCATGGGCGTCCCAGTAATTTCAAAGTTGTGGGGAAATGTTCTAGCAACTTCACACCCGAAATGCAATTCATTGCATTTCTGATGTTAATGCGAGCAACACGTTCACAATAACTTTGTCTTTCTTGTCAATATTAAGTGAAAAGGTTTTAAGGTCAATCAAATGGTCAACCTTTATTGACCATTATATCACTACGCTTGGACAAACAATTCAAGTTCTTGAAATAATGTGCCGATTTGGCGTATGCTGCAGCCTTCATTTTATACATTTCAAACACGAGAATGTTTTTCCAGTGAGAGAGATTGTCTTACCTCATCATCAGCATCTTCACGGCTCTTACCCAGCAACTTCAACCGACACAGACGATTACACACCCTCACCATGTTATAGGACATCTGTAATCATACAGAAATGCAGCATTATTATCATCATAAAATCCACACCATTGTTATAAGACATCTGTAAACGTACAGAAATGCAGCCTTATATCAGTAGTGGACAGTAACGAACATGCATTTGAGTATTTTGCTTTCTATTTTCATCTCTATCTATTTTCTAAATTGTTATCCCACGATTTTGCAACCCATTTTTTCACCCAGTGTCAATTATCTAATGTAATCCTGGGCGCTACACTTCCTCTGCCAACCTAGGAGGGCAGCGGACCTCATGCTTCCTTCTATGCATGAGGAGTCCAAGCTGCTTCTTTTCACCTGACAGGAGAGTTTCACAGGCCGGACGTAGCGTGTGGAAGGAACACGTTATTCCGTCCAGTTCCTTCCCCCTCCACTGGCCCTGGCTGACCAGGGTCAGTTTAGAGACCAGGATTACTGCATGTTTTTTGTGAGGGTACCTACCTACTACCTACCCTAGGGGACACGGGGAGAACATGCAAACTCCACACAGAAAGTCCCTTTCGCCAATACAATACTACTTTTGAATACATTTTGTGAGGCTGCATGTGAGCTTGTAGATTTGTAATTTTCACAATTATTGTTTGTAAATTTCTGAACTTTTCAACACAGCATTGCATCAATATCAAAAAAATAAAATGTGCTTTAGAATTAGTACTTTGAATACTTGGCCAATACTTGCTTGAATATAAGACTTTTTTTTTTTCAATGGAAATATCCTAAAAATCGGGGTCGTATTATAATCGGGGACTAGACTATTTGACATTCAATGTTATTTTTCCACAAATGAGTCTTGGAAAAATGGGGGTTGTCTTATAATCAGAGTCGTCTGATTTGGGACAATACGGGTAAGTATTTTTTAAAGCTTGTACTTCTGAAAACGGACCCTTTTAAAAGCGAGTACTCCTGTTACTTTAACCCAAGTAGCTATTTGACAGAGCAACTAGTGGAGTAATATTAGACCAGGAATATCTATACTTGGACTCAAATACTGGAGTTGAATACTTTGTCCACCACTGGTAGTTTTCGAGCAAGACACTATGAGGCACCCTCTTAGTTTACGGCAGTGGTTCTCAACCTGTGGGCCAGCCAAATGACAGTGCAATTACAATGTAAGGACTTTTAAGACCTTTTTAAGAAAAAAAAGAGTATTACTGCATCAAAGGTAATTAACAAACTATACTATACAAATTGTCAAATATTGGCCAAATTGTCAAATAATATAAGAAATAGGCGAAAATTTAAGAGGCAAAAACTATTAACTATAAACTATTTTCACATTTTTTTTATTTACGGAACGAAGTCAGATAAAATGTAATGCCTCAACTCCTACAATTCCAAGTGCTTATCAGGGTCGGGGAGTCCCCAGTTCAAATATGATTATTTTGGGGGTTGGGGCCTGGCTAGGTTGAGAATCACTGGTTTAGGGGTCCCAGAAACCTTGGGCCAGCACTGTAAAACGATGCTGTACATCTGCCCAGTGTGGAGAAAAAAAACAAAAAAATATTTGCATCAGAAAGGCTGGACTTGGTGTAATGCTACATAAGGCCAGCAGGTAGCACCAGAGTAACAGTTAGTTTTCCTAGTGAGTCAGTATTGTTTGTTTCATAATACAAGTCTGTACCCTGTAGTTTGAACTGAAGTGACTGACTTCAGCATTACCCAGCACTTTCTCTACTAGGTTTGTCACATTTTAGTAAACATTACTCAGTACTTTCTCTATGGTTGTCAAATTATTTAACATTACTCAGCACTTTCTCCATGTTTGTCGCATAAAACATTACTCTGCACGTTATCAATTAATCATATTAATTAATAATAATAATAATAATTTCCTACATGCCCACAAGGGGTGCGGGGCAAGTAGCGGTGTCTTGCTCAAAGTCACTTCGACCCGTTATATAATGTACGTAAGACCAATGTATGACTAATCACAGTAGCCGAACCAGGGCAGTCACAACATCTCGGAGGGAACACAAACGGCCGACATGAATCCTTATCCCGCCCACTGGAATCTCTGAATGATGTCATATTGTAGTTTTGGACTAGCCTCGTATTCAATTTCATGCTGGTGTTGACTGATTGCCACTTCACCTCCCAAAGTATGAACGCCAGCATCATCAATTTCATTTTTATTCAATTTCATTTTCATTCAATTGAATTCTGCGACAGGGAGGGTTTACCAGGCTAGTTTTGGACCAGCTGAACCGAAACCGACGGTTCAAGATAATAAGACCTTGTTAGTTTGTTCGCAGGAGTACGACCGACACTCACCTTCCATTTGCGTCGGGCGTTGAACTTCTTGAAGCTCTTCATGTTGATGGAGGCGCGGTTTCTTTTGGTCGCTTGCTGCCGCGTGATTGGCTGAAAGAGAGCACCTCCTCGCGTCAGTATTCAAACACAGACACAGTTCAACATTATTGCTGCTCAAATCAAATGCATCGTTTTAGTTAGACCTATGTGCAGTCAGAGGCTGACATAACAATTGGCAGTTGTGGTATATCCATTATTTTATTATGAATACTTTTATACCGCTACATCTCAGAGAAAAGATTTTGTACTTTGTACTCCACTAGAATTTTTTGACAGCTTTAGTTACTAGTTACTTTACATATTTAGATTATTAATACAAAACGTAGTGATAAATGATGGTGTATGAGTATAGTTTGAGCTACACAGCAGCACATAAAGTCGTTAAAATCAGTCCCACCTTGCAGATGCAACAATAAAGTGATTATACTAAATAGTAACTGCATAATGTTACTACTGCATAATGAATACTTTTACTTTGGTATTGTAATTACAGTACATCTTGATGACAATACCTTTCCACTTTTACTCTAGTAAAGTTTTGAATACAGGATTTTTACTCGTAACAGAGTACTCACAAACTGTGGCAATGCTACTTTTAAGAGGGAAGTTACATTTGCATGTCACTGAGTCACAGTGTTACATTAGCATTTCACTGAGTCACAGCCCTGTGCAGCTCCTTGTAGGTGGAATGGAAAATATGTAAATAACAGTCTGCAAAATGTACTGGACGGTGCTCGTTTGCATGGTGGAGATGTTGTTGAGGGGTGGGCAGTGTTATTGTGTGTGTGTGTGTGTGTGTGTGTGTGTGTGTGTGTGTGTGTGTGTGTGTGTGTGTGTGTGTGTGTGTGTGTGTGTGTGTGTGTGTGTGTGTGTGTGTGAGAATTGTCATCACTCCTGTATGTTATGCAAGACTCTCACCTTGATCCAGGGATGACTGAGACTTTCCTCTGCAGTCATTCTTTCACTGCACAGACAGACAGACACAAACAATTAGATAGAAGAATCTACTTTATTTCACATTTTTTTATCTATGGAAAAATATATTTTTTGTTATTGTTATGTGATTGTGAATTAAATGTCTTTCAAATGTTGCTAATTTTTGTACTTAGGCTATTTTTGCTGTGCTATATACTTCGATAAAATACATGCTGGCTTCATGGAACCAAATGACTGAGATCCGACGTGGCGATTGAGAACTTTAATCCATGTGAATGTCAACCCTCCTCCCATCAATCAATTGCAAAGGAGAGGAGAGGACTCTGAATAACCATATGGGCTTCCTTCCTTCCTCCACTTACTTTTCACGGGGGCAAATAAACAAAACAAAAGTTTGAGGCTGCATCTCCCTTTGTCGCTGTCAGCCAAACCACCTGTGTGTGTGTGTGTGTGTGTGTGTGTGTGTGTGTGTGTGTGTGTGTGTGTGTGTGTGTGTGTGTGTGTGTGTGTGTGTGTGTGTGTGTGTGTGTGTGTGTGTGTGTGTGTGTGTGCGTGCGTGCATGCATACAAATTCAACTCCCATGGGCCCCACACACACGATGCTAATGAAGAGCTGATGCACACTGTATTCTGAGTGTCGCCCACTGGGTGCTTGATAACAGCTCACTGCTTTATCATCATCATCACAGTGACACAGTCATACCAGCCAGATTCTTTGCAGGAACATTAGGTTAAATATTTTCTCCTGAAAGCCAGTGGACATTCAGCTGTCAGATCTATCCAGGATCAACATGGAGGGGTACAGACAGCCTGGCAGCCCCTGAAAGGTGACGTGTCTATTTTAGAACAACGGCAGCTATGATTCCTTCTAACGCGACAATACGACGAGACCGCGATGGGCCGTCAAAAACATAATCTTTGGTTGGAATTGGAAGCATTGATTTACTGTAGATCAAGAGTTATTCACGTTTTAAGATTTTCGATCTCATCCACTAAAATGGAGGGGGACCACTTTGGATGACATCCTAACCGGAAATGACATTGAATGTTGCCCAACAGGCGCTCCCAGCCTGTGGAGCGGTGCGCTCGGTTATGAAATTATTAATGTTCCGTCTTTTGATTAATCTCCGTCCTGGGTGCTGAGCGTAACTATTTGATAGGACGGAGACCTCCGTGTATGCCGCTCAGGGTGTTAACTAGGGGTTAAAGTGCTTTTAACTGATTTAGCTGGGAACCCCCTGGAACTCATTCAAGGACCCCCGGGGGTCCCCGGTCCCCACTCTGAGAACCATTGGCTTAGCAAGCTGCTCTGTGTGTGGTGATGTTTGAACAAACAAAGGCCTGTTTTGAGATCCTTGACATTTCACAAGCCTTGAAGCCTTCATACTGTATCGTCCCGGGGCGTGTGCGCCAACTTGGCATGGGAAGAGTTCCCAGCATGCCTCGGGTGCACGCCCACTCTGTTTCACGGATGTGTTAGCCGTGGTTGTTATTGGAGTTAGAGAGTGGTTTGGGAGGTTTGCTGTTGTGTAGCTGGCAGTGTTTATTATCATTTTAATATTGCTGTTGCCGGGTCTAAACCTTGTATGTCCAAGACTGTTACTTTTCAGGAAATAAATAAAAAGAGAACTCGTCCAATTGATCCGTTATTATTTAGTCACAAGCTCTTTTTAATACTTTTCATTGGTTCAACATTTCCAAAACCCACAGACACACTTAACCACTTCCACTTTCTTAATGTTTTTTTTAAATAGCAAAAGTAGCAGATCTACAAGCTCACAATGCATCGCATGGTGATGCGTTGTGAGCTAACCGATCCATGTGCTCTATAACCGCTACACTAGGGCGGCCCTATTGCAGTGCGCGGGAAAAGGCGATAAAAGTTTGAAATGTGGAGATACCAGGTTTCTGGCCCGACAACGGCGATATGTGTTTCATGTGGATGGGTTTGATTGTGAAACCATGGCGATAGGAGTGGTGGTTGTGGTTGTTATGGGATTGAGCTTAGTTGGAGCCACTTTAATTAGGAAAGCTGCAATAAAACAGTTGCAACATCAAAGTGATGAACACATTAATGTTACTAATTACAATCCAGTTGTGAAATGGACCATTATATAAATGAAGTATATTTTGATTAAAATGCTTTTGTACTTAATTTCAAGCAGATTTTGAATACAGGACTTTTACTCGTTACAGTGGTGGTAAAGTGTCTGCCCACCATCTTGGGGGTTGTGGGTTCGAATTAGGGATGTCCCGATACACTTTTTTCGAATACGGATACCAATGTTGTGATCTCGTGTTGTGTTTATAGCTACCTAGCTATATATCTCGTGTTGTGTTTAGCTATCTATATATCTCGTGTTGTATTTATAGCAGACTCCTCACTCAAATGTGCACTTGCAGTTTGGGCAACTCAAAAGCAAACTCCACATGCCCCAACATTTTATTTACCTGCCATAGTGTCAACCCCTTACCCCTGTGTCGGATCAGTGGTTAGACTGGCATTTTCGCTGATACCAATATGACCCGATATGACAAATAAGGGCCGATACCGATACTTTTCTGATACCGATACAGCATCGGGACATCTCTAGTTCGAATCAAACGCGGTGCATCCGCCTTGTCGAGGGTCTATAGTCTATAGTATAGATGTTCGTATCGAGTATATACAAACATACCCATGTTTGAGGGAGGGAAACCAGGGCGGGAAGGGTGATATTTTGTCACTGCATGTACTCTTTTTGGCTGGAGCGGCACCTGTCAGCAGGGAGTGTTGAGCGGGAGGTGTGTAATGAATTGGCATAACAACTAAATTGGGGAGAATAATGGGTAAAAAAACGCTGCTCAACACAAATAACTTACACTAAAAGAACACATCTCGCCATAAAATCTGACTTCTGGCTCACCTCGGGTCTTTGACCAGCAGTTTCTGGATGAAGTCTATGGCCATGTCGCTGGTCAGACCAAAGTAGTGTTTGGGAAACTCGTACTTCATGGCGATGATGTTTCTGAGCGTGTCCTCGTCCGTCTCATCTTGGAACGGTGACAGTCCACTGAGACTGAGCACACACACACACACACACACACACACACACACACACACACACACACACACACACACACACACACACACACACACACACACACACACACACACACACACACACACACACACACACACACATGATTGTGTTAATAACATACTGTAAGTGGTTGAGCTACAGCATCAGTGGCTGAATCATAAACACACAGCCCGGCATCCCTATTTTGGTCATGACATTATAGGAAAACATTTAGACATTTTCAGAAACATTCACAACACCACCATGACATTGGGAGGTACAATTCTCACAGCCCTGGGCTCCTGTCTCCCTGTTTTCTTGCATTTCTTTAGTTATAGTTAGGGCTTTACGTTACAGTTGTGTGTTCCTTTCATTTGTAATGAGTGACATGAGGCCGTTTCCTGCTTTCCATAGTTTCTGCTACCCAAGCCCCCAGGGAGGCTTTCCAACGTTGAAGTGCTCGGCCCTACTGGTCAGAGTTGGGACTGCAGGCGGACCCGTTGATTTATGAGGAGGAAACCCCGTGCAGCTGGGGTTTAACATTGAGCGTTCGTTTGCACATTGCAAAAATGCGGAAGTAGATCGTTCTTCCGGGTGCTTCAAAACGCCACTGAGCAACTTCCATCGAAATCAATAGCTGGGGGGCGGGGCTGTCGCTCCGGTCCTCCCTCTATCCTTTTATTACTCTATGCTGCTACCTGCCGTGACCTACTAGTCCCGTCATTAGCTAATAATGTTCACCTTTGTCCATACAGTCCCCCAGCCTATCCCTGTGTTGATTGTCAGTAGTGTTCACCTGTGTCTGGTTATCCTGTGTGTGTATATAGACCCACAGTTCCTTGTGCTCCTTGTCAGTTCTTAGATTATCATGGTGATCTGTGTGACTACTAGTTTCCTACTGTAGTGCTCTAGTCTAGTAAGAGTTCCCTAACTCTTCATGCTCCTTATGTTGGTCATTACATTCTTGAGCATTGCTCTGCCTCAGCCACTATGCCTCTGGGTCGACCATGTCCTGCCTTGCATAGTGACAAGGTTTTATAGTTTGATACGTGGTAGCCTGGAAATGACATCTTTACAAGATCACAAGGCGTCACAATGAGCTTGTAGGCTGTTTTTGGAGCCAATCTGGTTTAGGTCTACCCTGAAACAAAGCAGAAATCCTGCTGTTTAAACCCAAACCCTAGTAGTGCATACAGAGTATATGAGGCTAAATCCACCCCAGGCACAGCACATCTGTTGTGCTCTTGTGTGCAAAATGTCAACCATTTTGTTTAAACAGGAAATATAAGGGGAACATTAAAGTTCTTTGCAAACTTTGGCAACTTACAGTATGTATGTGATCACTCCAGTACTCCTGGAAAGATAAAACAGGATGAGCACGTTATTTAACTTCAGAAGATGAGACAATAAGCATGCAAATTCAACATAAAACATGCACACACGTGCATGCACACACACCCAGAGGAGCCCATCTTTTTGGCAAATCCAAAATATAAAAAAAGGTACTTTTATTGGATACAAAGATGAATGATATTCTCCAGCATTAGCCAATTTGATAATAGATGGGAAGTCAAAATGAAGTAAAAAAGTGAAATCTAGGTCAGTGTGTCAGTATTTGTTACTCTTTCACCAATTACAGATTATAATTCAGATGTATTGTGGTGTCTGTCACTGTCAGTAACATGACATCATGTGGGACACACCCTGCAGTGTCTACTGAGCATAAAGCATGTGTTCAGAGCAGAGCAGGTCCTCACATGTCAGGGAAATAACAGCCTGAAGCAACACTCTGTCCCTGTGGAATTGACATCTGTTGAGCATTTAGCAACAGACCGTTTCCAACTGTTCCTCCCCTCTGGAATGCACACTGTAGTGCAGTGTAGTGATTCGCAAACATTTTCATGTCAAGGATCCCCACATTGATATGTGGCCACAGACCCCCACGATATGAAAATATGGGGGTCCCATATGAAAATCTTTTGTGCCAGGCAGATTTGTTTTCTTAAAATGTTTCACAAATACTCAAAATTCCTCAAATGTTGTCAATCTTCTTATTTTTTTAATTAGCCCATCTACAAACTCAAAGCATTGTGCGAGAGGTTAAAGTGATTATTAACCCCTTTTGTTGGGGCCCCCCTTGATCCCTCTTTAGTGTGGTGTAGTGTAGTCTATCACAATACAACACAGTACAGTACAGTGTAGCCTACACTGTACTGTAGCCTATTACTGTACTGTACTGTACTGTACTGTACTGTACTGTACTGTACTGTACTGTACTGTACTGTACTGTACTGTACTGTGTAGCACAGTTTTAGTACAGTACAGTGTAGTGTACTAGTTAATGAAAGTGCTGATATTGTGTACAGTTTGAGTATTGAGTGGAACACACTTACCACATGTCTACTGCTACACTAAGAGGTTCATAGTTGATCACCTCGGGAGCTGAGAGAGAGAGGGAGAGAGATTACTTTAAAAGCAACAGCACTACGTTGAAATGTCTGGTCCCTTTACTGGGTTCACACAGTAAACATCTGGAGTGTTCATTAAGTACACTTTCAGAATTGAACTAACACGTGGGCATAGTTTGTGTGAGAACAGGTAGAGGTGAATGACAAGCTATCAGGCAGCCTAATTAAACTTCGCTAGGCTTTGCTTGGCTAGTACCATACACTGTACTTCTAGGCAACAGTCTTTGTGTTCTGCACCAGGCGGGATGATTGTATAGGGTGCCTGTACCTCTATTAATATTTGTTTACTGTACTTCTATGCCCTGTATCTGTAACTTTGACTGCTGTGCTGTCTCTGCCACCTGCATTTCCCCCAAGGGATCAGTAATAAAGGCATCTGTATAACAAACCATTCCCCACCGCATCTATACAAGTTAAAAGGACAATAAGGTATTTGTTGGCTTCTAGTTTAGGGTCGCAAATGTTTACTTTTAGCTGAAGAGCAATGCCTGGGTTCAGAAGTTTAACAGCAGTGGAATCACTACAGCTGGATGGTGTGGTTTTAAGTGATATTTCAGAATAAAGTGTTTTCTGTGAGAGCTGGGGAGACCTCGGTTACTGAAGAAACACCCTATACCTATAGCAATGATTAATAGCACAACATAGAGCCAAAATATTTCCCTTAGGCCTACAACACTCTGGCGCCTGGCATTTTTCTTGACCATTGTGTTATCTGCATGTCCTTTCCAGTCTTATCCAAATAACAGGAAAGGGGGGTGTAACATTCATGTGTGCTGTTTAATCACGGCTGTCATCCAACTGGCACCTTGTCAGTGGAATCTTTATTACGCCCCCTCCTGTTTGCGCTCTACCATCATCTTCGGGCTAATGTGGCGTCAGAATTACGAGCGGATCACAAATGGCCGATCTAAGCTCATGACGCCTCACATCGAGGTTGAACATCTACTACTTTTGGCATGCATGCACGTCGTGTGACGGTGTATTTATCAAGCATGAGTTTGTGTTTGATAGACTTCAATAACCTTCTGATAAGGTTATTAACACAATTCTGATAAGGCATAACACAACATAACCCACGTGGTAAGACAGGTTGATGAAGATTTATTTATAAGGCCTTGTGTGGCAAGCTTACCATTGTATTTATCTTTTGCTTTTACATTCTACGGGCTCACAGACACACATTAGATCTATCATTCCTCGTCTCAATAGCAGTGATGGATGAAGTACTCACATGTTTTACTAAAACTACGGTAAAGTAAAAGTATCAATACTGTAATGTAGATATAGTCTGTTTACAAGTACAAGTCCCATATTCAAAATGTATCGGCATCGAAATATACTAAGTACCAAAAGTACTCTGTGTGTGCACTCAGAATGTCCCATTTCACAAGTTCAAAATGTATAAAGAATTTGCCGATCTACAAGCTCACAAGGTGTCGCATTGTGATGCATTATGAGCTTTTAGATCTGATATTTTCAAATGGCCGAAATATAGGGCTGAAGTGGTTAGTGTGTTTTGAAACAATAAAAATCTACAAAGTAACTAGCAATTACATTTTTCATATAATTAAAGTAAAATGATTGAAACATGGAAATACTCCTCTAAAGTAAAAAAGAAATACCTCAACATTGTACTTAGTTGCTTTACACCACTGCTCAATAGAAACATTTAGGGTGCTACTTAAGGATGCGTACCTGTGTTTTTAAAGGCTTGTTTTTCGTTACATGTGTTGCACATTAAATTACGTACTTATACATAATCCTTAAAAAGAGAGCATGCTCTCACCAGTCTTCCCTGAATATATAAAGGGCAATAAATATGTAAGAAATTAATTGTCTAAGACTGTGCATGTTTACGTATGAATAGTTATAAAGTCTATTATTAGTATTATTATTCAAATGTAAGCTAAATGCATTGCCTGTGGCCGGCGCTATTCCCAGTACTAAACAAAATGTCATGAGAGTTTGAGCACACAACAACATACAGGCAGGGCGACTTTAAAAAACAATGCTGTATCAGGCTGAAATCTGTCAGTGTGTTCCCAGCCTTACCACTGTTAAATTAAACTCTGAGAGGAAGAATGAACATTTCCAGGGGTTCTTTAACACTGAAAAAGCCTGCAGATGGCATAGCTTGTGTTTGAGCTATGCATAAATAGTTTTCCTTTAGTGAAATGAAATCGCCCCATTCCAGGGAGAACATTCTGCAAAAGATGTGGCTTAGAGATTTGGTATACTGTAGAGGGGAAAATTGATAGATTGGCTATGTTTTGTAATAATAATCAAAATCTACAAAGTAACTGGTAACTAAAGTTTTCAAATAAATGTAGTAGAGAAAAAAGTACAATATTTGGATCCAAGATGCAGTGGAATAGTACTTACAGTAAGTACAGTACTTAAGTAAATGTACTTTGTTACTTTAGACCACTGCTGTAACCCCACTTTGAGAAGCACTACAAGTAGGTGAGTTTCTGTTCTCCAGCCCTTCCAGACACAATGACACGTCATTCACTTTGCTCTGGTCTCCATGGAAACAGGCCTGATGACCACTTACAGAGACAGAGACTTACACACCTCGACAACCTGCACAAGTCAAGCTCTGCTACTGTATCGCACGCACGCACGCACACACACACAGTCGCACACGCACGCACACACATCTGTGCTTTTTCACTTAGTTTTTCTCTCTGAAATCGGGGTCAGCATGGTCCAGAGCAGTATGGGTAATATTACGTACGGATGTACTGCGGTGTGCCGCCCATGCTCTTGTACTCTTCGCCCTGTTGGAAGTGGTGGGCCAGGCCGAAGTCTATGAGCTTGATGCTCGGATGAGGAGCCTCCTTCTCTGATAGCATGATGTTCTCTGGCTGCAGAGAGAGAGAGAGAGAGAGAGAGAGAGAGTTTAGCTCTAGTCAATAAACGGGTAACAATCACTACCATGTCAAAAATTAAGCTATCATCTGTCTAAATTATATTGTCTCTGTCAGGTGGAAGTCCAAAACTGTTACTTTTAAGGATTCAAATTCAAAAATAGAAAAAGCAGCAGATCGACAAGCTCCACATGTGTCGTTTCATGCTGCGTTTCGAGCTTTTCATGATACTTTGAATACTTGTGTGTGACACTAGTATGATCAAGTAGGATATTCATTTATGAAAACCATAAATAAGAGGCTTCTGCCCGACAACAAAGACATGCTATACGGCAAAATAAAGTATAGTTTGCACAGTGTTTTCAGGGGTTGAAAACGCAGCAAAGTGAAAACACCTTCCAGAGTGGAAATCTTTGAAAACACTCCGCCTCCTGTCTCCATATAAACAGGAAAAACGATGAATCCGCAAAATGTGTGACATCATGGCTTATGTCGGCTGAGACTCACGTTGCTTCTCTTTATTACATTGGTGCAGAGCCGTAGGCGCTCATCCTACGAATACAAATTTAGCGAGCAGCGAAACCACGCTGCATTGGTGAATGTAAACCATAGATGTAAATAAACAGCCTTGTGAGGAAGTAGAACGGAAGTGGTTCTACTCATAGACATATAAACGTAGACGCCTCTTCCGGCTCTGGGGGCCATGTCAAAATTGAAGGCACAATTTCCGTGTGTGTGATATAAATCCCGGAAAAGGCGCGCTGTGATTGGCCAGTAGTCACTTGAGTGACAGCGAGAGACATGGAGGAGTCGCATGAGTAACGTCACTTAGGCAGCAACGCAGCGTGCCTTCAGCCCTTCCCTATGGCACTTCCGCTTGACTTCCTGCCTGTATTGGAGACACGTCGCTACAATAAACTGCAGCGGCCAGTGAAAGCATCTATTTAATATCTATGGTTCTACTACATGTGTGCCTGGTCTATCTGACAGTGTGTCACCGCCACCTAGCCACCTGGCATGCACACTACAGCGTGTTCAATCAAGGTTGCGTAAATTCTGAATAAAAAGTGAGAACGCAATGGGACTTTGCCATTTTCTGTAGAGACCGTTGCCGTAATCATCAGGATCAGATGCACATCCAATGGCAGAATATATAATAGGGCAGTAATTCTCGAACCGTTTTAATTTCAAGGATCCCCGGAAATTAGATATGCATTAGGTCGTGGGTGGACCTGCACATCCCCATGGCCCGGCATGTGGCCCTACGTGGGAGTGAGAAAGCGGGTGGGTTTACCTTGAGGTCGAAGTGAGCGATCTTCTTGCTGTGCATGAAGGCCACGGCCTCCAGGATCTGCTTGAGGAACTGGATGGCCTCGCTCTCTGTCACGTTCTCCTTCTCCGCGATGAAGTCAAACAGCTCCCCTCCGCTGATCCTGGCAACGCAGTGCAAAAGGGTGAAGTCAGCCCTCAGCGGTTTCTGACAGGAATATGGGGAGGGAATTTCTTTCTTTTGACATGAGTCATCCTCTACTACGTACGCGGTGAAAACCCAACTTTCTGTCTCGTAGCGTAGCAGTCTAGTGACTCGACTTTCAATCAACACCTCCCAAGTTTGATATAAATAGTTGCTTGCACCACTATTTTTGTGTCAATCGCAAACACATTTCTTTTTCCGAATAAAGTATTTCTATCAGAAATATGTATTTCTATCAGAAATGCATTAATCAGATGGTAATTCTGTCAGAATGACACCCGTACAAGCACTCACAACGTCTCGTCACGTGTTGGGAGCTTGTAGAACGTTATTTTCGAATTTTTTAATTACGCCCTAAAATAAGGCTTAGATGTAGTAGGGTATGAATTATAAAAACTATGGACACACTCAAGTAAAGTAAAAGTACTGTACCTCAACATTGTAAAATAAGTACAGTAAATGTACTTACTGTACTTACTTTCCCCCAATGACTGAGAACAACACAGCACAATGCATGGATCAAAACAGCACGTTGAATTACACCACTGGCAAGTCCAACGTTTCATTTTGTTGCATAACAATGCATTAACCCACAACAGATTTGCATACACGTACTGTAGGTGCTTCGCCGTTTAGAATGCCACCTTGTTTATTTAATAACTGCCACTAACCTTGCTCAGGCAACAGAAGTTATGTATTTTGATGTTGTCGGGTAGAAACCTTGTATCTCCATATTTAAACTTTATTTTTTGGATTTTATATTTTTTTTGCAAGTTAATGCCCTACTTAAAGCGGCACTATGCAACTTTTTCTTTTATTCATAAAATGTAATTTTGTCCAACGTGTATACATTTGGGGTGGTTTGTTGTATTTTGTCTCCTTGCTCTTCTATTGAGACATTTAGATCGTGTCAAAGGTATATAATGTCTCACCTAGCCACAGGATCTGACACAAATATTGACGTGATGGTCAGTCAAGATTCAATTTATAACCTTCGTAAGCATGCAGGCCCTATTAGCTCAATGGTAAAAATCTCAGCACCAACCGGCTTCAAATCCGGGGTAGAAGAGGAAAGTTACATATATAGTGCAGCTTTAAGTATAGTAACAAGAACTGTGACTGAATTTACATTTACTGAAGTAACAGCTTTGGACATACTATTATATGTTTTCGCCAGGCCGGCAATTTTCTTCTTTTTCTTTTCTTTTTTGTTGTTGTTAGACGTTTTGCCTACAAGGTGTCATCAATCAGCATGACATCATGAATGGCTGAAGCCCAAATATATTGAGTGCCTAGAAACACTGTCCACATTACTGAGTGACTAAACACCTGCCAATGACATCTTCGTCTTGGTCGGGTGGAAACTGTTCAAAACTGTTATCTTTCAGGAATTGATGAGAGCTTTCTGGCCGACAGCATGCATAATTATATAAAATACTATTCTCATCGTTGCTGTGAATTCCTGCACCAGATAAAACACAGGATTTAAATTAGGAAAGATAACAAATTATGATCTGAATGTCTGATCTCTCCATCTCCCTCCACCCTTCTCTCTCTCTCTCTCTCTCTCTCTCTCTCTCAGTGTACTCACAGCTCTACGATGAGCACCACCTGTGCCCTGCTTTCGAACACGTCTCTGATGTGCATGACGTTGGGGTGCGTCAGCGCGCTGAGGATCTCCACCTCTCGCTCCACGCTGCGGCGTTCCATCCCCAGGCGGCTGCACGAGCCTTTCCGGATCATCAGGAACTTCCCCGCCCAGCTGGTCCCCGTGGCACGCTCCTTCATCATCCTCACCTCGCCAAAGTGGCCGCTGGAACGGAGGGGGGAACAGCAATTTAGCTATTTTTCTTATTAAGAGAGACTTGAAGCTCATTCATGCTCCAGTTTCAGGTGAGTTACAACTCCTAAAGCGGTGTAGTTTTCCAAAGAAAACTACGTCGCTCACATCACCGCGGTAAGTAGCAACTCGCCACAACGCTACGCTCACCCATGACACATCTCTCTATTTTTACTGACCGACATCTCCTCTTTCACTCTGGGCTATGACCCCGTTCACTGATTGGTCTAGAAGTTGGGTGGGCGGTCCCCTTGGTTTTGCAGGCACTGTGGTTGCGCATCTGAACCAGAGGGAGGTGAGCTCACCGCGCGTATGATGGCCTCGACTCACCTAAAAGGTGAGTTGCTTATCACCTAAAACTGGTGTATGAATGAGCCTTTACACAGTGCAACATGGGAATAAGCAGAGTAAGCATGAACTCTGGGCCAGTGGGACCCCCAAAATTATATACATTTGGCCACGGACCACATCTCAAAATGTTTTGTGCCGGGGTCCCCCGGAAGCAAAGATTTGCCAAAATGTCAAAAATAGCAGATCAAAATATTAATATTTGGTCTAACATTGCAGATATAATCAAGGATATGATTTGGTTTTTATTTTTTTTCCTATTGCACAGTGGTGGGAAACTTGGCACAGATGTGCATTTCGTGGCGCCGTTGGTCCTGGGAGGGAGGGGTGGGTGGGTTTGTTTTTGTGTTCCTTTGCTTTTGCTGTGTGTATGCAGATTGCATGTGTCCTGTTTTTGTGTTTTGTTTTCTTTATTCATTCATGATGTCAGCATGTTTGGTTGTGCTGTTTTATATAACATGGTGACCCTGTCCCCGGACCCCATTTGAGTACCACTGCTCTAGGCAATAAACAACCAGGTAAATAGAGAACAGTCATCTTGATTCTCCATACAGCTTAGCCACCTCGTTTGTGCTTTCGGCACCAACATCTTTCTTTCCTTAGCACTTCCCCATATAATAGGCAGCCGTGGCCCTGTGGGACGTCCTTTTGCTCGATGCCTTTGTGTTAGTTCCCACAGTACAGGCTCGCTGGCAGGGAGTCCCCGGTTTCAACGCCAGTGACCGGCTCGTCTCATTCTCCTGATTGCTATCTTCTCCCTTAGGGGGACGTGCACAGGATGCATGATGTCCTTGGTCTGATACCGCAACGATTTCTGTCACACAGGCGTCTTTGTAATCTTCCAAGTCTGATTGATAATCCGCCTTGTGGCAGTTTAGTTTTTTTATGATCAGTCAATGAAATTTGATGATTTGAAACAATTAAACTCTCTCTCTCTCTCTCAAAGCTGTGTTCTCTGTTTAGATGTTTAGAGAGAGAGAGAGAGAGAGAGGGAGAGAGAGAGAATGCTTAAAGGACAACTTCACCCATTTTCAGCATTTCAGATGCCATCACGGCATCTTATAATGAGCATTAGCTTCTGTCTACTCACTGTCTCAGAGGAGGGCTGTACAGTTCAGAAACCCGTGCCTACCAGTGACATCATCAATGGGGAATCGAACCTAATAGAAACTGCAGGCTTTCTATTCCTTAAAAGTTAGCATGCTATTGTTCAAGTAAAACAAAACAAAAAAACTGATGTCACTGGTAGGCGGGTTTCTGAAGTGTCCACAGCCTCTATGAGACACCGACCGAGTACAATAAAATGGTACAATTTTTTTCCTTTTGTGTGACACTGTACTATGATGAAGTAGGACTTTAATTTACGGGAAAAGCTAGACACAGAAACCAGGAAATGATACGGAAACATAACTCGACAAGTTCAAAGATACTGCACTGCAGGGGTGTCTGCCAAGTTCTTGTGTGATTTTGCACACTCTGAGAGTGCAATTAACACCCAAAGACATTACAGATTAGTATAGAAACCTGTTACCTTCCAAGGACATCTCCGATCTCATACAGGTCTTCCACGTTGTCCAGCTTAAAGGTAGCCATGTTGGCTCTTCTCCCCCAGACCAGCGTCTCCCCGGCGGATCCACTCTGCTTGTGTGATCGCTCCTCTGCTACCGGTGCATGGTGCTCCAGAACACCCCTCTAACCTGGAGCGCACATGAGGCAAGGAAGACAGGTCATAAATTACACAACGCATGCACGCACGCACGCGCACACACACACAGGCAGGCAGCACAGGAGGGTTTTCGACTCCACTGTGCCAGTTCCCTGTGGCATGTACATTTCATCAATGCCATTTTAAATGCTTTTGCTTTGCTATTAGATCGTCTATCTTCGGTGCACACCACCGCACGCAACTAAGTTTCTTTAATTCAGACATGTGTTTTTATCAAGTTGTACTGTACTTGTGGGGGATGTCCCTCACAACAAGTACAGTAATAGTACAATAGTAGTAATAAATACAAGTACACACGTGAGCGCGCACACACACACACACACACACACACACACACACACACACACACACACACACACACACACACACACACACACACACACACACACACACACACACACACACAGTAGTTTTTTCCTACTCCAACATGCCAGTTCCCCATAGTGTGTACATGCACACGGAACTGAAAAACAAGCAAACCAAAAAAAGTGACAAAAGCAAGTGACATGACAGTAATGGTGTCATGTCACCATGACACCATTGAAATACAGCTGAAATACAGCTCATCAAGATACACTATTATGCTTTGGATTTTGCCTTCAATCATAATGAAAGCAAAATTACATTTTGGTAGAGGTTTGGGTTGTATAATACTTAACTTGCCACAATGTAACTACAAATATTGGAGTTATACTGTAAAACCCCGATGACCTTGGGATACATCACTGAGGATACGTCCCAGGTGCATCCATGTATGTATGTATTTTGTTTAGTTATTCTATTTATAGTGACTCATAGGAACAGACTACGTGACAACCAGGAATAGTCTGGTGACCACCGGAGAGACGGGTGGCAGCCGGAAATTAGACGGCACCCGAGAGCAGTATGGGTTGGCGCCCCAGCCTGTGTCTTCCGTGAGGAAGAAGCCCAACAAACCCACGGTGAGGCCTTTAGGAGGGCCATTCAAGCCTCAAGCGGAGCCTGCGGCACCACCAAGGGCAAGGTGGAGCCTGCGGAACTGTTGCGGCTCGAGAATCCACCATTCCTGAATAAAGTGCCTGGTGCTGGGAGTCTGGTGCAACGCACAGGGCCTGACCTGGTGAGAGCAGGAGTGGACCTGGTGAGACGTAGGAGGGGCCCGGACAGGAGTCAACCCACAGAGCCTAGTCCTTCCACGCGCCAGAATGGTACCTCCCAGTCCCGGCAGAGTAGTTCAGGAGGAACGGATTGTGTGGCCCTGGTTTTTTCCCTAATGGGACTGATCGAGGGTAGCTACTGGGACGTAAGTCGGGACTTGATCACCCCGGCTGGGTCACCTGAGTGAGGGGTATGATGTTGGGAGACCCGAAACCCCGATGACCTTGGGATACATCACTGAGGATACGTCCCAGGTGCATCCATGTATGTATGTATTTTGTTTAGTTAAATGTGCTAAAAGAGTGACTTTGAGAGCTATTTCACTGTTGGAATGCAAGTTAATAACAATAATATTTTAGGTCAACGGAGCGAGGATAATATTTCCAGTCAGCGGAGCAACTGTTGAAGATCGCCAGTATTTGAAGTTACATCATGGCAAGGTAATTCCACAATCCAAACCTCTACCAAAGTGCCATTGTCCTATTTAAGGAGCGTCCACACCCAGCACTATAACTGTAACTGTATAACTATAATGATAACTATAATTTAACTATGAAGACGTACGGTAGGTAAAGTAAGTGGAGCTTTAATTGCTGTAGTAGTCATACAGTCACACCATAAATTGAAGGGTCAGAAAACAGCACTCGAGCACTGTTCATGCAGCCCTGGAGTGTGACAAGCTGAAGTTTGAAATACATTGTTTTCAACAAGGGCGACGCATATCAGCAATTGTAGGCATGTGTGCAACTGTTTTAAAGTATTCCACAGTGGCATTATTATTAGGGCTGTCCCAATCCAATCACATGATTGGAAATCGGGGCCGATCGTGTCATTTTCAAATGATCGGATGGTGAGCAAAAACAAACGTGATCGGGACATCCCTAGTATCAATATTATATCCATATCATTATATTAGACTGGATATCGTCTGTTGTGATAAGTGTTCTAATATCGGATCGGGACAAATCGGTATCAGCAGATACTCAAAATCTAAATAATGATCGGAATTGGATCGGGAGCAAAAAAACGTGATAAGGACATCCCTCATTATTATTATTACTACTACTACTAAATGCTTCTACAATTTTCTATTTGACTCTCATGTAACTGTACACAAAATGGAACGATAAAGACCACCTTGAAACATGTGTCAATATACAGTAAATACTCAGCGACAGGAAACCATGATGTAATATTCTAATCTAAACAGAAGCCATGTTTGAAGTGGTAGAGCGACTGCATCATGCAGTCCTGTCCTGGTATACTGCACGAGTACTTCCTCATTTTGATGACACTAGTACCTGTCCTGCACTTCTACACTCTTTTGTACTCATCTCTATACATTTACACACAGCAAGATTTTATAATAATGGGGCGGCCAGAGGATATTATCAGGCATAGGTGAAGCAATGCAGCACCTCAATCGTGTGATCAGATCGCACATGGAAGCAGATTGCAAACAAAAGAGCTGATTAAAATTGGCAATGGCTCCGGACGAATGGTTTGGATAATGTCTAGGGACCAAACGTTATATAGTAGCCGCGTTCTTGCCACATATCAACCATGAACCAACATGTCCAACACGACCAGTTTGTTTTCAACGGTCGACAACATCCAGATCACTATCAAATCCTTGCTGTCTGGCACAAACCTCCTATCTCCATATTTTGACTTTGTGTGTTTTCGTAAATTAATGCCCTACTTGATCATACAGCGTCACACAAAATCTGCTACTTTTGCTACTTTTGAATTTGAGTCCTGAAAAGTAGGTCTATCCTTTTGGACATATGAGGTTTCCACCCGACAGAGATCAAATATATTAGAAAATGATCGGGTGGTCGGGTGGCCCTGATCGTCTGTGAGCAATACGGGAGGATTAAGATGGCATCGTATCTTTAAACCCCTCACGGTACAGCTGGGTTTCTCAGCGGTCGGGTCTGGGGACCAGCAGGGGACATATGGGTCAAATGGTCTGTAACTGAGAGCAAAATGAACTAAAATATAATAGCAGTGGTTCCCTTGAAGACACAAAGAGTCTCCTTTGTGTCTCCATAGGGAACCACTGCTGGTCATCAAATTATTGGTTTAGGAATATGACAAAAACTAAGAAATATTATCAATATAATTATCAATTTGGGGGATTTAAGCCCTATTTCAAATATAAGTGAATATAGCTGATATACAAGCTCAGAATGTGTTGTGAGCTTGTAGATCGGCTATATACTGTACTTGCACTGTACTATTTTTTTTACTACATTTCAATTTTGAAAATGTACTTCATGATACATGATTCAAGTACTTTTGAATACTGAGTATATACAGTACTTATGTGCACCACTGAACGCTGACTGAGGATTTCACAGTGTAGATTCAAGACACAAGGATTAAAAAAGATGCTATCAAATGGTGGTGGCCTAACGCATGTCAAACTGGGGGTTGTTCTGAAGAAAAAAAAAGAAAAAGAAAAGGTTGAGAATCAACGGCACAATACAGGATAATCTGGTCAGATAATCACCCCCGATCAGGCTCGGAACGTGAAAGCCCCTCCCTTCCTGACCCCAAAACGTCCCTGCTTTATCCTGTGTTGTTGTGATCTGAGGTTGCTGGGTTTTAGTCTTAGAGTATACTCTAAGGTTTTAGTCGTTGGAGTGAACCAACCATCCAGCCTGCAGTGTGTGACAGACAGGGCAAATGAGGATGTTGATGTCAGTCAACACTGCCGTGGCCACAAGGCTGTCGACACCGCCGAGTCGACTGTGACCATGCACTGTTGTGTTGTGTTATGCTGTGCTGTGGCCTGTCATAATTAGTTCATAATCGCCTAATCGCAATTATTTGCGATAATTGCAATTGTTTCGTAATATAATCGTCATTTTTGTATATTTGAAAACTTGAAATGGGACATTCTGCACAATGAGTACTTTTACTTTCACATTGTGCTCAGTCTAACAATAGCTTGGTGTCACAATACATAGACATTTCTGACCACAGGGATCAACAGTTTTAACCACAAGTAACATGGAGGTTACTTTAGTAACCATGGTTCTTTAAGTAAGTGACAAAATATTTCGCTCTATGGGAGGTTTTCCTTTCAAAACCGAGGTGCAGAACTTCATTTTAATGAACTCACCACAGGACAATGGGACATGAAGAATTATGTCCTGTGGGTTTAAGAGAGGTGACGTCAGACGCCAAGACCCGAGGGCGTAAAAGGGGCGCCTACGTCACCGCCTCTCATTCGAACACTTTCCTTCTGCCAAGAGCAAGACAGAAGGGTGTTCAGCGAAATATTTCTCTCACTTACTTAAAGAACCATGGTTACTAAAGTAACGTCCATGTTCTTTTAAGTTGTGTTCGTGAAATATTTCGCTCTATGGGACCTTATGAACTCCCGTATCCTGAACTAGCCAAGTGAGTCCCAGGACTTGAGGATAATTGAAGGGCTAGGGAACCTTAGGTTGGTAGCCCGGTCCCTACGAGGGAAAGGTGACAGTCCTTAGATTGTCAGCACCTTTCAAGAGTAGCTGTATAGAGCACCGAAGTCTGACGTCACTTTCAGTAGAGGGCACCAACACACAGGTTCATGTATTTTTTTATTTGCATTGTAATCTCCATAGGGGGATTTTAGGTCGCTTCATATAAGAACTGTGTTTGAAAAATAAACCGACCACCCCGGCCTTTCTGTCAGGGGAGTGGCTGTGCGTCGTTAATGATGTCCATTCATATTTGATACAGCCAGTTTCTGGAGAAAGTGGAATTAATGTGGCCGCAAAAGCCTTGAAACTACATATGAAGGCAATGTCGCTGCTAATATACGTCACGCCCAGCTGTCAACACATTGCGTTCCTGAGATTCCTCGTTGACGTAAGCTCAGCTGGTGGTGACTTGACTCGTACTAACCACGAAACATTAAATATCAATAAAATAAAAATAAAAATAAACGTAATTGACATTCAGTTTCTGTTGTGCGACGGACAGATGCAGCCACCCCGCATACCCGAAAATGTAGTCTCTGGGTTGTTGGGAAGAAGGTTCATATTAGGACAAACATGTTGACATTTATAGATACTGACAGCACATGGGAAAGTGCAAGTATGCAGACCTTCTTCCCAACAACCCCCCCCCCCCCCACACACACACACACATAAATTCAATGACCACCGCCTCCACACTAACAAAGAAGCCCCTCCCTTTCCCTCTCAGATAAAGTGCAGAGAACAGAACAATGCACTGTGTGTCCTCTGTGACATCACAAGCTAACCGCACCAATATCAAACCTAAGTCATTCTTGAATGTAGGCCAAGACGGAAGGAAATGAAGAAAACAGCGAGCGGGGTTTCTGCTTCTGTCTTTATCTTGAAGAGGGGGCACGGGAGATTGCTACCCAGCTCATGTAAACAGAGACACACACACACACACAGCGTGGAGGCTGCCAAGCTGTATACTTCAAGTGTCGTGTTGACTCGTGTGGAAAGCATGCATGTCCAAAGCCATTACTTTTTCTTGTCCATGTCCTGGTTCATGGCTTGGACAGTCACCGGGTTAGAAGCTAGAAAAATAAATGAAAAACGTAATGGAAAAATCGCATCTGTGGTTTTTCCATCTATTAATATATTAATGTTTATTTTAATTGAAAGTGAAATATCCCTTTAATATTTGTGACCAAGAAAGAAAACAACTTTAAACTAGAAAAAGTGCCCTTCCGGGCACAGGTCTCCACCAGGAGGAGTGTGTGTGATGTTTGGCAAAATGTTTAGGAGGATGTTTTTTTTTATTTGTTTTTGCAACAATTCCAGATCACTCATAGCATCTCTGAGGATAGAATTCTGGATGAGCAGGACATGTGCAGCATTTTGTACAAAACGGGCCACTTCTGAAAACTTAGCCAATCAGTGTACAATCTGAGAAATCCAACAGACTCGTCTTGATCACATGACTACAGAGATCATGTGTACCGATTGCCATTTCTTGCCTTTGATGGCAATTGGATGATTTGAGGCATTTTGTTCCAAAAATGTGTTTTGCAAAAATCAACCTGTTGGTGGCGCTATAACAGGCCAATGTGAAAAGGGTGGGATATATTCCTCAGCCTAGTAAGAAAATGTGTGAAAGATTTCACGTAAATTGCATGCTGCGTTCATGATTTGAGGCTTTTGTTCAAAATGGGGCAATCTTGCAAACTGTGAAAGCCAATTATAGCCAATCAGGATGGAATATGAAATATCGGACAGATCCAACTTGAGCACATGACCATAGAGATACTGTGTCACGATTTGTGAGATTTTTGGACAGAATCTGGAGGAGTAATATCAAAAAATGTGTTTTACAAAAGTCGGCCTCCTGGTGGCGCTATAAAAGGCAGATGCGGAAAATGCAGTTCAAAGGTTTGTCCTTGGCCTCTAGGGAGTGTGCATGCAACGTTTCACGCAGATCGGTGCAGTTTTAGGTAAAAAATGTGAAAAGCTGCCTCATGGTGGCGCTATAACAGGCCGTTTTGGAAAATGTGGGGCAGAGGTTCATCGTTGGCATCCAGGGAGTGTGTGTGAAAAGTTTGGCATCGACCGGGTTAACGGTGCCGGAGATTAGCTGGTAACGGACGGACGGAAGGAAGGACGTACGGACGGACGGACACACGGACGGAGTGCAAAACATACTCTCTCCCCATGCCTTCGGCCTGGTGGAGACAATAATGAAAACATGAGACCATGTGACCAACATATATCTGTGTTGTAAACTAGCCTCTATCAAACAAAGGTGACAAAAGTGGAAAAGGAAAGGAGTGCTAGGGGCCGAGATGGAATTTCAAGAGGTGAGTTTTCAGTCTACAGCTGAAAATTGGGTGTTTATTCCACACCATAAAAACTTTATATATTGACCAAAGGTCAGTGAACACCATTTCCAATTTGTTGGAATAGGCTTTATAATTTGTGCTTCTTGTTCCAGTGAACTTTACAGCTATGCCAATTATTTGCGGAAGGTCTCATCCTTTTTCAGAATAACAATACAACCCCCCCCCCCCCCCCCCCCAACCTGTGCTGTGCCATAATGTGATGTTATAACCCGAAATCGGCAAGCTAACGAAGCACATGCACACGTTCAACTTCCTTCAACTTTGTGTGCAACTCATGCTGGTACATGTCTCCAACTCACATTCTCACACACAATGGATTTCATAAATGCATCAAATGTAAGAAATAGAAATGTTTCGAACATAATCCTTGAAATGAAATATTGACTGTTAAGGGCTTCATCTACTTTGTTGTGCACTCTGTTGCACACTGAAATACAAGGTCACAATGCATCTATTTTGTTACAACTTATGCATGTACCCGGTACATGCATAAGTTCCGACAGCATCAGGTGTGTCCAACTCCAAAACTGTTACTTTTTAGGAAATAGAAAAACAAACCTGTGTTCCAATTGATCCAATGTAGTTATGAATGAGTCACAAGCTCTTGTTAATTTCTTTTCATTGTTTCAATATTTTTTTAAACCCACACACACAACTTTCACTTTCACTTCAAGAATAGAAAAAACATTGCCAATATACAGTCTCACAACACATTGAGACTGAGAGAACACAGTGTCACTATATTGTGTGACACTGTTGTATGATCGATATTGTAGATGTGTGAATATGTATTTGATGTACACCGCCCCCTTCCCCCACACACAATTATGGAGAAATTGGAGACAATGTCTCTGCCCGACAGCAACGATAGGCCTATTGTATACACTGTACAGTATAGTTGTTGGGTGGTGGGGTGGGGTGGACCCTGTGGATTGTTTGGAATATGACTGTGGTCCAGAGATTAAAAATGATTGAGAACCAATGGATTACACCATGATAAATTGCAGGTCTCTCCACTGTAATGCTTGCCGTCCAGTTGGGACACTAAACCCATTTGTCATTTTGAAAAGTGCCCACAATCTCCGGTGAGCCCACATAAACAGGCCGGCCTCTAGTGTAGTCCGCTCACCAGTGCTGGAAGTGGTACTCACATCTTTCACACAAGTAAAAGTATCAATAAGTTATTGGTACTTTTACTTGAGTACAAAATGTGAATATTGCGTTATTGCTCTTGTGTTATAGAAATACTAAAATGTACTAGTAAAAGTAAAAGTAAAAGTGAAATATTTGCCTCTGAGATGTAATGGAGTAGAAGAATAAAGTATGTCGTTTATTGTTTCTACATATCGGTTTTGGTATGTTTTTGGTTAATTGCCCAGCCCCAGGCCTGTCAGTCTATTCATCCCCTCTATCACCTGCCACACCCTCAAGATAAGAGCTGATCCCCTGCTGACCTCCCCACCACCCCACCCCCGCATGCAGGGCCTCTTTGCCATAATGCTAAATCTTGGCCATACAGGGCCCTTTCTTGCATGGCACCTTACACCTTACTTTTTTACTATTTTGAAGAACATTTTAAAATATAGACGGAAGGAAGCCGGGCGGCCTCCCCGCTGACTTCCCTCCCCCAAACACTGGTCAATTGTGTTCATATAGGACGCTCGACAAAGCAGCTGTGCATCCGTCTTTGTCTATGACAGGTTAGATTCTAACCTATTCCTGTTAGACAAAAGTGTTTCGAACGCGTTTGTTGAGATTGGATGAAAGGTACATTCCACTGCAGTCTTCCAGTGTCTTGTCTTTTGCTGGATTTGCATTTGTTTCTTAAAGCACACTCGCAGCCTGAGGTCAATGGTTGTATTAGACATTTACACTCAAAGGACCGCAATGGAAATAAGCTCTTGAGCTCTTTTGTGTTTTAATCTTTTGATAGATATATACAAATAATATTTGTATATCTGGTCAATGTTATGGTCAATCAGTCTGTACTCCAAATTGCACTTAAGTTTGATGTTGTCTTAATCATTGTATTATTACACACACTGAAGCTGGAGAAATGCCATAGCGTTCATCTGTATGGCTGAATGACTAATACAACTATTGAAATGCCTTAGTTTATGTCAACATTTCCTGGTTATAATGTTATCCAGTGTGTATTCAGTTGACTGAGGTCGCCCAGGGCTCTTACAGTCAACAGTTAGACATGCTTTTGCGAAGAAACGAAAAGTACACTGCAGCAGACGTCTTGTTAGTTCATTGCAATGAAGATACAGGTACAGTAGTCCTGTACCTGCAATGAACTAATGCACTGTTTATTTAAGAATGAAACCCTAATACTTTGTTGACCTTCTTAGGTCCAGTACAATGCCGGCCCCCTCCTCAGTCCTCACAATGAAACACTGCGCTGCAGTTTGCATGCAGAGATTTCTTTATTTTCCATTCTGTAGAGTAGCCCGCATGTCTGTCTCTGACAGGGATTTCCCTAAGGCCAGTGCTATTTCTCGTTTTATAATGCCATAGCTTATAGGCTACTTCTCCATAAATGTAGGCTACACATTCAAAATATAAAGCGCTTGTTGTCAGAGTTTGAGAGACAGTAAAATAATGTCATGACATGAATCGAAAAAGACCTCTGACTGGCACACTATAGCTACTATTTATTTTATATAGGTTATCACTTGCAGTATATGGATGACTACTGTACCTGTATCTTATGCAGTCTGCTCAGTCCGTCCGTATGAACTCCACGGTTGTAAACGGGTGTGTGACAGTGTGACTGTGTGACGTGAGTGACTGAGTGTGAGTAAAGGATAGAGAGTGATGTTTTCAAACCGTCATCCCCAACCACAGCCACGAGGAATGCGGAACACGCGCACACTAAAGACCTCCTCCACAGTTAAAGACGCACTCCGCAGTATACGGCAAAATGTGTCGCCTCGTCAAAAACCAGGCAGCTAACAACTGTTGCTGGTGGTCACGACCACGAGTCACGACTATCTATCTGTTCTTTTTGATGCGCGCTATGCATATTATGAACTGATTGTTAGTGCAACCAACTGATATTCATTTATCCGTAGCAATAGCATACCTTACCCGTAGCCCCATTCATAATAATTTATGATTCGTTCGTTTGTTCGTCCGTCCCTCCATCCATGATCCATTCATCCATCCATTCATTAAAAAGATTACGACCATGCAATCCACTTACCCATTTGAACTGTCAGCAGAATATGCTACTACGTTTAATAGGCTACTCGTGCGCACGCCAATGTGCCTGCCCTGCATGCACGCATCATACAATAATAATAATAATAATAATAATAATAATAATTGTAGCCTAATTAAGCAGTTGCAGCCTAATGGTGCCAATTGCCATTAGCCTATAATACATCATACATGCCATAATCTGGCGAAGTTAGAAAGATGCACAGGCGTGCGTTGCAGAAGCTGTAGCCTCATATAATAATCAGGAACGCGAACGCATTAGTAGTATGTGACACACGTGCCATAGCCTATCGCTTCGATCATCTTACCTGATCGAGGCTGTGTTGGAAATGCAAATGATGCGCGCTAGATGACTGCGGTAACTGCGAGGGGAAAGCCACCATTCGATCGTGACATTGGTGACAAATGACAATCCGTTCACAGCCGCACATGTCACCAGAGAACAATACACATGTAGCCTAACCGGCAGTTAGGTGACTATGATAAATTGAACAAGGTGGACCCTCTTGTAAACAAGTGTAATGCTTTATTGGGTCGTCCACTCACAGTTGACAGTTTTTATATTGAATTGTGCTTGAAATGTAGGCCTACTGTAATTCTGCAAACTGTTAATAAATACTTCAATCAATCAATCAATCAATCAGGTCTACAAATAAAGCAGACCTTGTTCTAATGTGGTAGGCTAAGATTAGTAATGCAGTATTGTTGCAGGCTATATGCCCTATATGTTCAGGACAGGAATGAATGATGAAGATGCAGCACGACTCACGAGAGTTTTGTTTTATCCACAGGTTATAATCATGCTTCCATCCATGCCTGAGCTGGAAGCGGTCATTCAAGCGGAACCTCCGTGCTCATTATGTTGTCCGGAGGCGCCATCTTGTGGTGTTATTGCGCGACTGCGGCTTAGATGTTGTAGGTCCATTCAAATCAGTTCAAATTTCTATTCTATTCTATAAATAGGAATGTATGATTGTTATAGTACCGGTGTAACAATAGGCCTACAACATAGACAATATCATTGGTTGACGATGTGACCAGGGGCGGCAGGTTCCTATAACGGCAGTGGGTGCCCCCCGCCCCGCCCCCCAGCCACCCCGCCTCCCTGCCACCCCCCCCCCCCCGCCGCAGCGGGGGAAAAACCTTTTTTTTGGTACTTTATTTACAGTTTGCTAATAAATACAGTGGTGCGCGCTTTCAGTTCACAACAATTAACGAACAAATTAAATTGTTTCAGCATCTTGTTTCAACATTTCAGCATGATCAACAGTAAATAATTAAATTGTTTCAGCCATAAGCGGCGACGATATTGGTTCATTCATGGCAATACGATACGATTCAATGATTTAAATTCGATGCAGTAACTATTTAGCAAAGAAATTAAATATGTGTGAAACATGTGGATAGTGCAGTTTTTTTAAGGGACAATGTAGGCTATGTAGGGGTAAAATGAGTAGGTAACATACGAAGGGGGAGCAGGAAAACATGATCATCACTATCCACTATCATTAGTGTTTCATTAGTGTTTAGTGTTTCATTAGTGTTTCATTAGTGTTTCATTAGTGTTTAGTGTTTCATTAGTGTTTCATTAGTGTTTCATTAGTGTTTAGTGTTTCATTAGTGTTTCATTAGTGTTTCATTAGTGTTTAGTGTTTCATTAGTGTTTCATTACTGTTTAGTGTTTCATTAGTGTTTCATTATTGTTTCATTAGTGTTTAGTGTTTTATTAGTTGTTTAGTGTTTCATTAGTGTTTCATAAGTGTTTCATTAGTGTTTAGTGTTTCATTAGTGTTTAGTGTTTCATTAGTGTTTCATTAGTGTTTCATTAGTGTTTAGTGTTTCATTAGTGTTTCATTAGTGTTTCATTAGTGTTTAGTGTTTCATTACATTACATTACATTACAGTCATTTAGCAGACGCTTTTATCCAAAGCGACTTACAATAAGTGTATTCAACATAGGTAGGGAACAAAAACTACTAATCACCAGAAGTCTTTAGTGCATTTTCTGCAAAAACAAGCAACCAAGAGTATACCTAGCGCTAAGGTAAAAGTGCAATATATCAGCTACCTATTTCCTTAACCAGATGAGACAAAATAGCTAAATCAAATGAGCATGAGCTAAAACAATTAAGTGTATCGACTAAACAAGATCCAATAAACAATACAACAATAGAAAACAAGCGTTCGTACAACTAGTTAACAACAAGTAGGTCAGGCAGAGAGGAAGGGTAGTGTTTCCTGAAGAGGTGGGTTTTCAACCTGCGGCGAAATATGGGCAGTGACTCTGCTGTCCTAACATCAGTGGGGAGTTCATTCCACCACTGTGGGGCCAGAACAGAAAAGAGTCGTGACCGTGTGGATCGGCCAGAAGGACCCTTGAGTGACGAGGCAATCAGTCGCCCCGAGGTGGCAGACCGAAGTGGTCGGGCAGGGGTGTAGGCATCGACCATAGCCCGGAGGTAGGAAGGAGCTGTTCCTTTCACTGCCCTATAGGCTAACACCAGGGTTTTGAACTGGATGCGGGCCGCTACGGGGAGCCAGTGTAGAGAACGGAGAAGGATGGTTGTGTGGGAGAACTTGGGGCGGTTGAACACCAGACGAGCCGCAGCTTTCTGAACAAGCTCCAGAGGTCTGATGGCAGATGCCGGAGCACCAGCAAGGAGGGAGTTGCAGTAGTCCAGGCGGGAGATGACGAGAGCCTGGATGAGCACCTGGGCTGCCTTCTCCGTGAGGAAGGGGCGAATCCTCCTGATGTTGTAGAGGAGGAATCTGCAGGACCTTGTCACTGATGCGATGTTTGCCGAGAACGTCAGTTGATCGTCCAGGGTCACACCCAGATTTTTCGCAGTCCGAGTTGAGGTCACCACAGCATTATCAATGGTGATGGCCATGTCTCGGTGCGGACAGCCCTTCCCCGGGAGGAACATCAGCTCGGTCTTGTCCAGGTTGAGCTTCAGGTGGTTTGTCGACATCCACGCCGAGATGTCAGCCAGACAAGCAGCAATGCGTGCCTCCACTTGGGTATCAGAGGGGGGGAATGAGAGGATCAGCTGGGTGTCATCGGCATAGCAGTGGTAGGAAAAGCCATGGGAGTGGATGACAGCACCCAGAGATGTAGTGTAGAGAGAGAAAAGAAGAGGACCCAGAACCGAGCCTTGGGGAACCCCAGTTGTGAGCCTGTGTGGTTCTGACACAGACCCTCTCAGCATCACCTGGTAGGAGCGACCCGTCAGGTAGGATGCAAACAGGGAGAGTGCAGAGCCTGAGACACCCATCCCCTCGAGGGTGGAGAGGAGGATCTGATGGTTCACCGTGTCGAACGCTGCAGACAGGTCCAGGAGTATCAGGACGGAGGAGAGAGAGTTCGCTCTAGCGGCATGGAGCGACTCCGTCACTGCCAGCAGGGCAGTCTCTGTCGAGTGACCCACTTTGAACCCAGACTGGTTGGAGTCCAGGAGGTTGTTCTGGTGGAGATAGGAGGACAGTTGTTTAAAGACAGCACGTTCATTAGTGTTTCATTACTGTTTAGTGTTTCATTAGTGTTTCATTATTGTTTCATTAGTGTTTAGTGTTTTATTAGTTGTTTAGTGTTTCATTAGTGTTTCATGGGGCCGCATTCACACGTACCAAACACCAATCAAGCAATGTTTGGTCGTTTTTTTGTTTTTTTGGGCCACCACAATGCTTTTCCAATGGGAGTCACATGGTTTGATCAAACATTTGTGTTTGATCGCTGATTTCTGATTGCTCCCCCCTCATCAAACAAAAATGTTTGGTCAAACCATGTGACTCCCATTGAAAATGAATTGGAGCAGCAATCAAAAAGCAATCAGACATCACACACGGACCAAACATTTGTTGTGTAGGTGTGAACTAGGCCTAAGTGTTTCATTAGTGTTTAGTGTTTCATTAGTGTTTCATTAGTGTTTAGTGTTCTTCTAAATATTTTCTAAAAAGGAAATCTGATTTGAGGGTGGGGGCAAATGCCAACCCTGGGCTTGTGTTTGTGTCTGTTTCTGTGTTTGTTTGCATAGTGTTTTGTATATCAACAGTACAGTCAGTCCTGTGTGAGTCAGTATCTGAGAGTGTGTTGTCATGTACTTTTCAGGAGCTTATAGTGCTAGCCAGGGAATAGAGTGCATCCGCTGCAGGACGCTGCTCGTTACATCCAGAAGAGGGATGGTGGAATTCCCTCCAACCCAGACAACATCTACCTCTCCACATGTGCCAGCGACGCTATAGTGGTATGACTATACACCTTCTCCTTTCCATGTTTAAAATGAAATCCTCCACTAATCGGGCCAATTATTTAACAGTGAGGGTACTCAAACTTTTTGATTTCAAGTAAACTTGAGTTACAGACCCCTAAGGGTCCATCCGGACCCCGCTTTAAGAACCACTGATTTATAAATGTTCATGTATATTTTAACAAATTGCGATGGCTCAGGAGGTAGAGGTAGGAATCGGGAAGGTTTGCGGTTCCATCCCCTGCTCCCCCTGAGTTAATGTCCTTGAGCAAGACGTAAATGTTCTAGTTGTCTCGTTCAATTTGCTCATGTTAAGATATTGTCTTCCCTTTTCTGTATGCCAGATGTTCTTAAAGAACTTATCCACTTTTTTCCATTGTACACACAATTCTACAAATCTCTGTATGCATAAGTCAGTCGTGTTGATCCAATCGACTTTACACTTGGTGGGTGTATTGCTGAGGACCTGCGTGGAGTACACAACACGCTCTCTTCTCTTCCTCCCAGACCATGCTGAAGTTGTTGGTGGCTGGTGAGGGCCGCGAGCGCACGGGTGTTCCACAGTATCCGCTGTACTCCGCTGCCCTGGCCGACCTGGCCGCTGTGCAGATCAACTACTACCTGGACGAGGACAAGTGCTGGGGCCTGGACGTCACCGAGATCCCTCGCTGCCGCAAGGCAACACTGCAATCCCCGCGCACTCTGCATCATCAATCCTGGAAACCCAACTGGTTTGTATTTTGATTTTCATGCACGCACGCACGCATGCTCACACACACACACACACACACAGATTTAGACTGATTTAGAGTCTTGTTTTATTTATGTAGTTTCAGTAAATAAAGATCCATTATTCTAATCTTCAACCTGTGGTTGTCCTGTGTGATAGGTCAGGTCCAGAGCAGACAGTGCATTGAAGATGTGATCCGATTTGCTAAAGAAGAGCACCTTTTCCTCATGGCTGATGAAGTAACTTCATTCATTTCTTCACTTAATGTGTAGTTGATGTATTAGAGGTTTTATGTGTCACTGAACATCATTGAAATATGCATGTTACTAGTTCTGAGAAAGTGAATGATGAATCATATCTCTTGATAATATAAAATGCATCCCACTCAGTCAGTGTAACCATAATAATAATAATAATAATAATAATACTGAATTAATTCTAATTATTTGGCTTTTTAAAAATTATTTTATTATTTTTGCTGTGCCTATTTTGCCTCCATGATATGTCTGCTGCAATGTTTAAATATTATAATAGAATGAAAATTATCCGCAGATATTTGAAAAAGGTGCTGAATAAATGTATTGCATAAGTTACACATCACAATCAATGGTGAAAACTGCACAAGTGCTTCCCTTATAGACATAATGCAGGGAAATTAGACACAATATACCACAGATGTGTTGTGATGTGCAGTGTAGTGTGACATCTAGTGGCTGTATGTTGCCCTTTCATGCCAAAGACCCCCAAATTGATATGTACAGTAGTATTTGGCTGTGGACTCCCAGGGATTCCCATAAGGGAAGCTTTGTCAAATATTTTAATTTGGCGACCCCCAGAGGAGTCGCAGCCCCCAGGTTGAGAACCCCTACCTTACATGTAGTGAATCCTCATGACTATATTACCTCTCTACGTCAGGTGTACCAGGATAACATCTATGCAGAGGGCTGTGCCTTCCACTCCTTTAAGAAGGTGCTCTTTGAGATGGGACCAGAGTATTCAGATGCTGTGGAACTGGCATCCTTCCACTCCACCTCCAAATGCTACATGGGAGAGTGAGTCTTCGCAGCTAAACTTGAAAATGTGCGAGAACAACGTCAAATCTTCAGTGTTCATTCAACACGGAAGACTAACTCGATTTGCACGCTCTTTGGAGCCAAATTTTCACTGAAGATTTGACTGTGTAGATGCACACAGCAGAAATGGCATAATATAAACCATGCTTTTATAGAATCAAGTAACCTTTATTGGTATATAGCTTGAGACCCAAATTGCACCAATGATTAGCCATGCAACTCCTTGCAACCAAACGGTTGTGAGAAGTTGCATGTAGTTGCATGAAACCATTATCCCCAATGGCAGTTGCAAGGAGTCGCATTGGTGTGACATGCCTTCAAACTCTTTTGTTATGTTGCAAGGAGTTGCATTGTTGCGGTTTTGGGCCTAAAAACTTTCCTGAAAACATCAATGACACATTACAGAGTTCAGAGAGAGCTAAATTAAATCACGATAAATGTATTAAAATAAATGAACAAAATACTGGTATTACTGCATATTGCGCTGCCACCCTGAATGTCTGTGGCATCTGATCATGAAAACACAAACGATTTGAGGTTATGTGATGCCATGATGACCGGGCGCTATTTGGTTTTTCCTCGCTCTTCTTCACCGTGACAGTCCTATCTCAGAGCTAAATGATCACTCAGGATTTGAATGTGTGCTCAACTGCTCATACAGTACAATAGCATTATGTCTGACTCTTTTGTGCGTGTGTTAGGTGTGGTTTCCGCGGGGGCTACATGGAGGTGATCAACCTGGATCCTGAGGTGAAGGTGCAGCTCACCAAGCTGGTTTCGGTGCGTCTGTGCCCGCCTGTCCCGGGACAGGCTCTGCTGGACTTGGTGGTGAACCCGCCCCAACCTGGAGAACCCTCCTATGACACATTTATGAAGGTGTGTGTGTGTGTGTGTGTGTGTGTGTGTGTGTGTGTGTGTGTGTGTGTGTGTGTGTGTGTTGGGGGGGGGTGCATGCGTGTGTATTTTTGTCAAGACTTTTAGGTCACTTGTTTAAAAGTATTGCAGTATACTATTATAAAGTATTGTAGATTTGCTAATTTTCACTATTGTTCCTTATTAATTTATTTGAAAAAAAAAACCGCTTTGACGTTGTCTCTCCAACAGGAACGGAATGCTGCAAAGGCCCAGCTGACTGAGCAGACCTTCAACGCGGTGCCTGGCATCACATGTAACCCTGTCCAGGGTGCAATGTACACCTTCCCCCGCGTCACTCTGCCCCAGAAGGCCATTGAGCTGCCAAGGTCTGTACTATGTGCACCCTGTTTCTTTTGGCTTCGTTTATTGACTCTGGGTGTTTTTAATTGTGTGTTTTTTACTTGGTCTTTTCTTTAAACCCAAACAACCAGTGGTGGACTTTTTTTCCCCTTCTTTTTTTACTTGAGTAAAAGTCTCAATACTGCAATGTAGAAATACTCAAGTATAGTCTGGATTTCTAAATTTACTTCTAAAATTACAAGTATTGGTATCAAATCTGTGTTCACGATGAACCTTTATTTTAGTCATAGTTGTCATAGCAGCAACAGAAGAAACATAGGAAAGGTACAGAGTCGAGAACAAAACCAAAATACATAAGAATCAGATTCTGACAATGGACATTGCACTGTCTAAAGGAATAAGTGTAAATGTACTGTCTATTGCCAGTGATTATATGCATACAATTTCATAAATCTATCATGATGAAATATGAATACTATATACAGTATGTATAAACTGATACCGTATAAGAAATGTATAGTGTCAATTCAATTTTATTATAGTGCCAGTCTGATCATTTTATCATAGTGCTATAGCCATGGTTCACATACTCGTACTACACGAGTGTCATGGCGCATCTTCACCCTGTACATATGACATCTGAACATTTATGTACACGTTCACTTTGTGAATGTAGCCAGCGGCCGGCCTCTCAAAACAGGGTGAAGATGACATGACTGTCATGATTATGACAGTCATGTTTCAGGGCTACACAAGTCACCAGATACTTTACATAATAGAGCACAGAGCCAAGGCATGTCAACTGGTCTTCAACAGTGAGTTTGTTTTTTATAAATCCACGCTCTGTGTGTGTGCGCGTGCGTGTGTGCGTTTACAGAAGGAAGGCCAGGCTCCAGATATGTTATATTGCATGAAGCTGTTGGAAGAGACTGGTATCTGCCTTGTTCCAGGGAGTGGCTTTGGACAGAGAGAGGGAACATATCACTTCAGGTAAGCCCACTGCCATTAGAATTAGAGTTCACCCTAAAATGACTTATTTTGTATCAATTACACACCATGAAGCTTTGAATTCATGAAGATTTAGTAGTAAGTACTACCGGAGACTCCGCTGGTCATCAAATTATCCGCCTTGCTACACAGAATTATTTTCGTTCGCATTCGGCTCAAAAAGAAAAGCCTGGGTAAACCCATTGGAAAATTTGGCATAGGAGGCCCACTTCCTTGTATTTCGATATTTTAACCAACTAGACCAGACCGGCTGTAGAGCACAGAGTTGGTAACAATGGAAGTTGGAGATCCATGCCCCACCCGTCTATGCAATTCCCGTTGTATCCCTACTAGGATAGCTAGCAAGGGCCCAATGAAATTACCGGTATGTTGTTTTTTGGACTGTTTCATCCGACTATTTTATACATATTTTACATATTTTATATAGTTAGTTACTGAATTATCATTACTAGTCATTTCACACTTTTCTCTTATCTATGCACTTCTTTCCTTTATGTAATCTTGTCTAGAATGACCATCTTACCTCCAGCCGAGAAACTGAAAGTTGTATTGGAGAAAATCGGGAAGTTCCACCAGCAGTTCACACAGGAGTTTTCGTAACAACTTTTCTCAGTTTTTCATCAGCCTCAGAATATCAATGGCAGAGACTGAAATGTCAACCATTCAGTCAATTCATATATACTCTAAGAGCCCCACACAGTATTTCAGGTGCCTTTCTTTCTGTGCCTGAAGCAGGCCAGTACAACACTACCATCTTCAGTATGAGCATTCTCTCTCCAGTGCCCTTAGTTGCAAGTTTGTGCAAGTCTTATTAAAACGTTATATATTTGTGTACACCCATGTGATTTGTATGTGTGAAATCTAATAAAAGGAAAACAATGTCATTGTTAAGTCTTCTTTACTTGAATGATGTGGATATCAGGATCCCCTCCTATATACAGCATTTTGTCATGAACTCGTGTCACATTTGCCAGAATTTTCGTCATATGTGTCTGCTTTTTGTGGCAACACAAACATTAACACTAAACATGAACACAAAAATTAAATGTTAATCAGATAATACAGAGGAGAAACCATGACAGGACACAGACAGCCTCCCCATTGGTGGATGTGATCCTGGCAGCCAGCCCAGGTGTGTTCTGGTCCTGTTGATTGAGCTGAGAAAAACTATATATATGGGCTATAGTCCATTGTCTCGGAGTGATTTTCATCTTTTTTTCAAATCCTCAAAAATGATGAAAAACGGCATGCTATAGTATGCCGTCCGAGGCCATGGGCTATAGCCCATGGTCTCGGAGTGTTTTTCATCATTTTTGAGGATTTGAAAAAAAGACAAAAATCACTCCGAGACCATGGGCTATAGTCCATTGTCTCGTAGTGATTTTCATCTTTTTTTCAAATCCTCAAAAATGATGAAAAACGGCATGCTATAGTATGCCGTCCGAGGCCATGGGCTATAGCCCATGGTCTCGGAGTGTTTTTCATCATTTTTGAGGATTTGAAAAAAAGACGAAAATCACTCCGAGACCATGGGCTATAGTCCATTGTCTCGGAGTGATTTTCGTCTTTTTTTCAAATCCTCAAAAATGATGAAAAACGGCATGCTGTAGTATGCCGTCCGAGGCCATGGGCTGAACTTGTACACACGACCTGTGGTTCACATAGAGAGCAGCTTATCACAGAGGCCACCATGCTCTCTGAGAATCTCCTCAGCTTTCCATCTCTTTCCAGTTCTCTTCTGGATGTTATTCTCCAAAACATGCTGCAAAGTGAAAGTAGCAGGAACTCAGCTGGATTTGAACTCACAACCTCTGGCTCACATGGACATCATCTTAACAAGGGTGCCACTGAGCTCTCAGTGGTTTTTAGGTTGTAATTTGTTCTTCTTGGTGTCACTTTTCAAATGGGGCCTTGGGATCATGTACAGAGCATTTGAATGGTGCTGTGCATCAAAGGTGTCTTTAGTGCTTTTAAGTGTTATCGTGGATGTTAATCAGTCAATACAGAGGAGAAACCATGACAGGACACAGACAGCCTCCCCATTGGTGGATGTGATCCTGGCAGCCAGCCCAGGTGTGTTCTGGTCCTGTTGATTGAGCTGAGAAAAACTATATATATGGGCTATAGTCCATTGTCTCGGAGTGATTTTCATCTTTTTTTCAAATCCTCAAAAATGATGAAAAACGGCATGCTATAGTATGCCGTCCGAGGCCATGGGCTATAGCCCATGGTCTCGGAGTGTTTTTCATCATTTTTGAGGATTTGAAAAAAAGACAAAAATCACTCCGAGACCATGGGCTATAGTCCATTGTCTCGTAGTGATTTTCATCTTTTTTTCAAATCCTCAAAAATGATGAAAAACGGCATGCTATAGTATGCCGTCCGAGGCCATGGGCTATAGCCCATGGTCTCGGAGTGTTTTTCATCATTTTTGAGGATTTGAAAAAAAGACGAAAATCACTCCGAGACCATGGGCTATAGTCCATTGTCTCGGAGTGATTTTCGTCTTTTTTTCAAATCCTCAAAAATGATGAAAAACGGCATGCTGTAGTATGCCGTCCGAGGCCATGGGCTGAACTTGTACACACGACCTGTGGTTCACATAGAGAGCAGCTTATCACAGAGGCCACCATGCTCTCTGAGAATCTCCTCAGCTTTCCATCTCTTTCCAGTTCTCTTCTGGATGTTATTCTCCAAAACATGCTGCAAAGTGAAAGTAGCAGGAACTCAGCTGGATTTGAACTCACAACCTCTGGCTCACATGGACATCATCTTAACAAGGGTGCCACTGAGCTCTCAGTGGTTTTTAGGTTGTAATTTGTTCTTCTTGGTGTTACTTTTCAAATGGGGCCTTGGGATCATGTACAGAGCATTTGAATGGTGCTGTGCATCAAAGGTGTCTTTAGTGCTTTTAAGTGTTATCGTGGATGTTAATCAGTCAATACAGAGGAGAAACCATGACAGGACACAGACAGCCTCCCCATTGGTGGATGTGATCCTGGCAGCCAGCCCAGGTGTGTTCTGGTCCTGTTGATTGAGCTGAGAAAAACTATATATATGGGCTATAGTCCATTGTCTCGGAGTGATTTTCATCTTTTTTTCAAATCCTCAAAAATGATGAAAAACGGCATGCTATAGTATGCCGTCCGAGGCCATGGGCTATAGCCCATGGTCTCGGAGTGTTTTTCATCATTTTTGAGGATTTGAAAAAAAGACGAAAATCACTCCGAGACCATGGGCTATAGTCCATTGTCTCGGAGTGATTTTCGTCTTTTTTTCAAATCCTCAAAAATGATGAAAAACGGCATGCTATAGTATGCCGTCCGAGGCCATGGGCTATAGCCCATGGTCTCGGAGTGTTTTTCATCATTTTTGAGGATTTAAAAAAAAGACGAAAATCACTCCGAGACCATGGGCTATAGTCCATTGTCTCGGAGTGATTTTCGTCTTTTTTTCAAATCCTCAAAAATGATGAAAAACGGCATGCTATAGTATGCCGTCCGAGGCCATGGGCTATAGCCCATGGTCTCGGAGTGTTTTTCATCATTTTTGAGGATTTGAAAAAAAGACAAAAATCACTCCGAGACCATGGGCTATAGTCCATTGTCTCGGAGTGATTTTCGTCTTTTTTTTAAATCCTAAAAAATGATGAAAAACGGCATGCTGTAGTATGCCGTCTGAGGCCATGGGCTGAACTTGAACCCACGACCTGTGGTTCGCATAGAGAGCAGCTTATCACAGAGGCCACCATGCTCTCTGAGAATCTCCTCAGCTTTCCATCTCTTTCCAGTTCTCTTCTGGATGTTATTCTCCAAAACATGCTGCAAAGTGAAAGTAGCAGGAACTCAGCTGGATTTGAACTCACAACCTCTGGCTCACATGGACATCATCTTAACAAGGGTGACACTGAGCTCTCAGTGTTTTTTAGGTTGTAATTTGTTCTTCTTGGTGTTACTTTTCAAATGGGGCCTTGGGATCATGTACAGAGCATTTGAATGGTGCTGTGCATCAAAGGTGTCTTTAGTGCTTTTAAGTGTTATCGTGGATGTTAATCAGATAATACAGAGGAGAAACCATGACAGGACACAGACAGCCTCCCCATTGGTGGATGTGATCCTGGCAGCCAGCCCAGGTGTGTTCTGGTCCTGTTGATTGAGCTGAGAAAAACTATATATATGGGCTATAGTCCATTGTCTCGGAGTGATTTTCATCTTTTTTTCAAATCCTCAAAAATGATGAAAAACGGCATGCTATATTATGCCGTCCGAGGCCATGGGCTATAGCCCATGGTCTCGGAGTGTTTTTCATCATTTTTGAGGATTTGAAAAAAAGACGAAAATCACTCCTAGACCATGGGCTATAGTCCATTGTCTCGGAGTGATTTTCATCTTTTTTTTCAAATCCTCAAAAATGATGAAAAACGGCATGCTATAGTATGCCGTCCGAGGCCATGGGCTATAGCCCATGGTCTCGGAGTGTTTTTCATCATTTTTGAGGATTTGAAAAAAAGACGAAAATCACTCCGAGACCATGGGCTATAGTCCATTGTCTCGGAGTGATTTTCGTCTTTTTTTCAAATCCTCAAAAATGATGAAAAACGGCATGCTATAGTATGCCGTCCGAGGCCATGGGCTATAGCCCATGGTCTCGGAGTGTTTTTCATCATTTTTGAGGATTTAAAAAAAAGACGAAAATCACTCCGAGACCATGGGCTATAGTCCATTGTCTAGGAGTGATTTTCGTCTTTTTTTCAAATCCTCAAAAATGATGAAAAACGGCATGCTATAGTATGCCGTCCGAGGCCATGGGCTATAGCCCATGGTCTCGGAGTGTTTTTCATCATTTTTGAGGATTTGAAAAAAAGACGAAAATCACTCCGAGACCATGGGCTATAGTCCATTGTCTCGGAGTGATTTTCGTCTTTTTTTCAAATCCTCAAAAATGATGAAAAACGGCATGCTATAGTATGCCGTCCGAGGCCATGGGCTATAGCCCATGGTCTCGGAGTGTTTTTCATCATTTTTGAGGATTTAAAAAAAAGACGAAAATCACTCCGAGACCATGGGCTATAGTCCATTGTCTCGGAGTGATTTTCGTCTTTTTTTCAAATCCTCAAAAATGATGAAAAACGGCATGCTATAGTATGCCGTCCGAGGCCATGGGCTATAGCCCATGGTCTCGGAGTGTTTTTCATCATTTTTGAGGATTTGAAAAAAAGACGAAAATCACTCCGAGACCATGGGCTATAGTCCATTGTCTCGGAGTGATTTTCGTCTTTTTTTCAAATCCTCAAAAATGATGAAAAACGGCATGCTATAGTATGCCGTCCGAGGCCATGGGCTATAGCCCATGGTCTCGGAGTGTTTTTCATCATTTTTGAGGATTTAAAAAAAAGACGAAAATCACTCCGAGACCATGGGCTATAGTCCATTGTCTCGGAGTGATTTTCGTCTTTTTTTCAAATCCTCAAAAATGATGAAAAACGGCATGCTATAGTATGCCGTCCGAGGCCATGGGCTATAGCCCATGGTCTCGGAGTGTTTTTCATCATTTTTGAGGATTTGAAAAAAAGACGAAAATCACTCCGAGACCATGGGCTATAGTCCATTGTCTCGGAGTGATTTTCGTCTTTTTTTCAAATCCTCAAAAATGATGAAAAACGGCATGCTATAGTATGCCGTCCGAGGCCATGGGCTATAGCCCATGGTCTCGGAGTGTTTTTCATCATTTTTGAGGATTTGAAAAAAAGACGAAAATCACTCCGAGACCATGGGCTATAGTCCATTGTCTCGGAGTGATTTTCGTCTTTTTTTCAAATCCTCAAAAATGATGAAAAACGGCATGCAATAGTATGCCGTCCGAGGCCATGGGCTATAGCCCATGGTCTCGGAGTGTTTTTCATCATTTTTGAGGATTTGAAAAAAAGACGAAAATCACTCCGAGACCATGGGCTATAGTCCATTGTCTCGGAGTGATTTTCGTCTTTTTTTCAAATCCTCAAAAATGATGAAAAACGGCATGCTATAGTATGCCGTCCGAGGCCATGGGCTATAGCCCATGGTCTCGGAGTGTTTTTCATCATTTTTGAGGATTTGAAAAAAAGACGAAAATCACTCCGAGACCATGGGCTATAGTCCATTGTCTCGGAGTGATTTTCGTCTTTTTTTCAAATCCTCAAAAATGATGAAAAACGGCATGCAATAGTATGCCGTCCTAGGCCATGGGCTATAGCCCATGGTCTCGGAGTGTTTTTCATCATTTTTGAGGATTTGAAAAAAAGACGAAAATCACTCCGAGACCATGGGCTATAGTCCATTGTCTCGGAGTGATTTTCGTCTTTTTTTCAAATCCTCAAAAATGATGAAAAACGGCATGCTATAGTATGCCGTCCGAGGCCATGGGCTGGTCTCGGAGTGTTTTTCATCATTTTTGAGGATTTGAAAAAAATACGAAAATCACTCCGAGACCATGGGCTATAGTCCATTGTCTCGGAGTGATTTTCGTCTTTTTTTTAAATCCTCAAAAATGATGAAAAACGGCATGCTATAGTATGCCGTCCGAGGCCATGGGCTATAGCCCATGGTCTCGGAGTGTTTTTCATCATTTTTGAGGATTAAAAAAAAAGACGAAAATCACTCCGAGACCATGGGCTATAGTCCATTGTCTCGGAGTGATTTTCGTCTTTTTTTCAAATCCTCAAAAATGATGAAAAACGGCATGCAATAGTATGCCGTCCGAGGCCATGGGCTATAGCCCATGGTCTCGGAGTGTTTTTCATCATTTTTGAGGATTTGAAAAAAAGACGAAAATCACTCCGAGACCATGGGCTATAGTCCATTGTCTCGGAGTGATTTTCGTCTTTTTTTCAAATCCTCAAAAATGATGAAAAACGCCATGCTATAGTATGCCGTCCGAGGCCATGGGCTGGTCTCGGAGTGTTTTTCATCATTTTTGAGGATTTGAAAAAAAGACGAAAATCACTCCGAGACCATGGGCTATAGTCCATTGCCTCGGAGTGATTTTCGTCTTTTTTTTAAATCCTAAAAAATGATGAAAAACGGCATGCTGTACTATGCCGTCCGAGGCCATGGGCTGAACTTGAACACACGACCTGTGGTTCACATAGAGAGCAGCTTATCACAGAGGCCACCATGCTCTCTGAGAATCTCCTCAGCTTTCCATCTCTTTCCAGTTCTCTTCTGGATGTTATTCTCCAAAACATGCTGCAAAGTGAAAGTAGCAGGAACTCAGCTGGATTTGAACTCACAACCTCTGGCTCACATGGACATCATCTTAACAAGGGTGCCACTGAGCTCTCAGTACTTTTTAGGTTGTAATTTGTTCTTCTTGGTGTCACTTTTCAAATGGGGCCTTGGGATCATGTACAGAGCATTTGAATGGTGCTGTGCATCAAAGGTGTCTTTAGTGCTTTTAAGTGTTATCGTGGATGTTAATCAGACAATACAGAGGAGAAACCATGACAGGACACAGACAGCCTCCCCATTGGTGGATGTGATCCTGGCAGCCAGCCCAGGTGTGTTCTGGTCCTGTTGATTGAGCTGAGAAAAACTATATATATGGGCTATAGTCCATTGTCTCGGAGTGATTTTCGTCTTTTTTTTTAAAATCCTCAAAAATGATGAAAAACGGCATGCTATAGTATGCCGTCCGAGGCCATGGGCTATAGCCCATGGTCTCGGAGTGTTTTTCATCATTTTTGAGGATTTGAAAAAAAGACAAAAATCACTCCGAGACCATGGGCTATAGTCCATTGTCTCGGAGTGATTTTCGTCTTTTTTTTAAATCCTAAAAAATGATGAAAAACGGCATGCTGTAGTATGCCGTCTGAGGCCATGGGCTGAACTTGAACCCACGACCTGTGGTTCACATAGAGAGCAGCTTATCACAGAGGCCACCATGCTCTCTGAGAATCTCCTCAGCTTTCCATCTCTTTCCAGTTCTCTTCTGGATGTTATTCTCCAAAACATGCTGCAAAGTAGCAGGAACTCAGCTGGATTTGAACTCACAACCTCTGGCTCACATGGACATCATCTTAACAAGGGTGACACTGAGCTCTCAGTGTTTTTTAGGTTGTAATTTGTTCTTCTTGGTGTCACTTTTCAAATGGGGCCTTGGGATCATGTACAGAGCATTTGAATGGTGCTGTGCATCAAAGGTGTCTTTAGTGCTTTTAAGTGTTATCGTGGATGTTAATCAGATAATACAGAGGAGAAACCATGACAGGACACAGACAGCCTCCCCATTGGTGGATGTGATCCTGGCAGCCAGCCCAGGTGTGTTCTGGTCCTGTTGATTGAGCTGAGAAAAACTATATATATGGGCTATAGTCCATTGTCTCGGAGTGATTTTCATCTTTTTTTTCAAATCCTCAAAAATGATGAAAAACGGCATGCTATAGTATGCCGTCCGAGGCCATGGGCTATAGCCCATGGTCTCGGAGTGTTTTTCATCATTTTTGAGGATTTGAAAAAAAGACGAAAATCACTCCGAGACCATGGGCTATAGTCCATTGTCTCGGAGTGATTTTCGTCTTTTTTTCAAATCCTCAAAAATGATGAAAAACGGCATGCTATAGTATGCCGTCCGAGGCCATGGGCTATAGCCCATGGTCTCGGAGTGTTTTTCATCATTTTTGAGGATTTAAAAAAAAGACGAAAATCACTCCGAGACCATGGGCTATAGTCCATTGTCTCGGAGTGATTTTCGTCTTTTTTTCAAATCCTCAAAAATGATGAAAAACGGCATGCTATAGTATGCCGTCCGAGGCCATGGGCTATAGCCCATGGTCTCGGAGTGTTTTTCATCATTTTTGAGGATTTGAAAAAAATACGAAAATCACTCCGAGACCATGGGCTATAGTCCATTGTCTCGGAGTGATTTTCGTCTTTTTTTCAAATCCTCAAAAATGATGAAAAACGGCATGCTATAGTATGCCGTCCGAGGCCATGGGCTATAGCCCATGGTCTCGGAGTGTTTTTCATCATTTTTGAGGATTTAAAAAAAAGACGAAAATCACTCCGAGACCATGGGCTATAGTCCATTGTCTCGGAGTGATTTTCGTCTTTTTTTTTAATCCTAAAAAATGATGAAAAACGGCATGCTGTAGTATGCCGTCTGAGGCCATGGGCTGAACTTGAACCCACGACCTGTGGTTCACATAGAGAGCAGCTTATCACAGAGGCCACCATGCTCTCTGAGAATCTCCTCAGCTTTCCATCTCTTTCCAGTTCTCTTCTGGATGTTATTCTCCAAAACATGCTGCAAAGTAGCAGGAACTCAGCTGGATTTGAACTCACAACCTCTGGCTCACATGGACATCATCTTAACAAGGGTGACACTGAGCTCTCAGTGTTTTTTAGGTTGTAATTTGTTCTTCTTGGTGTCACTTTTCAAATGGGGCCTTGGGATCATGTACAGAGCATTTTAATGGTGCTGTGCATCAAAGGTGTCTTTAGTGCTTTTAAGTGTTATCGTGGATGTTAATCAGATAATACAGAGGAGAAACCATGACAGGACACAGACAGCCTCCCCATTGGTGGATGTGATCCTGGCAGCCAGCCCAGGTGTGTTCTGGTCCTGTTGATTGAGCTGAGAAAAACTATATATATGGGCTATAGTCCATTGTCTCGGAGTGATTTTCATCTTTTTTTCAAATCCTCAAAAATGATGAAAAACGGCATGCTATATTATGCCGTCCGAGGCCATGGGCTATAGCCCATGGTCTCGGAGTGTTTTTCATCATTTTTGAGGATTTGAAAAAAAGACGAAAATCACTCCAAGACCATGGGCTATAGTCCATTGTCTCGGAGTGATTTTCATCTTTTTTTTCAAATCCTCAAAAATGATGAAAAACGGCATGCTATAGTATGCCGTCCGAGGCCATGGGCTATAGCCCATGGTCTCGGAGTGTTTTTCATCATTTTTGAGGATTTGAAAAAAAGACAAAAATCACTCCGAGACCATGGGCTATAGTCCATTGTCTCGCAGTGATTTTCATCTTTTTTTCAAATCCTCAAAAATGATGAAAAACGGCATGCTATAGTATGCCGTCCGAGGCCATGGGCTATAGCCCATGGTCTCGGAGTGTTTTTCATCATTTTTGAGGATTTGAAAAAAAGACGAAAATCACTCCGAGACCATGGGCTATAGTCCATTGTCTCGGAGTGATTTTCGTCTTTTTTTCAAATCCTCAAAAATTATGAAAAACGGCATGCTATAGTAAGCCGTCCGAGGCCATGGGCTATAGCCCATGGTCTCGGAGTGTTTTTCATCATTTTTGAGGATTAAAAAAAAAGACGAAAATCACTCCGAGACCATGGGCTATAGTCCATTGTCTCGGAGTGATTTTCGTCTTTTTTTCAAATCCTCAAAAATGATGAAAAACGGCATGCAATAGTATGCCGTCCGAGGCCATGGGCTATAGCCCATGGTCTCGGAGTGTTTTTCATCATTTTTGAGGATTTGAAAAAAAGACGAAAATCACTCCAAGACCATGGGCTATAGTCCATTGTCTCGGAGTGATTTTCATCTTTTTTTTAAAATCCTCAAAAATGATGAAAAACGGCATGCTATATTATGCCGTCCGAGGCCATGGGCTATAGCCCATGGTCTCGGAGTGTTTTTCATCATTTTTGAGGATTTGAAAAAAAGACGAAAATCACTCCAAGACCATGGGCTATAGTCCATTGTCTCGGAGTGATTTTCATCTTTTTTTTCAAATCCTCAAAAATGATGAAAAACGGCATGCTATAGTATGCCGTCCGAGGCCATGGGCTATAGCCCATGGTCTCGGAGTGTTTTTCATCATTTTTGAGGATTTGAAAAAAAGACGAAAATCACTCCGAGACCATGGGCTATAGTCCATTGTCTCGGAGTGATTTTCGTCTTTTTTTCAAATCCTCAAAAATGATGAAAAACGGCATGCTATAGTATGCCGTCCGAGGCCATGGGCTATAGCCCATGGTCTCGGAGTGTTTTTCATCATTTTTGAGGATTTAAAAAAAAGACGAAAATCACTCCGAGACCATGGGCTATAGTCCATTGTCTCGGAGTGATTTTCGTCTTTTTTTCAAATCCTCAAAAATGATGAAAAACGGCATGCTATAGTATGCCGTCCGAGGCCATGGGCTATAGCCCATGGTCTCGGAGTGTTTTTCATCATTTTTGAGGATTTGAAAAAAAGACGAAAATCACTCCGAGACCATGGGCTATAGTCCATTGTCTCGGAGTGATTTTCGTCTTTTTTTCAAATCCTCAAAAATGATGAAAAACGGCATGCTATAGTATGCCGTCCGAGGCCATGGGCTATAGCCCATGGTCTCGGAGTGTTTTTCATCATTTTTGAGGATTTAAAAAAAAGACGAAAATCACTCCGAGACCATGGGCTATAGTCCATTGTCTCGGAGTGATTTTCGTCTTTTTTTTAAATCCTAAAAAATTATGAAAAACGGCATGCTGTAGTATGCCGTCTGAGGCCATGGGCTGAACTTGAACCCACGACCTGTGGTTCACATAGAGAGCAGCTTATCACAGAGGCCACCATGCTCTCTGAGAATCTCCTCAGCTTTCCATCTCTTTCCAGTTCTCTTCTGGATGTTATTCTCCAAAACATGCTGCAAAGTAGCAGGAACTCAGCTGGATTTGAACTCACAACCTCTGGCTCACATGGACATCATCTTAACAAGGGTGACACTGAGCTCTCAGTGTTTTTTAGGTTGTAATTTGTTCTTCTTGGTGTCACTTTTCAAATGGGGCCTTGGGATCATGTACAGAGCATTTGAATGGTGCTGTGCATCAAAGGTGTCTTTAGTGCTTTTAAGTGTTATCGTGGATGTTAATCAGATAATACAGAGGAGAAACCATGACAGGACACAGACAGCCTCCCCATTGGTGGATGTGATCCTGGCAGCCAGCCCAGGTGTGTTCTGGTCCTGTTGATTGAGCTGAGAAAAACTATATATATGGGCTATAGTCCATTGTCTCGGAGTGATTTTCATCTTTTTTTCAAATCCTCAAAAATGATGAAAAACGGCATGCTATATTATGCCGTCCGAGGCCATGGGCTATAGCCCATGGTCTCGGAGTGTTTTTCATCATTTTTGAGGATTTGAAAAAAAGACGAAAATCACTCCAAGACCATGGGCTATAGTCCATTGTCTCGGAGTGATTTTCATCTTTTTTTTCAAATCCTCAAAAATGATGAAAAACGGCATGCTATAGTATGCCGTCCGAGGCCATGGGCTATAGCCCATGGTCTCGGAGTGTTTTTCATCATTTTTGAGGATTTGAAAAAAAGACGAAAATCACTCCGAGACCATGGGCTATAGTCCATTGTCTCGGAGTGATTTTCGTCTTTTTTTCAAATCCTCAAAAATGATGAAAAACGGCATGCTATAGTATGCCGTCCGAGGCCATGGGCTATAGCCCATGGTCTCGGAGTGTTTTTCATCATTTTTGAGGATTTAAAAAAAAGACGAAAATCACTCCGAGACCATGGGCTATAGTCCATTGTCTCGGAGTGATTTTCGTCTTTTTTTCAAATCCTCAAAAATGATGAAAAACGGCATGCTATAGTATGCCGTCCGAGGCCATGGGCTATAGCCCATGGTCTCGGAGTGTTTTTCATCATTTTTGAGGATTTGAAAAAAAGACGAAAATCACTCCGAGACCATGGGCTATAGTCCATTGTCTCGGAGTGATTTTCGTCTTTTTTTCAAATCCTCAAAAATGATGAAAAACGGCATGCTATAGTATGCCGTCCGAGGCCATGGGCTATAGCCCATGGTCTCGGAGTGTTTTTCATCATTTTTGAGGATTTAAAAAAAAGACGAAAATCACTCCGAGACCATGGGCTATAGTCCATTGTCTCGGAGTGATTTTCGTCTTTTTTTTCAAATCCTCAAAAATGATGAAAAACGGCATGCTATAGTATGCCGTCCGAGGCCATGGGCTATAGCCCATGGTCTCGGAGTGTTTTTCATCATTTTTGAGGATTTGAAAAAAAGACGAAAATCACTCCGAGACCATGGGCTATAGTCCATTGTCTCGGAGTGATTTTCGTCTTTTTTTCAAATCCTCAAAAATTATGAAAAACGGCATGCTATAGTATGCCGTCCGAGGCCATGGGCTATAGCCCATGGTCTCGGAGTGTTTTTCATCATTTTTGAGGATTTGAAAAAAAGACGAAAATAACTCCGAGACCATGGGCTATAGTCCATTGTCTCGGAGGGATTTTCATCTTTTTTTCAAATCCTCAAAAATGATGAAAAACGGCATGCTATAGTATGCCGTCCGAGGCCATGGGCTATAGCCCATGGTCTCGGAGTGTTTTTCATCATTTTTGAGGATTTGAAAAAAAGACAAAAATCACTCCGAGACCATGGGCTATAGTCCATTGTCTCGGAGTGATTTTCATCTTTTTTTCAAATCCTCAAAAATGATGAAAAACGGCATGCTATAGTATGCCGTCCGAGGCCATGGGCTATAGCCCATGGTCTCGGAGTGTTTTTCAATATTTTTGAGGATTTGAAAAAAAGACGAAAATCACTCCGAGACCATGGGCTATAGTCCATTGTCTCGGAGTGATTTTCGTCTTTTTTTCAAATCCTCAAAAATGATGAAAAACGGCATGCTATAGTATGCCGTCCGAGGCCATGGGCTATAGCCCATGGTCTCGGAGTGTTTTTCATCATTTTTGAGGATTTGAAAAAAAGACAAAAATCACTCCGAGACCATGGGCTATAGTCCATTGTCTCGCAGTGATTTTCATCTTTTTTTCAAATCCTCAAAAATGATGAAAAACGGCATGCTATAGTATGCCGTCCGAGGCCATGGGCTATAGCCCATGGTCTCGGAGTGTTTTTCATCATTTTTGAGGATTTGAAAAAAAGACGAAAATCACTCCGAGACCATGGGCTATAGTCCATTGTCTCGGAGTGATTTTCGTCTTTTTTTCAAATCCTCAAAAATTATGAAAAACGGCATGCTATAGTAAGCCGTCCGAGGCCATGGGCTATAGCCCATGGTCTCGGAGTGTTTTTCATCATTTTTGAGGATTAAAAAAAAAGACGAAAATCACTCCGAGACCATGGGCTATAGTCCATTGTCTCGGAGTGATTTTCGTCTTTTTTTCAAATCCTCAAAAATGATGAAAAACGGCATGCAATAGTATGCCGTCCGAGGCCATGGGCTATAGCCCATGGTCTCGGAGTGTTTTTCATCATTTTTGAGGATTTGAAAAAAAGACGAAAATCACTCCGAGACCATGGGCTATAGTCCATTGTCTCGGAGTGATTTTCGTCTTTTTTTCAAATCCTCAAAAATGATGAAAAACGGCATGCTATAGTATGCCGTCCGAGGCCATGGGCTATAGCCCATGGTCTCGGAGTGTTTTTCATCATTTTTGAGGATTAAAAAAAAAGACGAAAATCACTCCGAGACCATGGGCTATAGTCCATTGTCTCGGAGTGATTTTCGTCTTTTTTTCAAATCCTCAAAAATGATGAAAAACGGCATGCAATAGTATGCCGTCCGAGGCCATGGGCTATAGCCCATGGTCTCGGAGTGTTTTTCATCATTTTTGAGGATTTGAAAAAAAGACGAAAATCACTCCGAGACCATGGGCTATAGTCCATTGTCTCGGAGTGATTTTCGTCTTTTTTTCAAATCCTCAAAAATGATGAAAAACGCCATGCTATAGTATGCCGTCCGAGGCCATGGGCTGGTCTCGGAGTGTTTTTCATCATTTTTGAGGATTTGAAAAAAAGACGAAAATCACTCCGAGACCATGGGCTATAGTCCATTGTCTCGGAGTGATTTTCGTCTTTTTTTTAAATCCTAAAAAATGATGAAAAACGGCATGCTGTACTATGCCGTCCGAGGCCATGGGCTGAACTTGAACACACGACCTGTGGTTCACATAGAGAGCAGCTTATCACAGAGGCCACCATGCTCTCTGAGAATCTCCTCAGCTTTCCATCTCTTTCCAGTTCTCTTCTGGATGTTATTCTCCAAAACATGCTGCAAAGTGAAAGTAGCAGGAACTCAGCTGGATTTGAACTCACAACCTCTGGCTCACATGGACATCATCTTAACAAGGGTGCCACTGAGCTCTCAGTACTTTTTAGGTTGTAATTTGTTCTTCTTGGTGTCACTTTTCAAATGGGGCCTTGGGATCATGTACAGAGCATTTGAATGGTGCTGTGCATCAAAGGTGTCTTTAGTGCTTTTAAGTGTTATCGTGGATGTTAATCAGACAATACAGAGGAGAAACCATGACAGGACACAGACAGCCTCCCCATTGGTGGATGTGATCCTGGCAGCCAGCCCAGGTGTGTTCTGGTCCTGTTGATTGAGCTGAGAAAAACTATATATATGGGCTATAGTCCATTGTCTCGGAGTGATTTTCGTCTTTTTTTTTAAATCCTCAAAAATGATGAAAAACGGCATGCTATAGTATGCCGTCCGAGGCCATGGGCTATAGCCCATGGTCTCGGAGTGTTTTTCATCATTTTTGAGGATTTGAAAAAAAGACAAAAATCACTCCGAGACCATGGGCTATAGTCCATTGTCTTGGAGTGATTTTCGTCTTTTTTTTAAATCCTAAAAAATGATGAAAAACGGCATGCTGTAGTATGCCGTCTGAGGCCATGGGCTGAACTTGAACCCACGACCTGTGGTTCACATAGAGAGCAGCTTATCACAGAGGCCACCATGCTCTCTGAGAATCTCCTCAGCTTTCCATCTCTTTCCAGTTCTCTTCTGGATGTTATTCTCCAAAACATGCTGCAAAGTAGCAGGAACTCAGCTGGATTTGAACTCACAACCTCTGGCTCACATGGACATCATCTTAACAAGGGTGACACTGAGCTCTCAGTGTTTTTTAGGTTGTAATTTGTTCTTCTTGGTGTCACTTTTCAAATGGGGCCTTGGGATCATGTACAGAGCATTTGAATGGTGCTGTGCATCAAAGGTGTCTTTAGTGCTTTTAAGTGTTATCGTGGATGTTAATCAGATAATACAGAGGAGAAACCATGACAGGACACAGACAGCCTCCCCATTGGTGGATGTGATCCTGGCAGCCAGCCCAGGTGTGTTCTGGTCCTGTTGATTGAGCTGAGAAAAACTATATATATGGGCTATAGTCCATTGTCTCGGAGTGATTTTCGTCTTTTTTTCAAATCCTCAAAAATGATGAAAAACGGCATGCTATAGTATGCCGTCCGAGGCCATGGGCTATAGCCCATGGTCTCGGAGTGTTTTTCATCATTTTTGAGGATTTGAAAAAAAGACGAAAATAACTCCGAGACCATGGGCTATAGTCCATTGTCTCGGAGGGATTTTCATCTTTTTTTCAAATCCTCAAAAATGATGAAAAACGGCATGCTATAGTATGCCGTCCGAGGCCATGGGCTATAGCCCATGGTCTCGGAGTGTTTTTCATCATTTTTGAGGATTTGAAAAAAAGACGAAAATCACTCCGAGACCATGGGCTATAGTCCATTGTCTCGGAGTGATTTTCGTCTTTTTTTCAAATCCTCAAAAATGATGAAAAACGGCATGCTATAGTATGCCGTCCGAGGCCATGGGCTATAGCCCATGGTCTCGGAGTGTTTTTCATCATTTTTGAGGATTAAAAAAAAAGACGAAAATCACTCCGAGACCATGGGCTATAGTCCATTGTCTCGGAGTGATTTTCGTCTTTTTTTCAAATCCTCAAAAATGATGAAAAACGCCATGCTATAGTATGCCGTCCGAGGCCATGGGCTGGTCTCGGAGTGTTTTTCATCATTTTTGAGGATTTGAAAAAAAGACGAAAATCACTCCGAGACCATGGGCTATAGTCCATTGTCTCGGAGTGATTTTCGTCTTTTTTTTAAATCCTAAAAAATGATGAAAAACGGCATGCTGTACTATGCCGTCCGAGGCCATGGGCTGAACTTGAACACACGACCTGTGGTTCACATAGAGAGCAGCTTATCACAGAGGCCACCATGCTCTCTGAGAATCTCCTCAGCTTTCCATCTCTTTCCAGTTCTCTTCTGGATGTTATTCTCCAAAACATGCTGCAAAGTGAAAGTAGCAGGAACTCAGCTGGATTTGAACTCACAACCTCTGGCTCACATGGACATCATCTTAACAAGGGTGCCACTGAGCTCTCAGTACTTTTTAGGTTGTAATTTGTTCTTCTTGGTGTCACTTTTCAAATGGGGCCTTGGGATCATGTACAGAGCATTTGAATGGTGCTGTGCATCAAAGGTGTCTTTAGTGCTTTTAAGTGTTATCGTGGATGTTAATCAGACAATACAGAGGAGAAACCATGACAGGACACAGACAGCCTCCCCATTGGTGGATGTGATCCTGGCAGCCAGCCCAGGTGTGTTCTGGTCCTGTTGATTGAGCTGAGAAAAACTATATATATGGGCTATAGTCCATTGTCTCGGAGTGATTTTCGTCTTTTTTTTTAAATCCTCAAAAATGATGAAAAACGGCATGCTATAGTATGCCGTCCGAGGCCATGGGCTATAGCCCATGGTCTCGGAGTGTTTTTCATCATTTTTGAGGATTTGAAAAAAAGACAAAAATCACTCCGAGACCATGGGCTATAGTCCATTGTCTCGGAGTGATTTTCGTCTTTTTTTTAAATCCTAAAAAATGATGAAAAACGGCATGCTGTAGTATGCCGTCTGAGGCCATGGGCTGAACTTGAACCCACGACCTGTGGTTCACATAGAGAGCAGCTTATCACAGAGGCCACCATGCTCTCTGAGAATCTCCTCAGCTTTCCATCTCTTTCCAGTTCTCTTCTGGATGTTATTCAAAACATGCTGCAAAGTAGCAGGAACTCAGCTGGATTTGAACTCACAACCTCTGGCTCACATGGACATCATCTTAACAAGGGTGACACTGAGCTCTCAGTGTTTTTTAGGTTGTAATTTGTTCTTCTTGGTGTCACTTTTCAAATGGGGCCTTGGGATCATGTACAGAGCATTTGAATGGTGCTGTGCATCAAAGGTGTCTTTAGTGCTTTTAAGTGTTATCGTGGATGTTAATCAGATAATACAGAGGAGAAACCATGACAGGACACAGACAGCCTCCCCATTGGTGGATGTGATCCTGGCAGCCAGCCCAGGTGTGTTCTGGTCCTGTTGATTGAGCTGAGAAAAACTATATATATGGGCTATAGTCCATTGTCTCGGAGTGATTTTCGTCTTTTTTTCAAATCCTCAAAAATGATGAAAAACGGCATGCTATAGTATGCCGTCCGAGGCCATGGGCTATAGCCCATGGTCTCGGAGTGTTTTTCATCATTTTTGAGGATTTGAAAAAAAGACGAAAATAACTCCGAGACCATGGGCTATAGTCCATTGTCTCGGAGGGATTTTCATATTTTTTTCAAATCCTCAAAAATGATGAAAAACGGCATGCTATAGTATGCCGTCCGAGGCCATGGGCTATAGCCCATGGTCTCGGAGTGTTTTTCATCATTTTTGAGGATTTGAAAAAAAGACAAAAATCACTCCGAGACCATGGGCTATAGTCCATTGTCTCGGAGTGATTTTCATCTTTTTTTCAAATCCTCAAAAATGATGAAAAACGGCATGCTATAGTATGCCGTCCGAGGCCATGGGCTATAGCCCATGGTCTCGGAGTGTTTTTCATCATTTTTGAGGATTTGAAAAAAAGACAAAAATCACTCCGAGACCATGGGCTATAGTCCATTGTCTCGGAGTGATTTTCATCTTTTTTTCAAATCCTCAAAAATGATGAAAAACGGCATGCTATAGTATGCCGTCCGAGGCCATGGGCTATAGCCCATGGTCTCGGAGTGTTTTTCAATATTTTTGAGGATTTGAAAAAAAGACGAAAATCACTCCGAGACCATGGGCTATAGTCCATTGTCTCGGAGTGATTTTCGTCTTTTTTTCAAATCCTCAAAAATGATGAAAAACGGCATGCTATAGTATGCCGTCCGAGGCCATGGGCTATAGCCCATGGTCTCGGAGTGTTTTTCATCATTTTTGAGGATTTGAAAAAAAGACAAAAATCACTCCGAGACCATGGGCTATAGTCCATTGTCTCGCAGTGATTTTCATCTTTTTTTCAAATCCTCAAAAATGATGAAAAACGGCATGCTATAGTATGCCGTCCGAGGCCATGGGCTATAGCCCATGGTCTCGGAGTGTTTTTCATCATTTTTGAGGATTTGAAAAAAAGACGAAAATCACTCCGAGACCATGGGCTATAGTCCATTGTCTCGGAGTGATTTTCGTCTTTTTTTCAAATCCTCAAAAATTATGAAAAACGGCATGCTATAGTAAGCCGTCCGAGGCCATGGGCTATAGCCCATGGTCTCGGAGTGTTTTTCATCATTTTTGAGGATTAAAAAAAAAGACGAAAATCACTCCGAGACCATGGGCTATAGTCCATTGTCTCGGAGTGATTTTCGTCTTTTTTTCAAATCCTCAAAAATGATGAAAAACGGCATGCAATAGTATGCCGTCCGAGGCCATGGGCTATAGCCCATGGTCTCGGAGTGTTTTTCATCATTTTTGAGGATTTGAAAAAAAGACGAAAATCACTCCAAGACCATGGGCTATAGTCCATTGTCTCGGAGTGATTTTCATCTTTTTTTTAAAATCCTCAAAAATGATGAAAAACGGCATGCTATATTATGCCGTCCGAGGCCATGGGCTATAGCCCATGGTCTCGGAGTGTTTTTCATCATTTTTGAGGATTTGAAAAAAAGACGAAAATCACTCCAAGACCATGGGCTATAGTCCATTGTCTCGGAGTGATTTTCATCTTTTTTTTCAAATCCTCAAAAATGATGAAAAACGGCATGCTATAGTATGCCGTCCGAGGCCATGGGCTATAGCCCATGGTCTCGGAGTGTTTTTCATCATTTTTGAGGATTTGAAAAAAAGACGAAAATCACTCCGAGACCATGGGCTATAGTCCATTGTCTCGGAGTGATTTTCGTCTTTTTTTCAAATCCTCAAAAATGATGAAAAACGGCATGCTATAGTATGCCGTCCGAGGCCATGGGCTATAGCCCATGGTCTCGGAGTGTTTTTCATCATTTTTGAGGATTTAAAAAAAAGACGAAAATCACTCCGAGACCATGGGCTATAGTCCATTGTCTCGGAGTGATTTTCGTCTTTTTTTCAAATCCTCAAAAATGATGAAAAACGGCATGCTATAGTATGCCGTCCGAGGCCATGGGCTATAGCCCATGGTCTCGGAGTGTTTTTCATCATTTTTGAGGATTTGAAAAAAAGACGAAAATCACTCCGAGACCATGGGCTATAGTCCATTGTCTCGGAGTGATTTTCGTCTTTTTTTCAAATCCTCAAAAATGATGAAAAACGGCATGCTATAGTATGCCGTCCGAGGCCATGGGCTATAGCCCATGGTCTCGGAGTGTTTTTCATCATTTTTGAGGATTTAAAAAAAAGACGAAAATCACTCCGAGACCATGGGCTATAGTCCATTGTCTCGGAGTGATTTTCGTCTTTTTTTTAAATCCTAAAAAATGATGAAAAACGGCATGCTGTAGTATGCCGTCTGAGGCCATGGGCTGAACTTGAACCCACGACCTGTGGTTCACATAGAGAGCAGCTTATCACAGAGGCCACCATGCTCTCTGAGAATCTCCTCAGCTTTCCATCTCTTTCCAGTTCTCTTCTGGATGTTATTCTCCAAAACATGCTGCAAAGTAGCAGGAACTCAGCTGGATTTGAACTCACAACCTCTGGCTCACATGGACATCATCTTAACAAGGGTGACACTGAGCTCTCAGTGTTTTTTAGGTTGTAATTTGTTCTTCTTGGTGTCACTTTTCAAATGGGGCCTTGGGATCATGTACAGAGCATTTGAATGGTGCTGTGCATCAAAGGTGTCTTTAGTGCTTTTAAGTGTTATCGTGGATGTTAATCAGATAATACAGAGGAGAAACCATGACAGGACACAGACAGCCTCCCCATTGGTGGATGTGATCCTGGCAGCCAGCCCAGGTGTGTTCTGGTCCTGTTGATTGAGCTGAGAAAAACTATATATATGGGCTATAGTCCATTGTCTCGGAGTGATTTTCATCTTTTTTTCAAATCCTCAAAAATGATGAAAAACGGCATGCTATATTATGCCGTCCGAGGCCATGGGCTATAGCCCATGGTCTCGGAGTGTTTTTCATCATTTTTGAGGATTTGAAAAAAAGACGAAAATCACTCCAAGACCATGGGCTATAGTCCATTGTCTCGGAGTGATTTTCATCTTTTTTTTCAAATCCTCAAAAATGATGAAAAACGGCATGCTATAGTATGCCGTCCGAGGCCATGGGCTATAGCCCATGGTCTCGGAGTGTTTTTCATCATTTTTGAGGATTTGAAAAAAAGACGAAAATCACTCCGAGACCATGGGCTATAGTCCATTGTCTCGGAGTGATTTTCGTCTTTTTTTCAAATCCTCAAAAATGATGAAAAACGGCATGCTATAGTATGCCGTCCGAGGCCATGGGCTATAGCCCATGGTCTCGGAGTGTTTTTCATCATTTTTGAGGATTTAAAAAAAAGACGAAAATCACTCCGAGACCATGGGCTATAGTCCATTGTCTCGGAGTGATTTTCGTCTTTTTTTCAAATCCTCAAAAATGATGAAAAACGGCATGCTATAGTATGCCGTCCGAGGCCATGGGCTATAGCCCATGGTCTCGGAGTGTTTTTCATCATTTTTGAGGATTTGAAAAAAAGACGAAAATCACTCCGAGACCATGGGCTATAGTCCATTGTCTCGGAGTGATTTTCGTCTTTTTTTCAAATCCTCAAAAATGATGAAAAACGGCATGCTATAGTATGCCGTCCGAGGCCATGGGCTATAGCCCATGGTCTCGGAGTGTTTTTCATCATTTTTGAGGATTTAAAAAAAAGACGAAAATCACTCCGAGACCATGGGCTATAGTCCATTGTCTCGGAGTGATTTTCGTCTTTTTTTTCAAATCCTCAAAAATGATGAAAAACGGCATGCTATAGTATGCCGTCCGAGGCCATGGGCTATAGCCCATGGTCTCGGAGTGTTTTTCATCATTTTTGAGGATTTGAAAAAAAGACGAAAATCACTCCGAGACCATGGGCTATAGTCCATTGTCTCGGAGTGATTTTCGTCTTTTTTTCAAATCCTCAAAAATTATGAAAAACGGCATGCTATAGTATGCCGTCCGAGGCCATGGGCTATAGCCCATGGTCTCGGAGTGTTTTTCATCATTTTTGAGGATTTGAAAAAAAGACGAAAATAACTCCGAGACCATGGGCTATAGTCCATTGTCTCGGAGGGATTTTCATCTTTTTTTCAAATCCTCAAAAATGATGAAAAACGGCATGCTATAGTATGCCGTCCGAGGCCATGGGCTATAGCCCATGGTCTCGGAGTGTTTTTCATCATTTTTGAGGATTTGAAAAAAAGACAAAAATCACTCCGAGACCATGGGCTATAGTCCATTGTCTCGGAGTGATTTTCATCTTTTTTTCAAATCCTCAAAAATGATGAAAAACGGCATGCTATAGTATGCCGTCCGAGGCCATGGGCTATAGCCCATGGTCTCGGAGTGTTTTTCAATATTTTTGAGGATTTGAAAAAAAGACGAAAATCACTCCGAGACCATGGGCTATAGTCCATTGTCTCGGAGTGATTTTCGTCTTTTTTTCAAATCCTCAAAAATGATGAAAAACGGCATGCTATAGTATGCCGTCCGAGGCCATGGGCTATAGCCCATGGTCTCGGAGTGTTTTTCATCATTTTTGAGGATTTGAAAAAAAGACAAAAATCACTCCGAGACCATGGGCTATAGTCCATTGTCTCGCAGTGATTTTCATCTTTTTTTCAAATCCTCAAAAATGATGAAAAACGGCATGCTATAGTATGCCGTCCGAGGCCATGGGCTATAGCCCATGGTCTCGGAGTGTTTTTCATCATTTTTGAGGATTTGAAAAAAAGACGAAAATCACTCCGAGACCATGGGCTATAGTCCATTGTCTCGGAGTGATTTTCGTCTTTTTTTCAAATCCTCAAAAATTATGAAAAACGGCATGCTATAGTAAGCCGTCCGAGGCCATGGGCTATAGCCCATGGTCTCGGAGTGTTTTTCATCATTTTTGAGGATTAAAAAAAAAGACGAAAATCACTCCGAGACCATGGGCTATAGTCCATTGTCTCGGAGTGATTTTCGTCTTTTTTTCAAATCCTCAAAAATGATGAAAAACGGCATGCAATAGTATGCCGTCCGAGGCCATGGGCTATAGCCCATGGTCTCGGAGTGTTTTTCATCATTTTTGAGGATTTGAAAAAAAGACGAAAATCACTCCGAGACCATGGGCTATAGTCCATTGTCTCGGAGTGATTTTCGTCTTTTTTTCAAATCCTCAAAAATGATGAAAAACGGCATGCTATAGTATGCCGTCCGAGGCCATGGGCTATAGCCCATGGTCTCGGAGTGTTTTTCATCATTTTTGAGGATTAAAAAAAAAGACAAAAATCACTCCGAGACCATGGGCTATAGTCCATTGTCTCGGAGTGATTTTCGTCTTTTTTTCAAATCCTCAAAAATGATGAAAAACGGCATGCAATAGTATGCCGTCCGAGGCCATGGGCTATAGCCCATGGTCTCGGAGTGTTTTTCATCATTTTTGAGGATTTGAAAAAAAGACGAAAATCACTCCGAGACCATGGGCTATAGTCCATTGTCTCGGAGTGATTTTCGTCTTTTTTTCAAATCCTCAAAAATGATGAAAAACGCCATGCTATAGTATGCCGTCCGAGGCCATGGGCTGGTCTCGGAGTGTTTTTCATCATTTTTGAGGATTTGAAAAAAAGACGAAAATCACTCCGAGACCATGGGCTATAGTCCATTGTCTCGGAGTGATTTTCGTCTTTTTTTTAAATCCTAAAAAATGATGAAAAACGGCATGCTGTACTATGCCGTCCGAGGCCATGGGCTGAACTTGAACACACGACCTGTGGTTCACATAGAGAGCAGCTTATCACAGAGGCCACCATGCTCTCTGAGAATCTCCTCAGCTTTCCATCTCTTTCCAGTTCTCTTCTGGATGTTATTCTCCAAAACATGCTGCAAAGTGAAAGTAGCAGGAACTCAGCTGGATTTGAACTCACAACCTCTGGCTCACATGGACATCATCTTAACAAGGGTGGCACTGAGCTCTCAGTACTTTTTAGGTTGTAATTTGTTCTTCTTGGTGTCACTTTTCAAATGGGGCCTTGGGATCATGTACAGAGCATTTGAATGGTGCTGTGCATCAAAGGTGTCTTTAGTGCTTTTAAGTGTTATCGTGGATGTTAATCAGACAATACAGAGGAGAAACCATGACAGGACACAGACAGCCTCCCCATTGGTGGATGTGATCCTGGCAGCCAGCCCAGGTGTGTTCTGGTCCTGTTGATTGAGCTGAGAAAAACTATATATATGGGCTATAGTCCATTGTCTCGGAGTGATTTTCGTCTTTTTTTTTAAATCCTCAAAAATGATGAAAAACGGCATGCTATAGTATGCCGTCCGAGGCCATGGGCTATAGCCCATGGTCTCGGAGTGTTTTTCATCATTTTTGAGGATTTGAAAAAAAGACAAAAATCACTCCGAGACCATGGGCTATAGTCCATTGTCTCGGAGTGATTTTCGTCTTTTTTTTAAATCCTAAAAAATGATGAAAAACGGCATGCTGTAGTATGCCGTCTGAGGCCATGGGCTGAACTTGAACCCACGACCTGTGGTTCACATAGAGAGCAGCTTATCACAGAGGCCACCATGCTCTCTGAGAATCTCCTCAGCTTTCCATCTCTTTCCAGTTCTCTTCTGGATGTTATTCTCCAAAACATGCTGCAAAGTAGCAGGAACTCAGCTGGATTTGAACTCACAACCTCTGGCTCACATGGACATCATCTTAACAAGGGTGACACTGAGCTCTCAGTGTTTTTTAGGTTGTAATTTGTTCTTCTTGGTGTCACTTTTCAAATGGGGCCTTGGGATCATGTACAGAGCATTTGAATGGTGCTGTGCATCAAAGGTGTCTTTAGTGCTTTTAAGTGTTATCGTGGATGTTAATCAGATAATACAGAGGAGAAACCATGACAGGACACAGACAGCCTCCCCATTGGTGGATGTGATCCTGGCAGCCAGCCCAGGTGTGTTCTGGTCCTGTTGATTGAGCTGAGAAAAACTATATATATGGGCTATAGTCCATTGTCTCGGAGTGATTTTCGTCTTTTTTTCAAATCCTCAAAAATGATGAAAAACGGCATGCTATAGTATGCCGTCCGAGGCCATGGGCTATAGCCCATGGTCTCGGAGTGTTTTTCATCATTTTTGAGGATTTGAAAAAAAGACGAAAATAACTCCGAGACCATGGGCTATAGTCCATTGTCTCGGAGGGATTTTCATCTTTTTTTCAAATCCTCAAAAATGATGAAAAACGGCATGCTATAGTATGCCGTCCGAGGCCATGGGCTATAGCCCATGGTCTCGGAGTGTTTTTCATCATTTTTGAGGATTTGAAAAAAAGACGAAAATCACTCCGAGACCATGGGCTATAGTCCATTGTCTCGGAGTGATTTTCGTCTTTTTTTCAAATCCTCAAAAATGATGAAAAACGGCATGCTATAGTATGCCGTCCGAGGCCATGGGCTATAGCCCATGGTCTCGGAGTGTTTTTCATCATTTTTGAGGATTAAAAAAAAAGACGAAAATCACTCCGAGACCATGGGCTATAGTCCATTGTCTCGGAGTGATTTTCGTCTTTTTTTCAAATCCTCAAAAATGATGAAAAACGCCATGCTATAGTATGCCGTCCGAGGCCATGGGCTGGTCTCGGAGTGTTTTTCATCATTTTTGAGGATTTGAAAAAAAGACGAAAATCACTCCGAGACCATGGGCTATAGTCCATTGTCTCGGAGTGATTTTCGTCTTTTTTTTAAATCCTAAAAAATGATGAAAAACGGCATGCTGTACTATGCCGTCCGAGGCCATGGGCTGAACTTGAACACACGACCTGTGGTTCACATAGAGAGCAGCTTATCACAGAGGCCACCATGCTCTCTGAGAATCTCCTCAGCTTTCCATCTCTTTCCAGTTCTCTTCTGGATGTTATTCTCCAAAACATGCTGCAAAGTGAAAGTAGCAGGAACTCAGCTGGATTTGAACTCACAACCTCTGGCTCACATGGACATCATCTTAACAAGGGTGCCACTGAGCTCTCAGTACTTTTTAGGTTGTAATTTGTTCTTCTTGGTGTCACTTTTCAAATGGGGCCTTGGGATCATGTACAGAGCATTTGAATGGTGCTGTGCATCAAAGGTGTCTTTAGTGCTTTTAAGTGTTATCGTGGATGTTAATCAGACAATACAGAGGAGAAACCATGACAGGACACAGACAGCCTCCCCATTGGTGGATGTGATCCTGGCAGCCAGCCCAGGTGTGTTCTGGTCCTGTTGATTGAGCTGAGAAAAACTATATATATGGGCTATAGTCCATTGTCTCGGAGTGATTTTCGTCTTTTTTTTTAAATCCTCAAAAATGATGAAAAACGGCATGCTATAGTATGCCGTCCGAGGCCATGGGCTATAGCCCATGGTCTCGGAGTGTTTTTCATCATTTTTGAGGATTTGAAAAAAAGACAAAAATCACTCCGAGACCATGGGCTATAGTCCATTGTCTCGGAGTGATTTTCGTCTTTTTTTTAAATCCTAAAAAATGATGAAAAACGGCATGCTGTAGTATGCCGTCTGAGGCCATGGGCTGAACTTGAACCCACGACCTGTGGTTCACATAGAGAGCAGCTTATCACAGAGGCCACCATGCTCTCTGAGAATCTCCTCAGCTTTCCATCTCTTTCCAGTTCTCTTTTAAGTGTTATCGTGGATGTTAATCAGACAATACAGAGGAGAAACCATGACAGGACACAGACAGCCTCCCCATTGGTGGATGTGATCCTGGCAGCCAGCCCAGGTGTGTTCTGGTCCTGTTGATTGAGCTGAGAAAAACTATATATATGGGCTATAGTCCATTGTCTCGGAGTGATTTTCGTCTTTTTTTTTAAATCCTCAAAAATGATGAAAAACGGCATGCTATAGTATGCCGTCCGAGGCCATGGGCTATAGCCCATGGTCTCGGAGTGTTTTTCATCATTTTTGAGGATTTGAAAAAAAGACAAAAATCACTCCGAGACCATGGGCTATAGTCCATTGTCTCGGAGTGATTTTCGTCTTTTTTTTAAATCCTAAAAAATGATGAAAAACGGCATGCTGTAGTATGCCGTCTGAGGCCATGGGCTGAACTTGAACCCACGACCTGTGGTTCACATAGAGAGCAGCTTATCACAGAGGCCACCATGCTCTCTGAGAATCTCCTCAGCTTTCCATCTCTTTCCAGTTCTCTTCTGGATGTTATTCAAAACATGCTGCAAAGTAGCAGGAACTCAGCTGGATTTGAACTCACAACCTCTGGCTCACATGGACATCATCTTAACAAGGGTGACACTGAGCTCTCAGTGTTTTTTAGGTTGTAATTTGTTCTTCTTGGTGTCACTTTTCAAATGGGGCCTTGGGATCATGTACAGAGCATTTGAATGGTGCTGTGCATCAAAGGTGTCTTTAGTGCTTTTAAGTGTTATCGTGGATGTTAATCAGATAATACAGAGGAGAAACCATGACAGGACACAGACAGCCTCCCCATTGGTGGATGTGATCCTGGCAGCCAGCCCAGGTGTGTTCTGGTCCTGTTGATTGAGCTGAGAAAAACTATATATATGGGCTATAGTCCATTGTCTCGGAGTGATTTTCGTCTTTTTTTCAAATCCTCAAAAATGATGAAAAACGGCATGCTATAGTATGCCGTCCGAGGCCATGGGCTATAGCCCATGGTCTCGGAGTGTTTTTCATCATTTTTGAGGATTTGAAAAAAAGACGAAAATAACTCCGAGACCATGGGCTATAGTCCATTGTCTCGGAGGGATTTTCATATTTTTTTCAAATCCTCAAAAATGATGAAAAACGGCATGCTATAGTATGCCGTCCGAGGCCATGGGCTATAGCCCATGGTCTCGGAGTGTTTTTCATCATTTTTGAGGATTTGAAAAAAAGACAAAAATCACTCCGAGACCATGGGCTATAGTCCATTGTCTCGTAGTGATTTTCATCTTTTTTTCAAATCCTCAAAAATGATGAAAAACGGCATGCTATAGTATGCCGTCCGAGGCCATGGGCTATAGGCCATGGTCTCGGAGTGTTTTTCATCATTTTTGAGGATTTGAAAAAAAGACGAAAATCACTCCGAGACCATGGGCTATAGTCCATTGTCTCGGAGTGATTTTCGTCTTTTTTTCAAATCCTCAAAAATGATGAAAAACGGCATGCTATAGTATGCCGTCCGAGGCCATGGGCTATAGCCCATGGTCTCGGAGTGTTTTTCATCATTTTTGAGGATTAAAAAAAAAGACGAAAATCACTCCGAGACCATGGGCTATAGTCCATTGTCTCGGAGTGATTTTCGTCTTTTTTTCAAATCCTCAAAAATGATGAAAAACGGCATGCAATAGTATGCCGTCCGAGGCCATGGGCTATAGCCCATGGTCTCGGAGTGTTTTTCATCATTTTTGAGGATTTGAAAAAAAGACGAAAATCACTCCGAGACCATGGGCTATAGTCCATTGTCTCGGAGTGATTTTCGTCTTTTTTTAAAATCCTCAAAAATGATGAAAAACGGCATGCTATAGTATGCCGTCCGAGGCCATGGGCTGGTCTCGGAGTGTTTTTCATCATTTTTGAGGATTTGAAAAAAAGACGAAAATCACTCCGAGACCATGGGCTATAGTCCATTGTCTCGGAGTGATTTTCGTCTTTTTTTTAAATCCTAAAAAATGATGAAAAACGGCATGCTGTACTATGCCGTCCGAGGCCATGGGCTGAACTTGAACACACGACCTGTGGTTCACATAGAGAGCAGCTTATCACAGAGGCCACCATGCTCTCTGAGAATCTCCTCAGCTTTCCATCTCTTTCCAGTTCTCTTCTGGATGTTATTCTCCAAAACATGCTGCAAAGTGAAAGTAGCAGGAACTCAGCTGGATTTGAACTCACAACCTCTGGCTCACATGGACATCATCTTAACAAGGGTGCCACTGAGCTCTCAGTACTTTTTAGGTTGTAATTTGTTCTTCTTGGTGTCACTTTTCAAATGGGGCCTTGGGATCATGTACAGAGCATTTGAATGGTGCTGTGCATCAAAGGTGTCTTTAGTGCTTTTAAGTGTTATCGTGGATGTTAATCAGACAATACAGAGGAGAAACCATGACAGGACACAGACAGCCTCCCCATTGGTGGATGTGATCCTGGCAGCCAGCCCAGGTGTGTTCTGGTCCTGTTGATTGAGCTGAGAAAAACTATATATATGGGCTATAGTCCATTGTCTCGGAGTGTTTTTCATCATTTTTGAGGATTTGAAAAAAAGACAAAAATCACTCCGAGACCATGGGCTATAGTCCATTGTCTCGTAGTGATTTTCATCTTTTTTTCAAATCCTCAAAAATGATGAAAAACGGCATGCTATAGTATGCCGTCCGAGGCCATGGGCTATAGCCCATGGTCTCGGAGTGTTTTTCATCATTTTTGAGGATTTGAAAAAAAGACGAAAATCACTCCGAGACCATGGGCTATAGTCCATTGTCTCGGAGTGATTTTCGTCTTTTTTTCAAATCCTCAAAAATGATGAAAAACGGCATGCTATAGTATGCCGTCCGAGGCCATGGGCTATAGCCCATGGTCTCGGAGTGTTTTTCATCATTTTTGAGGATTAAAAAAAAAGACGAAAATCACTCCGAGACCATGGGCTATAGTCCATTGTCTCGGAGTGATTTTCGTCTTTTTTTCAAATCCTCAAAAATGATGAAAAACGGCATGCAATAGTATGCCGTCCGAGGCCATGGGCTATAGCCCATGGTCTCGGAGTGTTTTTCATCATTTTTGAGGATTTGAAAAAAAGACGAAAATCACTCCGAGACCATGGGCTATAGTCCATTGTCTCGGAGTGATTTTCGTCTTTTTTTCAAATCCTCAAAAATGATGAAAAACGGCATGCTATAGTATGCCGTCCGAGGCCATGGGCTGGTCTCGGAGTGTTTTTCATCATTTTTGAGGATTTGAAAAAAAGACGAAAATCACTCCGAGACCATGGGCTATAGTCCATTGTCTCGGAGTGATTTTCGTCTTTTTTTTAAATCCTAAAAAATGATGAAAAACGGCATGCTGTACTATGCCGTCCGAGGCCATGGGCTGAACTTGAACACACGACCTGTGGTTCACATAGAGAGCAGCTTATCACAGAGGCCACCATGCTCTCTGAGAATCTCCTCAGCTTTCCATCTCTTTCCAGTTCTCTTCTGGATGTTATTCTCCAAAACATGCTGCAAAGTGAAAGTAGCAGGAACTCAGCTGGATTTGAACTCACAACCTCTGGCTCACATGGACATCATCTTAACAAGGGTGCCACTGAGCTCTCAGTACTTTTTAGGTTGTAATTTGTTCTTCTTGGTGTCACTTTTCAAATGGGGCCTTGGGATTATGTACAGAGCATTTGAATGGTGCTGTGCATCAAAGGTGTCTTTAGTGCTTTTAAGTGTTATCGTGGATGTTAATCAGACAATACAGAGGAGAAACCATGACAGGACACAGACAGCCTCCCCATTGGTGGATGTGATCCTGGCAGCCAGCCCAGGTGTGTTCTGGTCCTGTTGATTGAGCTGAGAAAAACTATATATATGGGCTATAGTCCATTGTCTCGGAGTGTTTTTCATCATTTTTGAGGATTTGAAAAAAAGACAAAAATCACTCCGAGACCATGGGCTATAGTCCATTGTCTCGTAGTGATTTTCATCTTTTTTTCAAATCCTCAAAAATGATGAAAAACGGCATGCTATAGTATGCCGTCCGAGGCCATGGGCTATAGCCCATGGTCTCGGAGTGTTTTTCATCATTTTTGAGGATTTGAAAAAAAGACGAAAATCACTCCGAGACCATGGGCTATAGTCCATTGTCTCGGAGTGATTTTCGTCTTTTTTTCAAATCCTCAAAAATGATGAAAAACGGCATGCTATAGTATGCCGTCCGAGGCCATGGGCTATAGCCCATGGTCTCGGAGTGTTTTTCATCATTTTTGAGGATTAAAAAAAAAGACGAAAATCACTCCGAGACCATGGGCTATAGTCCATTGTCTCGGAGTGATTTTCGTCTTTTTTTCAAATCCTCAAAAATGATGAAAAACTTCATGCAATAGTATGCCGTCCGAGGCCATGGGCTATAGCCCATGGTCTCGGAGTGTTTTTCATCATTTTTGAGGATTTGAAAAAAAGACGAAAATCACTCCGAGACCATGGGCTATAGTCCATTGTCTCGGAGTGATTTTCGTCTTTTTTTCAAATCCTCAAAAATGATGAAAAACGGCATGCTATAGTATGCCGTCCGAGGCCATGGGCTGGTCTCGGAGTGTTTTTCATCATTTTTGAGGATTTGAAAAAAAGACGAAAATCACTCCGAGACCATGGGCTATAGTCCATTGTCTCGGAGTGATTTTCGTCTTTTTTTTAAATCCTAAAAAATGATGAAAAACGGCATGCTGTACTATGCCGTCCGAGGCCATGGGCTGAACTTGAACACACGACCTGTGGTTCACATAGAGAGCAGCTTATCACAGAGGCCACCATGCTCTCTGAGAATCTCCTCAGCTTTCCATCTCTTTCCAGTTCTCTTCTGGATGTTATTCTCCAAAACATGCTGCAAAGTGAAAGTAGCAGGAACTCAGCTGGATTTGAACTCACAACCTCTGGCTCACATGGACATCATCTTAACAAGGGTGCCACTGAGCTCTCAGTACTTTTTAGGTTGTAATTTGTTCTTCTTGGTGTCACTTTTCAAATGGGGCCTTGGGATCATGTACAGAGCATTTGAATGGTGCTGTGCATCAAAGGTGTCTTTAGTGCTTTTAAGTGTTATCGTGGATGTTAATCAGACAATACAGAGGAGAAACCATGACAGGACACAGACAGCCTCCCCATTGGTGGATGTGATCCTGGCAGCCAGCCCAGGTGTGTTCTGGTCCTGTTGATTGAGCTGAGAAAAACTATATATATGGGCTATAGTCCATTGTCTCGGAGTGATTTTCGTCTTTTTTTTTAAATCCTAAAAAATGGCATGCTGTAGTATGCCGTCTGAGGCCATGGGCTGAACTTGAACCCACGACCTGTGGTTCACATAGAGAGCAGCTTATCACAGAGGCCACCATGCTCTCTGAGAATCTCCTCAGCTTTCCATCTCTTTCCAGTTCTCTTCTGGATGTTATTCTCCAAAACATGCTGCAAAGTAGCAGGAACTCAGCTGGATTTGAACTCACAACCTCTGGCTCACATGGACATCATCTTAACAAGGGTGACACTGAGCTCTCAGTGTTTTTGAGTGGTGTAAACCACTCCTACAACTGGCTTTTGTGTGCATAAAAAAATGACCATGGTTGCTATGTTCAAAATAATTTCTGACGTAATTAAATCACACCCGGGTGAACTGGATGACCGTAGCAACCGTGGTCATTTTCTCTGCACAGAAAAAGCCAGTTGTGAAATCACATCCGGGTGTGATTTCATTACGTCAGATCAGAGCTGATCAGGCTACATAATACCTTACCTTATTTCATTACGTTAGACATTACGTCAGACCACAGCTGATCATGCTATATAAAACCTTACACCACTCAGTTCACACGGGTGTGATTTTTGAGGTTGTAATTTGTTCTTCTTGGTGTCACTTTTCAAATGGGGCCTTGGGATCATGTACAGAGCATTTGAATGGTGCTGTGCATCAAAGGTGTCTTTAGTGCTTTTAAGTGTTATCGTGGATGTTAATCAGATAATACAGAGGAGAAACCATGACAGGACACAGACAGCCTCCCCATTGGTGGATGTGATCCTGGCAGCCAGCCCAGGTGTGTTCTGGTCCTGTTGATTGAGCTGAGAAAAACTATATATATGGGCTATAGTCCATTGTCTCGGAGTGATTTTCATCTTTTTTTCAAATCCTCAAAAATGATGAAAAACGGCATGCTATATTATGCCGTCCGAGGCCATGGGCTATAGCCCATGGTCTCGGAGTGTTTTTCATCATTTTTGAGGATTTGAAAAAAAGACGAAAATCACTCCAAGACCATGGGCTATAGTCCATTGTCTCGGAGTGATTTTCATCTTTTTTTTCAAATCCTCAAAAATGATGAAAAACGGCATGCTATAGTATGCCGTCCGAGGCCATGGGCTATAGCCCATGGTCTCGGAGTGTTTTTCATCATTTTTGAGGATTTAAAAAAAAGACGAAAATCACTCCGAGACCATGGGCTATAGTCCATTGTCTCGGAGTGATTTTCGTCTTTTTTTCAAATCCTCAAAAATGATGAAAAACGGCATGCTATAGTATGCCGTCCGAGGCCATGGGCTATAGCCCATGGTCTCGGAGTGTTTTTCATCATTTTTGAGGATTTGAAAAAAAGACGAAAATCACTCCGAGACCATGGGCTATAGTCCATTGTCTCGGAGTGATTTTCGTCTTTTTTTCAAATCCTCAAAAATGATGAAAAACGGCATGCAATAGTATGCCGTCCGAGGCCATGGGCTGGTCTCGGAGTGTTTTTCATCATTTTTGAGGATTTGAAAAAAAGACGAAAATCACTCCGAGACCATGGGCTATAGTCCATTGTCTCGGAGTGATTTTCGTCTTTTTTTTTAATCCTAAAAAATGATGAAAAACGGCATGCTGTACTATGCCGTCCGAGGCCATGGGCTGAACTTGAACACACGACCTGTGGTTCACATAGAGAGCAGCTTATCACAGAGGCCACCATGCTCTCTGAGAATCTCCTCAGCTTTCCATCTCTTTCCAGTTCTCTTCTGGATGTTATTCTCCAAAACATGCTGCAAAGTGAAAGTAGCAGGAACTCAGCTGGATTTGAACTCACAACCTCTGGCTCACATGGACATCATCTTAACAAGGGTGCCACTGAGCTCTCAGTACTTTTTAGGTTGTAATTTGTTCTTCTTGGTGTCACTTTTCAAATGGGGCCTTGGGATCATGTACAGAGCATTTGAATGGTGCTGTGCATCAAAGGTGTCTTTAGTGCTTTTAAGTGTTATCGTGGATGTTAATCAGACAATACAGAGGAGAAACCATGACAGGACACAGACAGCCTCCCCATTGGTGGATGTGATCCTGGCAGCCAGCCCAGGTGTGTTCTGGTCCTGTTGATTGAGCTGAGAAAAACTATATATATGGGCTATAGTCCATTGTCTCGGAGTGATTTTCGTCTTTTTTTTTAAATCCTCAAAAATGATGAAAAACGGCATGCTATAGTATGCCGTCCGAGGCCATGGGCTATAGCCCATGGTCTCGGAGTGTTTTTCATCATTTTTGAGGATTTGAAAAAAAGACAAAAATCACTCCGAGACCATGGGCTATAGTCCATTGTCTCGGAGTGATTTTCGTCTTTTTTTTAAATCCTAAAAAATGATGAAAAACGGCATGCTGTAGTATGCCGTCTGAGGCCATGGGCTGAACTTGAACCCACGACCTGTGGTTCACATAGAGAGCAGCTTATCACAGAGGCCACCATGCTCTCTGAGAATCTCCTCAGCTTTCCATCTCTTTCCAGTTCTCTTCTGGATGTTATTCTCCAAAACATGCTGCAAAGTGAAAGTAGCAGGAACTCAGCTGGATTTGAACTCACAACCTCTGGCTCACATGGACATCATCTTAACAAGGGTGCCACTGAGCTCTCAGTACTTTTTAGGTTGTAATTTGTTCTTCTTGGTGTCACTTTTCAAATGGGGCCTTGGGATCATGTACAGAGCATTTGAATGGTGCTGTGCATCAAAGGTGTCTTTAGTGCTTTTAAGTGTTATCGTGGATGTTAATCAGACAATACAGAGGAGAAACCATGACAGGACACAGACAGCCTCCCCATTGGTGGATGTGATCCTGGCAGCCAGCCCAGGTGTGTTCTGGTCCTGTTGATTGAGCTGAGAAAAACTATATATATGGGCTATAGTCCATTGTCTCGGAGTGATTTTCGTCTTTTTTTTTTAAATCCTCAAAAATGATGAAAAACGGCATGCTATAGTATGCCGTCCGAGGCCATGGGCTATAGCCCATGGTCTCGGAGTGTTTTTCATCATTTTTGAGGATTTGAAAAAAAGACAAAAATCACTCCGAGACCATGGGCTATAGTCCATTGTCTCGGAGTGATTTTCGTCTTTTTTTTAAATCCTAAAAAATGATGAAAAACGGCATGCTGTAGTATGCCGTCTGAGGCCATGGGCTGAACTTGAACCCACGACCTGTGGTTCACATAGAGAGCAGCTTATCACAGAGGCCACCATGCTCTCTGAGAATCTCCTCAGCTTTCCATCTCTTTCCAGTTCTCTTCTGGATGTTATTCTCCAAAACATGCTGCAAAGTAGCAGGAACTCAGCTGGATTTGAACTCACAACCTCTGGCTCACATGGACATCATCTTAACAAGGGTGACACTGAGCTCTCAGTGTTTTTTAGGTTGTAATTTGTTCTTCTTGGTGTCACTTTTCAAATGGGGCCTTGGGATCATGTACAGAGCATTTGAATGGTGCTGTGCATCAAAGGTGTCTTTAGTGCTTTTAAGTGTTATCGTGGATGTTAATCAGATAATACAGAGGAGAAACCATGACAGGACACAGACAGCCTCCCCATTGGTGGATGTGATCCTGGCAGCCAGCCCAGGTGTGTTCTGGTCCTGTTGATTGAGCTGAGAAAAACTATATATATGGGCTATAGTCCATTGTCTCGGAGTGATTTTCATCTTTTTTTCAAATCCTCAAAAATGATGAAAAACGGCATGCTATATTATGCCGTCCGAGGCCATGGGCTATAGCCCATGGTCTCGGAGTGTTTTTCATCATTTTTGAGGATTTGAAAAAAAGACGAAAATCACTCCAAGACCATGGGCTATAGTCCATTGTCTCGGAGTGATTTTCATCTTTTTTTTCAAATCCTCAAAAATGATGAAAAACGGCATGCTATAGTATGCCGTCCGAGGCCATGGGCTATAGCCCATGGTCTCGGAGTGTTTTTCATCATTTTTGAGGATTTGAAAAAAAGACGAAAATCACTCCGAGACCATGGGCTATAGTCCATTGTCTCGGAGTGATTTTCGTCTTTTTTTCAAATCCTCAAAAATGATGAAAAACGGCATGCTATAGTATGCCGTCCGAGGCCATGGGCTATAGCCCATGGTCTCGGAGTGTTTTTCATCATTTTTGAGGATTTGAAAAAAAGACGAAAATCACTCCGAGACCATGGGCTATAGTCCATTGTCTCGGAGTGATTTTCGTCTTTTTTTCAAATCCTCAAAAATGATGAAAAACGGCATGCTATAGTATGCCGTCCGAGGCCATGGGCTATAGCCCATGGTCTCGGAGTGTTTTTCATCATTTTTGAGGATTTGAAAAAAAGACGAAAATCACTCCGAGACCATGGGCTATAGTCCATTGTCTCGGAGTGATTTTCGTCTTTTTTTCAAATCCTCAAAAATGATGAAAAACGGCATGCTATAGTATGCCGTCCGAGGCCATGGGCTATAGCCCATGGTCTCGGAGTGTTTTTCATCATTTTTGAGGATTAAAAAAAAAGACGAAAATCACTCCGAGACCATGGGCTATAGTCCATTGTCTCGTAGTGATTTTCATCTTTTTTTCAAATCCTCAAAAATGATGAAAAACGGCATGCTATAGTATGCCGTCCGAGGCCATGGGCTATAGCCCATGGTCTCGGAGTGTTTTTCATCATTTTTGAGGATTTGAAAAAAAGACGAAAATCACTCCGAGACCATGGGCTATAGTCCATTGTCTCGGAGTGATTTTCGTCTTTTTTTCAAATCCTCAAAAATGATGAAAAACGGCATGCTATAGTATGCCGTCCGAGGCCATGGGCTGGTCTCGGAGTGTTTTTCATCATTTTTGAGGATTTGAAAAAAAGACGAAAATCACTCCGAGACCATGGGCTATAGTCCATTGTCTCGGAGTGATTTTCGTCTTTTTTTTAAATCCTAAAAAATGATGAAAAACGGCATGCTGTACTATGCCGTCCGAGGCCATGGGCTGAACTTGAACACACGACCTGTGGTTCACATAGAGAGCAGCTTATCACAGAGGCCACCATGCTCTCTGAGAATCTCCTCAGCTTTCCATCTCTTTCCAGTTCTCTTCTGGATGTTATTCTCCAAAACATGCTGCAAAGTGAAAGTAGCAGGAACTCAGCTGGATTTGAACTCACAACCTCTGGCTCACATGGACATCATCTTAACAAGGGTGACACTGAGCTCTCAGTGTTTTTTAGGTTGTAATTTGTTCTTCTTGGTGTCACTTTTCAAATGGGGCCTTGGGATCATGTACAGAGCATTTGAATGGTGCTGTGCATCAAAGGTGTCTTTAGTGCTTTTAAGTGTTATCGTGGATGTTAATCAGACAATACAGAGGAGAAACCATGACAGGACACAGACAGCCTCCCCATTGGTGGATGTGATCCTGGCAGCCAGCCCAGGTGTGTTCTGGTCCTGTTGATTGAGCTGAGAAAAACTATATATATGGGCTATAGTCCATTGTCTCGGAGTGATTTTCATCTTTTTTTCAAATCCTCAAAAATGATGAAAAACGGCATGCTATATTATGCCGTCCGAGGCCATGGGCTATAGCCCATGGTCTCGGAGTGTTTTTCATCATTTTTGAGGATTTTAAAAAAAGACGAAAATCACTCCGAGACCATGGGCTATAGTCCATTGTCTCGGAGTGATTTTCGTCTTTTTTTTAAATCCTAAAAAATGATGAAAAACGGCATGCTGTAGTATGCCGTCTGAGGCCATGGGCTGAACTTGAACCCACGACCTGTGGTTCACATAGAGAGCAGCTTATCACAGAGGCCACCATGCTCTCTGAGAATCTCCTCAGCTTTCCATCTCTTTCCAGTTCTCTTCTGGATGTTATTCTCCAAAACATGCTGCAAAGTGAAAGTAGCAGGAACTCAGCTGGATTTGAACTCACAACCTCTGGCTCACATGGACATCATCTTAACAAGGGTGACACTGAGCTCTCAGTGTTTTTTAGGTTGTAATTTGTTCTTCTTGGTGTCACTTTTCAAATGGGGCCTTGGGATCATGTACAGAGCATTTGAATGGTGCTGTGCATCAAAGGTGTCTTTAGTGCTTTTAAGTGTTATCGTGGATGTTAATCAGATAATACAGAGGAGAAACCATGACAGGACACAGACAGCCTCCCCATTGGTGGATGTGATCCTGGCAGCCAGCCCAGGTGTGTTCTGGTCCTGTTGATTGAGCTGAGAAAAACTATATATATGGGCTATAGTCCATTGTCTCGGAGTGATTTTCATCTTTTTTTCAAATCCTCAAAAATGATGAAAAACGGCATGCTATATTATGCCGTCCGAGGCCATGGGCTATAGCCCATGGTCTCGGAGTGTTTTTCATCATTTTTGAGGATTTGAAAAAAAGACGAAAATCACTCCAAGACCATGGGCTATAGTCCATTGTCTCGGAGTGATTTTCATCTTTTTTTTCAAATCCTCAAAAATGATGAAAAACGGCATGCTATAGTATGCCGTCCGAGGCCATGGGCTATAGCCCATGGTCTCGGAGTGATTTTCGTCATTTTTGAGGATTTGAAAAAAAGACGAAAATCACTCCGAGACCATGGGCTATAGTCCATTGTCTCGGAGTGATTTTCGTCTTTTTTTCAAATCCTCAAAAATGATGAAAAACGGCATGCTATAGTATGCCGTCCGAGGCCATGGGCTATAGCCCATGGTCTCGGAGTGTTTTTCATCATTTTTGAGGATTTGAAAAAAAGACAAAAATCACTCCGAGACAATGGACTATAGCCCATGGTCTCGGAGTGGTTTTCGTCTTTTTTTCAAATCCTCAAAAATGATGAAAAACGGCATGCTATAGTATGCCGTCCGAGGCCATGGGCTATAGCCCATGGTCTCGGAGTGATTTTCGTCATTTTTGAGGATTTGAAAAAAAGACGAAAATCACTCCGAGACCATGGGCTATAGTCCATTGTCTCGGAGTGATTTTCGTCTTTTTTTCAAATCCTCAAAAATGATGAAAAACGGCATGCTATAGTATGCCGTCCGAGACCATGGGCTATAGCCCATGGTCTCGGAGTGTTTTTCATCATTTTTGAGGATTTGAAAAAAAGACGAAAATCACTCCGAGACCATGGGCTATAGTCCATTGTCTCGGAGTGATTTTCGTCTTTTTTTCAAATCCTCAAAAATGATGAAAAACGGCATGCTATAGTATGCCGTCCGAGGCCATGGGCTGAACTTGAACACACGACCTGTGGTTCACATAGAGAGCAGCTTATCACAGAGGCCACCATGCTCTCTGAGAATCTCCTCAGCTTTCCATCTCTTTCCAGTTCTCTTCTGGATGTTATTCTCCAAAACATGCTGCAAAGTGAAAGTAGCAGGAACTCAGCTGGATTTGAACTCACAACCTCTGGCTCACATGGACATCATCTTAACAAGGGTGACACTGAGCTCTCAGTATTTTTTAGGTTGTAATTTGTTCTTCTTGGTGTCACTTTTCAAATGGGGCCTTGGGATCATGTACAGAGCATTTGAATGGTGCTGTGCATCAAAGGTGTCTTTAGTGCTTTTAAGTGTTATCGTGGATGTTAATCAGACAATACAGAGGAGAAACCATGACAGGACACAGACAGCCTCCCCATTGGTGGATGTGATCCTGGCAGCCAGCCCAGGTGTGTTCTGGTCCTGTTGATTGAGCTGAGAAAAACTATATATAGGCTATAGTCCATTGTCTCGGAGTGATTTTCGTCTTTTTTTTTAAATCCTCAAAAATGATGAAAAACGGCATGCTATAGTATGCCGTCCGAGGCCATGGGCTATAGCCCATGGTCTCTGAGTGTTTTTCATCATTTTTGAGGATTTGAAAAAAAGACAAAAATCACTCCGAGACCATGGGCTATAGTCCATTGTCTCGGAGTGATTTTCGTCTTTTTTTTAAATCCTAAAAAATGATGAAAAACGGCATGCTGTAGTATGCCGTCTGAGGCCATGGGCTGAACTTGAACCCACAACCTGTGGTTCACATAGAGAGCAGCTTATCACAGAGGCCACCATGCTCTCTGAGAACCTCCTCAGCTTTCCATCTCTTTCCAGTTCTCTTCTGGATGTTATTCTCCAAAACATGCTGCAAAGTGAAAGTAGCAGGAACTCAGCTGGATTTGAACTCACAACCTCTGGCTCACATGGACATCATCTTAACAAGGGTGACACTGAGCTCTCAGTGTTTTTTAGGTTGTAATTTGTTCTTCTTGGTGTCACTTTTCAAATGGGGCCTTGGGATCATGTACAGAGCATTTGAATGGTGCTGTGCATCAAAGGTGTCTTTAGTGCTTTTAAGTGTTATCGTGGATGTTAATCAGATAATACAGAGGAGAAACCATGACAGGACACAGACAGCCTCCCCATTGGTGGATGTGATCCTGGCAGCCAGCCCAGGTGTGTTCTGGTCCTGTTGATTGAGCTGAGAAAAACTATATATATGGGCTATAGTCCATTGTCTCGGAGTGATTTTCATCTTTTTTTCAAATCCTCAAAAATGATGAAAAACGGCATGCTATATTATGCCGTCCGAGGCCATGGGCTATAGCCCATGGTCTCGGAGTGTTTTTCATCATTTTTGAGGATTTGAAAAAAAAGACGAAAATCACTCCAAGACCATGGGCTATAGTCCATTGTCTCGGAGTGATTTTCATCTTTTTTTTCAAATCCTCAAAAATGATGAAAAACGGCATGCTATAGTATGCCGTCCGAGGCCATGGGCTATAGCCCATGGTCTCGGAGTGATTTTCGTCATTTTTGAGGATTTGAAAAAAAGACGAAAATCACTCCGAGACCATGGGCTATAGTCCATTGTCTCGGAGTGATTTTCGTCTTTTTTTCAAATCCTCAAAAATGATGAAAAACGGCATGCTATAGTATGCCGTCCGAGGCCATGGGCTATAGCCCATGGTCTCGGAGTGTTTTTCATCATTTTTGAGGATTTGAAAAAAAGACAAAAATCACTCCGAGACAATGGACTATAGCCCATGGTCTCGGAGTGATTTTCGTCTTTTTTTCAAATCCTCAAAAATGATGAAAAACGGCATGCTATAGTATGCCGTCCGAGGCCATGGGCTATAGCCCATGGTCTCGGAGTGTTTTTCATCATTTTTGAGGATTTGAAAAAAAGACAAAAATCACTCCGAGACCATGGGCTATAGTCCATTGTCTCGTAGTGATTTTCATCTTTTTTTCAAATCCTCAAAAATGATGAAAAACGGCATGCTATAGTATGCCGTCCGAGGCCATGGGCTATAGCCCATGGTCTCGGAGTGTTTTTCATCATTTTTGAGGATTTGAAAAAAAGACGAAAATCACTCCGAGACCATGGGCTATAGTCCATTGTCTCGGAGTGATTTTCGTCTTTTTTTTAAATCCTAAAAAATGATGAAAAACGGCATGCTGTACTATGCCGTCCGAGGCCATGGGCTGAACTTGAACACACGACCTGTGGTTCACATAGAGAGCAGCTTATCACAGAGGCCACCATGCTCTCTGAGAATCTCCTCAGCTTTCCATCTCTTTCCAGTTCTCTTCTGGATGTTATTCTCCAAAACATGCTGCAAAGTGAAAGTAACAGGAACTCAGCTGGATTTTAACTCACAACCTCTGGCTCACATGGACATCATCTTAACAAGGGTGCCACTGAGCTCTCAGTATTTTTGAGTGGTGTAAACCACTCCTACAACTGGCTTTTGTGTGCATAAAAAAATGACCATGGTTGCTATGTTCAAAATAATTTCTGACGTAATTAAATCACACCCGGGTGAACTGGATGACCGTAGCAACCGTGGTCATTTTCTCTGCACAAAAAAAGCCAGTTGTGAAATCACATCCAGGTGTGATTTCATTACGTCAGATCAGAGCTGATCAGGGTATATAATACCTTACCTTATATAATACCTCACATCGGACAAAAACTCCAGCTGAATCAACCTTACACCACTCAGTTCACACGGGTGTGATTTTTTATTTAGGTTGTAATTTGTTCTTCTTGGTGTCACTTTTCAAATGGGGCCTTGGGATCATGTACAGAGCATTTGAATGGTGCTGTGCATCAAAGGTGTCTTTAGTGCTTTTAAGTGTTATCGTGGATGTTAATCAGACAATACAGAGGAGAAACCATGACAGGACACAGACAGCCTCCCCATTGGTGGATGTGATCCTGGCAGCCAGCCCAGGTGTGTTCTGGTCCTGTTGATTGAGCTGAGAAAAACTATATATATGGGCTATAGTCCATTGTCTCGGAGTGATTTTCGTCTTTTTTTTTAAATCCTCAAAAATGATGAAAAACGGCATGCTATAGTATGCCGTCCGAGGCCATGGGCTATAGCCCATGGTCTCTGAGTGTTTTTCATCATTTTTGAGGATTTGAAAAAAAGACAAAAATCACTCCGAGACCATGGGCTATAGTCCATTGTCTCGGAGTGATTTTCGTCTTTTTTTTAAATCCTAAAAAATGATGAAAAACGGCATGCTGTAGTATGCCGTCTGAGGCCATGGGCTGAACTTGAACCCACAACCTGTGGTTCACATAGAGAGCAGCTTATCACAGAGGCCACCATGCTCTCTGAGAATCTCCTCAGCTTTACATCTCTTTCCAGTTCTCTTCTGGATGTTATTCTCCAAAACATGCTGCAAAGTGAAAGTAGCAGGAACTCAGCTGGATTTGAACTCACAACCTCTGGCTCACATGGACATCATCTTAACAAGGGTGACACTGAGCTCTCAGTGTTTTTTAGGTTGTAATTTGTTCTTCTTGGTGTCACTTTTCAAATGGGGCCTTGGGATCATGTACAGAGCATTTGAATGGTGCTGTGCATCAAAGGTGTCTTTAGTGCTTTTAAGTGTTATCGTGGATGTTAATCAGATAATACAGAGGAGAAACCATGACAGGACACAGACAGCCTCCCCATTGGTGGATGTGATCCTGGCAGCCAGCCCAGGTGTGTTCTGGTCCTGTTGATTGAGCTGAGAAAAACTATATATATGGGCTATAGTCCATTGTCTCGGAGTGATTTTCATCTTTTTTTCAAATCCTCAAAAATGATGAAAAACGGCATGCTATATTATGCCGTCCGAGGCCATGGGCTATAGCCCATGGTCTCGGAGTGATTTTCGTCATTTTTGAGGATTTGAAAAAAAGACGAAAATCACTCCGAGACCATGGGCTATAGTCCATTGTCTCGGAGTGATTTTCGTCTTTTTTTCAAATCCTCAAAAATGATGAAAAACGGCATGCTATAGTATGCCGTCCGAGGCCATGGGCTATAGCCCATGGTCTCGGAGTGTTTTTCATCATTTTTGAGGATTTGAAAAAAAGACAAAAATCACTCCGAGACAATGGACTATAGCCCATGGTCTCGGAGTGATTTTCGTCTTTTTTTCAAATCCTCAAAAATGATGAAAAACGGCATGCTATAGTATGCCGTCCGAGGCCATGGGCTATAGCCCATGGTCTCGGAGTGTTTTTCATCATTTTTGAGGATTTGAAAAAAAGACAAAAATCACTCCGAGACCATGGGCTATAGTCCATTGTCTCGTAGTGATTTTCATCTTTTTTTCAAATCCTCAAAAATGATGAAAAACGGCATGCTATAGTATGCCGTCCGAGGCCATGGGCTATAGCCCATGGTCTCGGAGTGTTTTTCATCATTTTTGAGGATTTGAAAAAAAGACGAAAATCACTCCGAGACCATGGGCTATAGTCCATTGTCTCGGAGTGATTTTCGTCTTTTTTTTAAATCCTAAAAAATGATGAAAAACGGCATGCTGTACTATGCCGTCCGAGGCCATGGGCTGAACTTGAACACACGACCTGTGGTTCACATAGAGAGCAGCTTATCACAGAGGCCACCATGCTCTCTGAGAATCTCCTCAGCTTTCCATCTCTTTCCAGTTCTCTTCTGGATGTTATTCTCCAAAACATGCTGCAAAGTGAAAGTAACAGGAACTCAGCTGGATTTTAACTCACAACCTCTGGCTCACATGGACATCATCTTAACAAGGGTGCCACTGAGCTCTCAGTATTTTTGAGTGGTGTAAACCACTCCTACAACTGGCTTTTGTGTGCATAAAAAAATGACCATGGTTGCTATGTTCAAAATAATTTCTGACGTAATTAAATCACACCCGGGTGAACTGGATGACCGTAGCAACCGTGGTCATTTTCTCTGCACAAAAAAAGCCAGTTGTGAAATCACATCCAGGTGTGATTTCATTACGTCAGATCAGAGCTGATCAGGGTATATAATACCTTACCTTATATAATACCTCACATCGGACAAAAACTCCAGCTGAATCAACCTTACACCACTCAGTTCACACGGGTGTGATTTTTTATTTAGGTTGTAATTTGTTCTTCTTGGTGTCACTTTTCAAATGGGGCCTTGGGATCATGTACAGAGCATTTGAATGGTGCTGTGCATCAAAGGTGTCTTTAGTGCTTTTAAGTGTTATCGTGGATGTTAATCAGACAATACAGAGGAGAAACCATGACAGGACACAGACAGCCTCCCCATTGGTGGATGTGATCCTGGCAGCCAGCCCAGGTGTGTTCTGGTCCTGTTGATTGAGCTGAGAAAAACTATATATATGGGCTATAGTCCATTGTCTCGGAGTGATTTTCGTCTTTTTTTTTAAATCCTCAAAAATGATGAAAAACGGCATGCTATAGTATGCCGTCCGAGGCCATGGGCTATAGCCCATGGTCTCTGAGTGTTTTTCATCATTTTTGAGGATTTGAAAAAAAGACAAAAATCACTCCGAGACCATGGGCTATAGTCCATTGTCTCGGAGTGATTTTCGTCTTTTTTTTAAATCCTAAAAAATGATGAAAAACGGCATGCTGTAGTATGCCGTCTGAGGCCATGGGCTGAACTTGAACCCACAACCTGTGGTTCACATAGAGAGCAGCTTATCACAGAGGCCACCATGCTCTCTGAGAATCTCCTCAGCTTTCCATCTCTTTCCAGTTCTCTTCTGGATGTTATTCTCCAAAACATGCTGCAAAGTGAAAGTAGCAGGAACTCAGCTGGATTTGAACTCACAACCTCTGGCTCACATGGACATCATCTTAACAAGGGTGACACTGAGCTCTCAGTGTTTTTTAGGTTGTAATTTGTTCTTCTTGGTGTCACTTTTCAAATGGGGCCTTGGGATCATGTACAGAGCATTTGAATGGTGCTGTGCATCAAAGGTGTCTTTAGTGCTTTTAAGTGTTATCGTGGATGTTAATCAGATAATACAGAGGAGAAACCATGACAGGACACAGACAGCCTCCCCATTGGTGGATGTGATCCTGGCAGCCAGCCCAGGTGTGTTCTGGTCCTGTTGATTGAGCTGAGAAAAACTATATATATGGGCTATAGTCCATTGTCTCGGAGTGATTTTCATCTTTTTTTCAAATCCTCAAAAATGATGAAAAACGGCATGCTATATTATGCCGTCCGAGGCCATGGGCTATAGCCCATGGTCTCGGAGTGTTTTTCATCATTTTTGAGGATTTGAAAAAAAAGACGAAAATCACTCCAAGACCATGGGCTATAGTCCATTGTCTCGGAGTGATTTTCATCTTTTTTTTCAAATCCTCAAAAATGATGAAAAACGGCATGCTATAGTATGCCGTCCGAGGCCATGGGCTATAGCCCATGGTCTCGGAGTGATTTTCGTCATTTTTGAGGATTTGAAAAAAAGACGAAAATCACTCCGAGACCATGGGCTATAGTCCATTGTCTCGGAGTGATTTTCGTCTTTTTTTCAAATCCTCAAAAATGATGAAAAACGGCATGCTATAGTATGCCGTCCGAGGCCATGGGCTATAGCCCATGGTCTCGGAGTGTTTTTCATCATTTTTGAGGATTTGAAAAAAAGACAAAAATCACTCCGAGACAATGGACTATAGCCCATGGTCTCGGAGTGATTTTCGTCTTTTTTTCAAATCCTCAAAAATGATGAAAAACGGCATGCTATAGTATGCCGTCCGAGGCCATGGGCTATAGCCCATGGTCTCGGAGTGTTTTTCATCATTTTTGAGGATTTGAAAAAAAGACAAAAATCACTCCGAGACCATGGGCTATAGTCCATTGTCTCGTAGTGATTTTCATCTTTTTTTCAAATCCTCAAAAATGATGAAAAACGGCATGCTATAGTATGCCGTCCGAGGCCATGGGCTATAGCCCATGGTCTCGGAGTGTTTTTCATCATTTTTGAGGATTTGAAAAAAAGACGAAAATCACTCCGAGACCATGGGCTATAGTCCATTGTCTCGGAGTGATTTTCGTCTTTTTTTTAAATCCTAAAAAATGATGAAAAACGGCATGCTGTACTATGCCGTCCGAGGCCATGGGCTGAACTTGAACACACAACCTGTGGTTCACATAGAGAGCAGCTTATCACAGAGGCCACCATGCTCTCTGAGAACCTCCTCAGCTTTCCATCTCTTTCCAGTTCTCTTCTGGATGTTATTCTCCAAAACATGCTGCAAAGTGAAAGTAGCAGGAACTCAGCTGGATTTTAACTCACAACCTCTGGCTCACATGGACATCATCTTAACAAGGGTGCCACTGAGCTCTCAGTATTTTTGAGTGGTGTAAACCACTCCTACAACTGGCTTTTGTGTGCATAAAAAAATGACCATGGTTGCTATGTTCAAAATAATTTCTGACGTAATTAAATCACACCCGGGTGAACTGGATGACCGTAGCAACCGTGGTCATTTTCTCTGCACAAAAAAAGCCAGTTGTGAAATCACATCCAGGTGTGATTTCATTACGTCAGATCAGAGCTGATCAGGGTATATAATACCTTACCTTATATAATACCTCACATCGGACAAAAACTCCAGCTGAATCAACCTTACACCACTCAGTTCACACGGGTGTGATTTTTTATTTAGGTTGTAATTTGTTCTTCTTGGTGTCACTTTTCAAATGGGGCCTTGGGATCATGTACAGAGCATTTGAATGGTGCTGTGCATCAAAGGTGTCTTTAGTGCTTTTAAGTGTTATCGTGGATGTTAATCAGACAATACAGAGGAGAAACCATGACAGGACACAGACAGCCTCCCCATTGGTGGATGTGATCCTGGCAGCCAGCCCAGGTGTGTTCTGGTCCTGTTGATTGAGCTGAGAAAAACTATATATATGGGCTATAGTCCATTGTCTCGGAGTGATTTTCGTCTTTTTTTTTAAATCCTCAAAAATGATGAAAAACGGCATGCTATAGTATGCCGTCCGAGGCCATGGGCTATAGCCCATGGTCTCTGAGTGTTTTTCATCATTTTTGAGGATTTGAAAAAAAGACAAAAATCACTCCGAGACCATGGGCTATAGTCCATTGTCTCGGAGTGATTTTCGTCTTTTTTTTAAATCCTAAAAAATGATGAAAAACGGCATGCTGTAGTATGCCGTCTGAGGCCATGGGCTGAACTTGAACCCACGACCTGTGGTTCACATAGAGAGCAGCTTATCACAGAGGCCACCATGCTCTCTGAGAATCTCCTCAGCTTTCCATCTCTTTCCAGTTCTCTTCTGGATGTTATTCTCCAAAACATGCTGCAAAGTGAAAGTAGCAGGAACTCAGCTGGATTTGAACTCACAACCTCTGGCTCACATGGACATCATCTTAACAAGGGTGACACTGAGCTCTCAGTGTTTTTTAGGTTGTAATTTGTTCTTCTTGGTGTCACTTTTCAAATGGGGCCTTGGGATCATGTACAGAGCATTTGAATGGTGCTGTGCATCAAAGGTGTCTTTAGTGCTTTTAAGTGTTATCGTGGATGTTAATCAGATAATACAGAGGAGAAACCATGACAGGACACAGACAGCCTCCCCATTGGTGGATGTGATCCTGGCAGCCAGCCCAGGTGTGTTCTGGTCCTGTTGTTTGAGCTGAGAAAAACTATATATATGGGCTATAGTCCATTGTCTCGGAGTGATTTTCATCTTTTTTTCAAATCCTCAAAAATGATGAAAAACGGCATGCTATATTATGCCGTCCGAGGCCATGGGCTATAGCCCATGGTCTCGGAGTGTTTTTCATCATTTTTGAGGATTTGAAAAAAAGACGAAAATCACTCCAACACCATGGGCTATAGTCCATTGTCTCGGAGTGATTTTCATCTTTTTTTTCAAATCCTCAAAAATGATGAAAAACGGCATGCTATAGTATGCCGTCCGAGGCCATGGGCTATAGCCCATGGTCTCGGAGTGTTTTTCATCATTTTTGAGGATTTGAAAAAAAGACAAAAATCACTCCGAGACCATGGGCTATAGTCCATTGTCTCGTAGTGATTTTCATCTTTTTTTCAAATCCTCAAAAATGATGAAAAACGGCATGCTATAGTATGCCGTCCGAGGCCATGGGCTATAGCCCATGGTCTCGGAGTGTTTTTCATAATTTTTGAGGATTTGAAAAAAAGACGAAAATCACTCCGAGACCATGGGCTATAGTCCATTGTCTCGGAGTGATTTTCGTCTTTTTTTTTAATCCTAAAAAATGATGAAAAACGGCATGCTGTACTATGCCGTCCGAGGCCATGGGCTGAACTTGAACACACGACCTGTGGTTCACATAGAGAGCAGCTTATCACAGAGGCCACCATGCTCTCTGAGAATCTCCTCAGCTTTCCATCTCTTTCCAGTTCTCTTCTGGATGTTATTCTCCAAAACATGCTGCAAAGTGAAAGTAGCAGGAACTCAGCTGGATTTGAACTCACAACCTCTGGCTCACATGGACATCATCTTAACAAGGGTGACACTGAGCTCTCAGTGTTTTTTAGGTTGTAATTTGTTCTTCTTGGTGTCACTTTTCAAATGGGGCCTTGGGATCATGTACAGAGCATTTGAATGGTGCTGTGCATCAAAGGTGTCTTTAGTGCTTTTAAGTGTTATCGTGGATGTTAATCAGATAATACAGAGGAGAAACCATGACAGGACACAGACAGCCTCCCCATTGGTGGATGTGATCCTGGCAGCCAGCCCAGGTGTGTTCTGGTCCTGTTGATTGAGCTGAGAAAAACTATATATATGGGCTATAGTCCATTGTCTCGGAGTGATTTTCGTCTTTTTTTTTAAATCCTCAAAAATGATGAAAAACGGCATGCTATAGTATGCCGTCCGAGGCCATGGGCTATAGCCCATGGTCTCTGAGTGTTTTTCATCATTTTTGAGGATTTGAAAAAAAGACAAAAATCACTCCGAGACCATGGGCTATAGTCCATTGTCTCGGAGTGATTTTCGTCTTTTTTTTAAATCCTAAAAAATGATGAAAAACGGCATGCTGTAGTATGTCGTCTGAGGCCATGGGCTGAACTTGAACCCACGACCTGCGGTTCACATAGAGAGCAGCTTATCACAGAGGCCACCATGCTCTCTGAGAATCTCCTCAGCTTTCCATCTCTTTCCAGTTCTCTTCTGGATGTTATTCTCCAAAACATGCTGCAAAGTGAAAGTAGCAGGAACTCAGCTGGATTTGAACTCACAACCTCTGGCTCACATGGACATCATCTTAACAAGGGTGACACTGAGCTCTCAGTGTTTTTTAGGTTGTAATTTGTTCTTCTTGGTGTCACTTTTCAAATGGGGCCTTGGGATCATGTACAGAGCATTTGAATGGTGCTGTGCATCAAAGGTGTCTTTAGTGCTTTTAAGTGTTATCGTGGATGTTAATCAGATAATACAGAGGAGAAACCATGACAGGACACAGACAGCCTCCCCATTGGTGGATGTGATCCTGGCAGCCAGCCCAGGTGTGTTCTGGTCCTGTTGATTGAGCTGAGAAAAACGATATATATGGGCTATAGTCCATTGTCTCGGAGTGATTTTCATCTTTTTTTCAAATCCTCAAAAATGATGAAAAACGGCATGCTATAGTATGCCGTCCGAGGCCATGGGCTATAGCCCATGGTCTCGGAGTGTTTTTCATCATTTTTGAGGATTTGAAAAAAAGACAAAAATCACTCCGAGACAATGGACTATAGCCCATGGTCTCGGAGTGATTTTCGTCTTTTTTTCAAATCCTCAAAAATGATGAAAAACGGCATGCTATAGTATGCCGTCCGAGGCCATGGGCTATAGCCCATGGTCTCGGAGTGTTTTTCATCATTTTTGAGGATTTGAAAAAAAGACGAAAATCACTCCGAGACCATGGGCTATAGTCCATTGTCTCGTAGTGATTTTCATCTTTTTTTCAAATCCTCAAAAATGATGAAAAACGGCATGCTATAGTATGCCGTCCGAGGCCATGGGCTATAGCCCATGGTCTCGGAGTGTTTTTCATCATTTTTGAGGATTTGAAAAAAAGACGAAAATCACTCCGAGACCATGGGCTATAGTCCATTGTCTCGGAGTGATTTTCGTCTTTTTTTTAAATCCTAAAAAATGATGAAAAACGGCATGCTGTACTATGCCGTCCGAGGCCATGGGCTGAACTTGAACACACGACCTGTGGTTCACATAGAGAGCAGCTTATCACAGAGGCCACCATGCTCTCTGAGAATCTCCTCAGCTTTCCATCTCTTTCCAGTTCTCTTCTGGATGTTATTCTCCAAAACATGCTGCAAAGTGAAAGTAGCAGGAACTCAGCTGGATTTGAACTCACAACCTCTGGCTCACATGGACATCATCTTAACAAGGGTGCCACTGAGCTCTCAGTATTTTTTAGGTTGTAATTTGTTCTTCTTGGTGTCACTTTTCAAATGGGGCCTTGGGATCATGTACAGAGCATTTGAATGGTGCTGTGCATCAAAGGTGTCTTTAGTGCTTTTAAGTGTTATCGTGGATGTTAATCAGACAATACAGAGGAGAAACCATGACAGGACACAGACAGCCTCCCCATTGGTGGATGTGATCCTGGCAGCCAGCCCAGGTGTGTTCTGGTCCTGTTGATTGAGCTGAGAAAAACTATATATATGGGCTATAGTCCATTGTCTCGGAGTGATTTTCATCTTTTTTTCAAATCCTCAAAAATGATGAAAAACGGCATGCTATATTATGCCGTCCGAGGCCATGGGCTATAGCCCATGGTCTCGGAGTGTTTTTCATCATTTTTGAGGATTTGAAAAAAAGACAAAAATCACTCCGAGACCATGGGCTATAGTCCATTGTCTCGGAGTGATTTTCGTCTTTTTTTTAAATCCTAAAAAATGATGAAAAACGGCATGCTGTAGTATGCCGTCTGAGGCCATGGGCTGAACTTGAACCCACGACCTGTGGTTCACATAGAGAGCAGCTTATCACAGAGGCCACCATGCTCTCTGAGAATCTCCTCAGCTTTCCATCTCTTTCCAGTTCTCTTCTGGATGTTATTCTCCAAAACATGCTGCAAAGTGAAAGTAGCAGGAACTCAGCTGGATTTGAACTCACAACCTCTGGCTCACATGGACATCATCTTAACAAGGGTGACACTGAGCTCTCAGTGTTTTTTAGGTTGTAATTTGTTCTTCTTGGTGTCACTTTTCAAATGGGGCCTTGGGATCATGTACAGAGCATTTGAATGGTGCTGTGCATCAAAGGTGTCTTTAGTGCTTTTAAGTGTTATCGTGGATGTTAATCAGATAATACAGAGGAGAAACCATGACAGGACACAGACAGCCTCCCCATTGGTGGATGTGATCCTGGCAGCCAGCCCAGGTGTGTTCTGGTCCTGTTGATTGAGCTGAGAAAAACTATATATATGGGCTATAGTCCATTGTCTCGGAGTGATTTTCATCTTTTTTTCAAATCCTCAAAAATGATGAAAAACGGCATGCTATATTATGCCGTCCGAGGCCATGGGCTATAGCCCATGGTCTCGGAGTGTTTTTCATCATTTTTGAGGATTTGAAAAAAAGACGAAAATCACTCCAAGACCATGGGCTATAGTCCATTGTCTCGGAGTGATTTTCATCTTTTTTTTCAAATCCTCAAAAATGATGAAAAACGGCATGCTATAGTATGCCGTCCGAGGCCATGGGCTATAGCCCATGGTCTCGGAGTGATTTTCGTCATTTTTGAGGATTTGAAAAAAAGACGAAAATCACTCCGAGACCATGGGCTATAGTCCATTGTCTCGGAGTGATTTTCGTCTTTTTTTCAAATCCTCAAAAATTATGAAAAACGGCATGCTATAGTATGCCGTCCGAGGCCATGGGCTATAGCCCATGGTCTCGGAGTGTTTTTCATCATTTTTGAGGATTTGAAAAAAAGACAAAAATCACTCCGAGACAATGGACTATAGCCCATGGTCTCGGAGTGATTTTCGTCTTTTTTTCAAATCCTCAAAAATGATGAAAAACGGCATGCTATAGTATGCCGTCCGAGGCCATGGGCTATAGCCCATGGACTCGGAGTGTTTTTCATCATTTTTGAGGATTTGAAAAAAAGACAAAAATCACTCCGAGACCATGGGCTATAGTCCATTGTCTCGTAGTGATTTTCATCTTTTTTTCAAATCCTCAAAAATGATGAAAAACGGCATGCTATAGTATGCCGTCCGAGGCCATGGGCTATAGCCCATGGTCTCGGAGTGTTTTTCATCATTTTTGAGGATTTGAAAAAAAGACAAAAATCACTCCGAGACCATGGGCTATAGTCCATGGTCTCGGAGTGATTTTCGTCTTTTTTTCAAATCCTCAAAAATGATGAAAAACGGCATGCTATAGTATGCCGTCCGAGGCCATGGGCTATAGCCCATGGTCTCGGAGTGTTTTTCATCATTTTTGAGGATTTGAAAAAAAGACAAAAATCACTCCGAGACAATGGACTATAGCCCATGGTCTCGGAGTGATTTTCGTCTTTTTTTCAAATCCTCAAAAATGATGAAAAACGGCATGCTATAGTATGCCGTCCGAGGCCATGGGCTATAGCCCATGGTCTCGGAGTGTTTTTCATCATTTTTGAGGATTTGAAAAAAAGACAAAAATCACTCCGAGACCATGGGCTATAGTCCATTGTCTCGTAGTGATTTTCATCTTTTTTTCAAATCCTCAAAAATGATGAAAAACGGCATGCTATAGTATGCCGTCCGAGGCCATGGGCTATAGCCCATGGTCTCGGAGTGTTTTTCATCATTTTTGAGGATTTGAAAAAAAGACGAAAATCACTCCGAGACCATGGGCTATAGTCCATTGTCTCGGAGTGATTTTCGTCATTTTTGAGGATTTGAAAAAAAGACGAAAATCACTCCGAGACCATGGGCTATAGTCCATTGTCTCGGAGTGATTTTCGTCTTTTTTTCAAATCCTCAAAAATGATGAAAAACGGCATGCTATAGTATGCCGTCCGAGGCCATGGGCTATAGCCCATGGTCTCGGAGTGTTTTTCATCATTTTTGAGGATTTGAAAAAAAGACAAAAATCACTCCGAGACAATGGACTATAGCCCATGGTCTCGGAGTGATTTTCGTCTTTTTTTCAAATCCTCAAAAATGATGAAAAACGGCATGCTATAGTATGCCGTCCGAGGCCATGGGCTATAGCCCATGGTCTCGGAGTGTTTTTCATCATTTTTGAGGATTTGAAAAAAAGACAAAAATCACTCCGAGACCATGGGCTATAGTCCATTGTCTCGTAGTGATTTTCATCTTTTTTTCAAATCCTCAAAAATGATGAAAAACGGCATGCTATAGTATGCCGTCCGAGGCCATGGGCTATAGCCCATGGTCTCGGAGTGTTTTTCATCATTTTTGAGGATTTGAAAAAAAGACGAAAATCACTCCGAGACCATGGGCTATAGTCCATTGTCTCGGAGTGATTTTCGTCTTTTTTTCAAATCCTCAAAAATGATGAAAAACGGCATGCTATAGTATGCCGTCCGAGGCCATGGGCTATAGCCCATGGTCTCGGAGTGTTTTTCATCATTTTTGAGGATTTAAAAAAAAGACGAAAATCACTCCGAGACCATGGGCTATAGTCCATTGTCTCGGAGTGATTTTCGTCTTTTTTTCAAATCCTCAAAAATGATGAAAAACGGCATGCTATAGTATGCCGTCCGAGGCCATGGGCTATAGCCCATGGTCTCGGAGTGTTTTTCATCATTTTTGAGGATTTGAAAAAAAGACGAAAATCACTCCGAGACCATGGGCTATAGTCCATTGTCTCGGAGTGATTTTTGTCTTTTTTTCAAATCCTCAAAAATGATGAAAAACACTCCGAGACCATGGGCTATAGCCCATGGCCTCGGACGGCATACTATAGCATGCCGTTTTTCATAATTTTTGAGGATTTGAAAAAAAGACGAAAATCACTCCGAGACAATGGACTATAGCCCATGGTCTCGGAGTGATTTTCGTCTTTTTTTCAAATCCTCAAAAATGACGAAAATCACTCCGAGACCATGGGCTATAGCCCATGGCCTCGGACGGCATACTATAGCATGCCGTTTTTCATCATTTTTGAGGATTTGAAAAAAAAGATGAAAATCACTCCGAGACAATGGACTATAGCCCATGGTCTTGGAGTGATTTTCGTCTTTTTTTCAAATCCTCAAAAATGATGAAAAACGGCATGCTATAGTATGCCGTCCAAGGCCATGGGCTATAGCCCATGGTCTCGGAGTGTTTTTCATCATTTTTGAGGATTTGAAAAAAATACGAAAATCACTCCGAGACCATGGGCTACAGTCCATTGTCTCGTAGTGATTTTCATCTTTTTTTCAAATCCTCAAAAATGATGAAAAACGGCATGCTATAGTATGCCGTCCGAGGCCATGGGCTATAGCCCATGGTCTCGGAGTGTTTTTCATCATTTTTGAGGATTTGAAAAAAATACGAAAATCACTCCGAGACCATGGGCTATAGTCCATTGTCTCGGAGTGATTTTCGTCTTTTTTTCAAATCCTCAAAAATGATGAAAAACGGCATGCTATAGTATGCCGTCTGAGGCCATGGGCTATAGCCCATGGTCTCGGAGTGTTTTTCATCATTTTTGAGGATTTGAAAAAAAGACAAAAATCACTCCGAGACCATGGGCTATAGTCCATTGTCTCGTAGTGATTTTCATCTTTTTTTCAAATCCTCAAAAATGATGAAAAACGGCATGCTATAGTATGCCGTCCGAGGCCATGGGCTATAGCCCATGGTCTCGGAGTGTTTTTCATCATTTTTGAGGATTTGAAAAAAAGACGAAAATCACTCCGAGACCATGGGCTATAGTCCATTGTCTCGGAGTGATTTTCGTCTTTTTTTCAAATCCTCAAAAATGATGAAAAACGGCATGCTATAGTATGCCGTCCGAAGCCATGGGCTATAGCCCATGGTCTCGGAGTGTTTTTCATCATTTTTGAGGATTTGAAAAAAAGACAAAAATCACTCCGAGACAATGGACTATAGCCCATGGTCTCGGAGTGATTTTCGTCTTTTTTTCAAATCCTCAAAAATGATGAAAAACGGCATGCTATAGTATGCCGTCCGAGGCCATGGGCTATAGCCCATGGTCTCGGAGTGTTTTTCATCATTTTTGAGGATTTGAAAAAAAGACAAAAATCACTCCGAGACCATAGGCTATAGTCCATTGTCTCGGATTGATTTTCGTCTTTTTTTTTAAATCCTAAAAAATGATGAAAAACAGCATGCTGTAGTATGCCGTCTGAGGCCATGGGCTGAACTTGAACCCACGACCTGTGGTTCACATAGAGAGCAGCTTATCACAGAGGCCACCATGCTCTCTGAGAATCTCCTCAGCTTTCCATCTCTTTCCAGTTCTCTTCTGGATGTTATTCTCCAAAACATGCTGCAAAGTGAACGTAGCAGGAACTCAGCTGGATTTGAACTCACAACCTCTGGCTCACATGGACATCATCTTAACAAGGGTGCCACTGAGCTCTCAGTGTTTTTTAGGTCGTAATTTGTTCTTCTTGGTGTCACTTTTCAAATGGGGCCTTGGGATCATGTACAGAGCATTTGAATGGTGCTGTGCATCAAAGGTGTCTTTAGTGCTTTTAAGTGTTATCGTGGATGTTAATCAGATAATACAGAGGAGAAACCATGACAGGACACAGACAGCCTCCCCATTGGTGGATGTGATCCTGGCAGCCAGCCCAGGTGTGTTCTGGTCCTGTTGATTGAGCTGAGAAAAACTATATATATGGGCTATAGTCCATTGTCTCGGAGTGATTTTCATCTTTTTTTCAAATCCTCAAAAATGATGAAAAACGGCATGCTATAGTATGCCGTCCGAGGCCATGGGCTATAGCCCATGGTCTCGGAGTGTTTTTCATCATTTTTGAGGATTTGAAAAAAAGACGAAAATCACTCCGAGACCGTGGGCTATAGTCCATTGTCTCGTAGTGATTTTCGTCTTTTTTTCAAATCCTCAAAAATGATGAAAAACGGCATGCTATAGTATGCCGTCCGAGGCCATGGGCTATAGCCCATGGTCTCGGAGTGTTTTTCATCATTTTTGAGGATTTGAAAAAAAGACAAAAATCACTCCGAGACCATGGGCTATAGTCCATTGTCTCGTAGTGATTTTCATCTTTTTTTCAAATCCTCAAAAATGATGAAAAACGGCATGCTGTAGTATGCCGTCTGAGGCCATGGGCTGAACTTGAACCCACGACCTGTGGTTCACATAGAGAGCAGCTTATCACAGAGGCCACCATGCTCTCTGAGAATCTCCTCAGCTTTCCATCTCTTTCCAGTTCTCTTCTGGATGTTATTCTCCAAAACATGCTGCAAAGTGAACGTAGCAGGAACTCAGCTGGATTTGAACTCACAACCTCTGGCTCACATGGACATCATCTTAACAAGGGTGCCACTGAGCTCTCAGTGTTTTTTAGGTCGTAATTTGTTCTTCTTGGTGTCACTTTTCAAATGGGGCCTTGGGATCATGTACAGAGCATTTGAATGGTGCTGTGCATCAAAGGTGTCTTTAGTGCTTTTAAGTGTTATCGTGGATGTTAATCAGATAATACAGAGGAGAAACCATGACAGGACACAGACAGCCTCCCCATTGGTGGATGTGATCCTGGCAGCCAGCCCAGGTGTGTTCTGGTCCTGTTGATTGAGCTGAGAAAAACTATATATATGGGCTATAGTCCATTGTCTCGGAGTGATTTTCGTCTTTTTTTCAAATCCTCAAAAATGATGAAAAACGGCATGCTATAGTATGCCGTCCGAGGCCATGGGCTATAGCCCATGGTCTCGGAGTGTTTTTCATCATTTTTGAGGATTTGAAAAAAAGACAAAAATCACTCCGAGACCATGGGCTATAGTCCATTGTCTCGTAGTGATTTTCATCTTTTTTTCAAATCCTCAAAAATGATGAAAAACGGCATGCTATAGTATGCCGTCCGAGGCCATGGGCTATAGCCCATGGTCTCGGAGTGTTTTTCATCATTTTTGAGGATTTGAAAAAAAGACGAAAATCACTCCGAGACCATGGGCTATAGTCCATTGTCTCGGAGTGATTTTCGTCTTTTTTTCAAATCCTCAAAAATGATGAAAAACGGCATGCTATAGTATGCCGTCCGAGGCCATGGGCTATAGCCCATGGTCTCGGAGTGTTTTTCATCATTTTTGAGGATTTAAAAAAAAGACGAAAATCACTCCGAGACCATGGGCTATAGTCCATTGTCTCGGAGTGATTTTCGTCTTTTTTTCAAATCCTCAAAAATGATGAAAAACGGCATGCTATAGTATGCCGTCCGAGGCCATGGGCTATAGCCCATGGTCTCGGAGTGTTTTTCATCATTTTTGAGGATTTGAAAAAAAGACGAAAATCACTCCGAGACCATGGGCTATAGTCCATTGTCTCGGAGTGATTTTTGTCTTTTTTTCAAATCCTCAAAAATGATGAAAAACACTCCGAGACCATGGGCTATAGCCCATGGCCTCGGACGGCATACTATAGCATGCCGTTTTTCATAATTTTTGAGGATTTGAAAAAAAGACGAAAATCACTCCGAGACAATGGACTATAGCCCATGGTCTCGGAGTGATTTTCGTCTTTTTTTCAAATCCTCAAAAATGACGAAAATCACTCCGAGACCATGGGCTATAGCCCATGGCCTCGGACGGCATACTATAGCATGCCGTTTTTCATCATTTTTGAGGATTTGAAAAAAAAGATGAAAATCACTCCGAGACAATGGACTATAGCCCATGGTCTTGGAGTGATTTTCGTCTTTTTTTCAAATCCTCAAAAATGATGAAAAACGGCATGCTATAGTATGCCGTCCAAGGCCATGGGCTATAGCCCATGGTCTCGGAGTGTTTTTCATCATTTTTGAGGATTTGAAAAAAATACGAAAATCACTCCGAGACCATGGGCTACAGTCCATTGTCTCGTAGTGATTTTCATCTTTTTTTCAAATCCTCAAAAATGATGAAAAACGGCATGCTATAGTATGCCGTCCGAGGCCATGGGCTATAGCCCATGGTCTCGGAGTGTTTTTCATCATTTTTGAGGATTTGAAAAAAATACGAAAATCACTCCGAGACCATGGGCTATAGTCCATTGTCTCGGAGTGATTTTCGTCTTTTTTTCAAATCCTCAAAAATGATGAAAAACGGCATGCTATAGTATGCCGTCTGAGGCCATGGGCTATAGCCCATGGTCTCGGAGTGTTTTTCATCATTTTTGAGGATTTGAAAAAAAGACAAAAATCACTCCGAGACCATGGGCTATAGTCCATTGTCTCGTAGTGATTTTCATCTTTTTTTCAAATCCTCAAAAATGATGAAAAACGGCATGCTATAGTATGCCGTCCGAGGCCATGGGCTATAGCCCATGGTCTCGGAGTGTTTTTCATCATTTTTGAGGATTTGAAAAAAAGACGAAAATCACTCCGAGACCATGGGCTATAGTCCATTGTCTCGGAGTGATTTTCGTCTTTTTTTCAAATCCTCAAAAATGATGAAAAACGGCATGCTATAGTATGCCGTCCGAAGCCATGGGCTATAGCCCATGGTCTCGGAGTGTTTTTCATCATTTTTGAGGATTTGAAAAAAAGACAAAAATCACTCCGAGACAATGGACTATAGCCCATGGTCTCGGATTGATTTTCGTCTTTTTTTCAAATCCTCAAAAATGATGAAAAACGGCATGCTATAGTATGCCGTCCGAGGCCATGGGCTATAGCCCATGGTCTCGGAGTGTTTTTCATCATTTTTGAGGATTTGAAAAAAAGACAAAAATCACTCCGAGACCATAGGCTATAGTCCATTGTCTCGGATTGATTTTCGTCTTTTTTTTTAAATCCTAAAAAATGATGAAAAACAGCATGCTGTAGTATGCCGTCTGAGGCCATGGGCTGAACTTGAACCCACGACCTGTGGTTCACATAGAGAGCAGCTTATCACAGAGGCCACCATGCTCTCTGAGAATCTCCTCAGCTTTCCATCTCTTTCCAGTTCTCTTCTGGATGTTATTCTCCAAAACATGCTGCAAAGTGAACGTAGCAGGAACTCAGCTGGATTTGAACTCACAACCTCTGGCTCACATGGACATCATCTTAACAAGGGTGCCACTGAGCTCTCAGTGTTTTTTAGGTCGTAATTTGTTCTTCTTGGTGTCACTTTTCAAATGGGGCCTTGGGATCATGTACAGAGCATTTGAATGGTGCTGTGCATCAAAGGTGTCTTTAGTGCTTTTAAGTGTTATCGTGGATGTTAATCAGATAATACAGAGGAGAAACCATGACAGGACACAGACAGCCTCCCCATTGGTGGATGTGATCCTGGCAGCCAGCCCAGGTGTGTTCTGGTCCTGTTGATTGAGCTGAGAAAAACTATATATATGGGCTATAGTCCATTGTCTCGGAGTGATTTTCATCTTTTTTTCAAATCCTCAAAAATGATGAAAAACGGCATGCTATAGTATGCCGTCCGAGGCCATGGGCTATAGCCCATGGTCTCGGAGTGTTTTTCATCATTTTTGAGGATTTGAAAAAAAGACGAAAATCACTCCGAGACCGTGGGCTATAGTCCATTGTCTCGTAGTGATTTTCGTCTTTTTTTCAAATCCTCAAAAATGATGAAAAACGGCATGCTATAGTATGCCGTCCGAGGCCATGGGCTATAGCCCATGGTCTCGGAGTGTTTTTCATCATTTTTGAGGATTTGAAAAAAAGACAAAAATCACTCCGAGACCATGGGCTATAGTCCATTGTCTCGTAGTGATTTTCATCTTTTTTTCAAATCCTCAAAAATGATGAAAAACGGCATGCTGTAGTATGCCGTCTGAGGCCATGGGCTGAACTTGAACCCACGACCTGTGGTTCACATAGAGAGCAGCTTATCACAGAGGCCACCATGCTCTCTGAGAATCTCCTCAGCTTTCCATCTCTTTCCAGTTCTCTTCTGGATGTTATTCTCCAAAACATGCTGCAAAGTGAACGTAGCAGGAACTCAGCTGGATTTGAACTCACAACCTCTGGCTCACATGGACATCATCTTAACAAGGGTGCCACTGAGCTCTCAGTGTTTTTTAGGTCGTAATTTGTTCTTCTTGGTGTCACTTTTCAAATGGGGCCTTGGGATCATGTACAGAGCATTTGAATGGTGCTGTGCATCAAAGGTGTCTTTAGTGCTTTTAAGTGTTATCGTGGATGTTAATCAGATAATACAGAGGAGAAACCATGACAGGACACAGACAGCCTCCCCATTGGTGGATGTGATCCTGGCAGCCAGCCCAGGTGTGTTCTGGTCCTGTTGATTGAGCTGAGAAAAACTATATATATGGGCTATAGTCCATTGTCTCGGAGTGATTTTCATCTTTTTTTCAAATCCTCAAAAATGATGAAAAACGGCATGCTATAGTATGCCGTCCGAGGCCATGGGCTATAGCCCATGGTCTCGGAGTGTTTTTCATCATTTTTGAGGATTTGAAAAAAAGACGAAAATCACTCCGAGACCATGGGCTATAGTCCATTGTCTCGTAGTGATTTTCGTCTTTTTTTCAAATCCTCAAAAATGATGAAAAACGGCATGCTATAGTATGCCGTCCGAGGCCATGGGCTATAGCCCATGGTCTCGGAGTGTTTTTCATCATTTTTGAGGATTTGAAAAAAAGACAAAAATCACTCCGAGACCATGGGCTATAGTCCATTGTCTCGGATTGATTTTCGTCTTTTTTTTTAAATCCTAAAAAATGATGAAAAACGGCATGCTGTAGTATGCCATCTGAGGCCATGGGCTGAACTTGAACCCATGACCTGTGGTTCACATAGAGAGCAGCTTATCACAGAGGCCACCATGCTCTCTGAGAATCTCCTCAGCTTTCCATCTCTTTCCAGTTCTCTTCTGGATGTTATTCTCCAAAACATGCTGCAAAGTGAACGTAGCAGGAACTCAGCTGGATTTGAACTCACAACCTCTGGCTCACATGGACATCATCTTAACAAGGGTGCCACTGAGCTCTCAGTGTTTTTTAGGTTGTAAATTGTTCTTCTTGGTGTCACTTTTCAAATGGGGCCTTGGGATCATGTACAGAGCATTTGAATGGTGCTGTGCATCAAAGGTGTCTTTAGTGCTTTTAAGTGTTATCGTGGATGTTAATCAGATAATACAGAGGAGAAACCATGACAGGACACAGACAGCCTCCCCATTGGTGGATGTGATCCTGGCAGCCAGCCCAGGTGTGTTCTGGTCCTGTTGATTGAGCTGAGAAAAACTATATATATGGGCTATAGTCCATTGTCTCGGAGTGATTTTCATCTTTTTTTCAAATCCTCAAAAATGATGAAAAACGGCATGCTATATTATGCCGTCCGAGGCCATGGGCTATAGCCCATGGTCTCGGAGTGTTTTTCATCATTTTTGAGGATTTGAAAAAAAAGACGAAAATCACTCCAAGACCATGGGCTATAGTCCATTGTCTCGGAGTGATTTTCATCTTTTTTTTCAAATCCTCAAAAATGATGAAAAACGGCATGCTATAGTATGCCGTCCGAGGCCATGGGCTATAGCCCATGGTCTCGGAGTGATTTTCGTCATTTTTGAGGATTTGAAAAAAAGACGAAAATCACTCCGAGACCATGGGCTATAGTCCATTGTCTCGGAGTGATTTTCGTCTTTTTTTCAAATCCTCAAAAATGATGAAAAACGGCATGCTATAGTATGCCGTCCGAGGCCATGGGCTATAGCCCATGGTCTCGGAGTGTTTTTCATCATTTTTGAGGATTTGAAAAAAAGACAAAAATCACTCCGAGACAATGGACTATAGCCCATGGTCTCGGAGTGATTTTCGTCTTTTTTTCAAATCCTCAAAAATGATGAAAAACGGCATGCTATAGTATGCCGTCCGAGGCCATGGGCTATAGCCCATGGTCTCGGAGTGTTTTTCATCATTTTTGAGGATTTGAAAAAAAGACAAAAATCACTCCGAGACCATGGGCTATAGTCCATTGTCTCGTAGTGATTTTCATCTTTTTTTCAAATCCTCAAAAATGATGAAAAACGGCATGCTATAGTATGCCGTCCGAGGCCATGGGCTATAGCCCATGGTCTCGGAGTGTTTTTCATCATTTTTGAGGATTTGAAAAAAAGACGAAAATCACTCCGAGACCATGGGCTATAGTCCATTGTCTCGTAGTGATTTTCATCTTTTTTTCAAATCCTCAAAAATGATGAAAAACGGCATGCTATAGTATGCCGTCCGAGGCCATGGGCTATAGCCCATGGTCTCGGAGTGTTTTTCATCATTTTTGAGGATTTGAAAAAAAGACGAAAATCACTCCGAGACCATGGGCTATAGTCCATTGTCTCGGAGTGATTTTCGTCTTTTTTTTAAATCCTAAAAAATGATGAAAAACGGCATGCTGTACTATGCCGTCCGAGGCCATGGGCTGAACTTGAACACACGACCTGTGGTTCACATAGAGAGCAGCTTATCACAGAGGCCACCATGCTCTCTGAGAATCTCCTCAGCTTTCCATCTCTTTCCAGTTCTCTTCTGGATGTTATTCTCCAAAACATGCTGCAAAGTGAAAGTAGCAGGAACTCAGCTGGATTTTAACTCACAACCTCTGGCTCACATGGACATCATCTTAACAAGGGTGCCACTGAGCTCTCAGTATTTTTTAGGTTGTAATTTGTTCTTCTTGGTGTCACTTTTCAAATGGGGCCTTGGGATCATGTACAGAGCATTTGAATGGTGCTGTGCATCAAAGGTGTCTTTAGTGCTTTTAAGTGTTATCGTGGATGTTAATCAGACAATACAGAGGAGAAACCATGAGAGGACACAGACAGCCTCCCCATTGGTGGATGTGATCCTGGCAGCCAGCCCAGGTGTGTTCTGGTCCTGTTGATTGAGCTGAGAAAAACTATATATATGGGCTATAGTCCATTGTCTCGGAGTGATTTTCGTCTTTTTTTTTAAATCCTCAAAAATGATGAAAAACGGCATGCTATAGTATGCCGTCCGAGGCCATGGGCTATAGCCCATGGTCTCTGAGTGTTTTTCATCATTTTTGAGGATTTGAAAAAAAGACAAAAGTCACTCCGAGACCATGGGCTATAGTCCATTGTCTCGGAGTGATTTTCGTCTTTTTTTTAAATCCTAAAAAATGATGAAAAACGGCATGCTGTAGTATGCCGTCTGAGGCCATGGGCTGAACTTGAACCCACGACCTGTGGTTCACATAGAGAGCAGCTTATCACAGAGGCCACCATGCTCTCTGAGAATCTCCTCAGCTTTCCATCTCTTTCCAGTTCTCTTCTGGATGTTATTCTCCAAAACATGCTGCAAAGTGAAAGTAGCAGGAACTCAGCTGGATTTGAACTCACAACCTCTGGCTCACATGGACATCATCTTAACAAGGGTGACACTGAGCTCTCAGTGTTTTTTAGGTTGTAATTTGTTCTTCTTGGTGTCACTTTTCAAATGGGGCCTTGGGATCAGAGCATTTGAATGGTGCTGTGCATCAAAGGTGTCTTTAGTGCTTTTAAGTGTTATCGTGGATGTTAATCAGATAATACAGAGGAGAAACCATGACAGGACACAGACAGCCTCCCCATTGGTGGATGTGATCCTGGCAGCCAGCCCAGGTGTGTTCTGGTCCTGTTGATTGAGCTGAGAAAAACTATATATATGGGCTATAGTCCATTGTCTCGGAGTGATTTTCATCTTTTTTTCAAATCCTCAAAAATGATGAAAAACGGCATGCTATATTATGCCGTCCGAGGCCATGGGCTATAGCCCATGGTCTCGGAGTGTTTTTCATCATTTTTGAGGATTTGAAAAAAAGACGAAAATCACTCCAAGACCATGGGCTATAGTCCATTGTCTCGGAGTGATTTTCATCTTTTTTTTCAAATCCTCAAAAATGATGAAAAACGGCATGCTATAGTATGCCGTCCGAGGCCATGGGCTATAGCCCATGGTCTCGGAGTGATTTTCGTCATTTTTGAGGATTTGAAAAAAAGATGAAAATCACTCCGAGACCATGGGCTATAGTCCATTGTCTCGGAGTGATTTTCGTCTTTTTTTCAAATCCTCAAAAATGATGAAAAACGGCATGCTATAGTATGCCGTCCAAGGCCATGGGCTATAGCCCATGGTCTCGGAGTGTTTTTCATCATTTTTGAGGATTTGAAAAAAAGACAAAAATCACTCCGAGACAATGGACTATAGCCCATGGTCTCGGAGTGATTTTCGTCTTTTTTTCAAATCCTCAAAAATGATGAAAAACGGCATGCTATAGTATGCCGTCCGAGGCCATGGGCTATAGCCCATGGTCTCGGAGTGTTGTTCATCATTTTTGAGGATTTGAAAAAAAGACAAAAATCACTCCGAGACCATGGGCTATAGTCCATTGTCTCGTAGTGATTTTCATCTTTTTTTCAAATCCTCAAAAATGATGAAAAACGGCATGCTATAGTATGCCGTCCAAGGCCATGGGCTATAGCCCATGGTCTCGGAGTGTTTTTCATCATTTTTGAGGATTTGAAAAAAATACGAAAATCACTCCGAGACCATGGGCTATAGTCCATTGTCTCGTAGTGATTTTCATCTTTTTTTCAAATCCTCAAAAATGATGAAAAACGGCATGCTATAGTATGCCGTCCGAGGCCATGGGCTATAGCCCATGGTCTCGGAGTGTTTTTCATCATTTTTGAGGATTTGAAAAAAATACGAAAATCACTCCGAGACCATGGGCTATAGTCCATTGTCTCGGAGTGATTTTCGTCTTTTTTTCAAATCCTCAAAAATGATGAAAAACGGCATGCTATAGTATGCCGTCCGAGGCCATGGGCTATAGCCCATGGTCTCGGAGTGTTTTTCATCATTTTTGAGGATTTGAAAAAAAGACAAAAATCACTCCGAGACCATGGGCTATAGTCCATTGTCTCGTAGTGATTTTCATCTTTTTTTCAAATCCTCAAAAATGATGAAAAACGGCATGCTATAGTATGCCGTCCGAGGCCATGGGCTATAGCCCATGGTCTCGGAGTGTTTTTCATCATTTTTGAGGATTTGAAAAAAAGACGAAAATCACTCCGAGACCATGGGCTATAGTCCATTGTCTCGGAGTGATTTTCGTCTTTTTTTCAAATCCTCAAAAATGATGAAAAACGGCATGCTATAGTATGCCGTCCGAAGCCATGGGCTATAGCCCATGGTCTCGGAGTGTTTTTCATCATTTTTGAGGATTTGAAAAAAAGACAAAAATCACTCCGAGACAATGGACTATAGCCCATGGTCTCGGAGTGATTTTCGTCTTTTTTTCAAATCCTCAAAAATGATGAAAAACGGCATGCTATAGTATGCCGTCCGAGGCCATGGGCTATAGCCCATGGTCTCGGAGTGTTTTTCATCATTTTTGAGGATTTGAAAAAAAGACAAAAATCACTCCGAGACCATGGGCTATAGTCCATTGTCTCGGATTGATTTTCGTCTTTTTTTTTAAATCCTAAAAAATGATGAAAAACGGCATGCTGTAGTATGCCGTCTGAGGCCATGGGCTGAACTTGAACCCACGACCTGTGGTTCACATAGAGAGCAGCTTATCACAGAGGCCACCATGCTCTCTGAGAATCTCCTCAGCTTTCCATCTCTTTCCAGTTCTCTTCTGGATGTTATTCTCCAAAACATGCTGCAAAGTGAACGTAGCAGGAACTCAGCTGGATTTGAACTCACAACCTCTGGCTCACATGGACATCATCTTAACAAGGGTGCCACTGAGCTCTCAGTGTTTTTTAGGTCGTAATTTGTTCTTCTTGGTGTCACTTTTCAAATGGGGCCTTGGGATCATGTACAGAGCATTTGAATGGTGCTGTGCATCAAAGGTGTCTTTAGTGCTTTTAAGTGTTATCGTGGATGTTAATCAGATAATACAGAGGAGAAACCATGACAGGACACAGACAGCCTCCCCATTGGTGGATGTGATCCTGGCAGCCAGCCCAGGTGTGTTCTGGTCCTGTTGATTGAGCTGAGAAAAACTATATATATGGGCTATAGTCCATTGTCTCAGAGTGATTTTCATCTTTTTTTCAAATCCTCAAAAATGATGAAAAACGGCATGCTATAGTATGCCGTCCGAGGCCATGGGCTATAGCCCATGGTCTCTGAGTGTTTTTCATCATTTTTGAGGATTTGAAAAAAAGACGAAAATCACTCCGAGACCATGGGCTATAGTCCATTGTCTCGGAGTGATTTTCGTCTTTTTTTCAAATCCTCAAAAATGATGAAAAACGGCATGCTATAGTATGCCGTCCGAGGCCATGGGCTATAGCCCATGGTCTCGGAGTGTTTTTCATCATTTTTGAGGATTTGAAAAAAAAGACAAAAATCACTCCGAGACCATGGGCTATAGTCCATTGTCTCGTAGTGATTTTCATATTTTTTTCAAATCCTCAAAAATGATGAAAAACGGCATGCTATAGTATGCCGTCCGAGGCCATGGGCTATAGCCCATGGTCTCGGAGTGTTTTTCATCATTTTTGAGGATTTGAAAAAAAGACGAAAATCACTCCGAGACCATGGGCTATAGCCCATGGTCTCGGAGTGATTTTCGTCTTTTTTTCAAATCCTCAAAAATGATGAAAAACGGCATGCTATAGTATGCCGTCCGAGGCCATGGGCTATAGCCCATGGTCTCGGAGTGTTTTTCATCATTTTTGAGGATTTGAAAAAAAGACAAAAATCACTCCGAGACCATGGGCTATAGTCCATTGTCTCGGATTGATTTTCGTCTTTTTTTTTAAATCCTAAAAAATGATGAAAAACGGCATGCTGTAGTATGCCGTCTGAGGCCATGGGCTGAACTTGAACCCATGACCTGTGGTTCACATAGAGAGCAGCTTATCACAGAGGCCACCATGCTCTCTGAGAATCTCCTCAGCTTTCCATCTCTTTCCAGTTCTCTTCTGGATGTTATTCTCCAAAACATGCTGCAAAGTGAACGTAGCAGGAACTCAGCTGGATTTGAACTCACAACCTCTGGCTCACATGGACATCATCTTAACAAGGGTGCCACTGAGCTCTCAGTGTTTTTTAGGTTGTAATTTGTTCTTCTTGGTGTCACTTTTCAAATGGGGCCTTGGGATCATGTACAGAGCATTTGAATGGTGCTGTGCATCAAAGGTGTCTTTAGTGCTTTTAAGTGTTATCGTGGATGTTAATCAGATAATACAGAGGAGAAACCATGACAGGACACAGACAGCCTCCCCATTGGTGGATGTGATCCTGGCAGCCAGCCCAGGTGTGTTCTGGTCCTGTTGATTGAGCTGAGAAAAACTATATATATGGGCTATAGTCCATTGTCTCGGAGTGATTTTCATCTTTTTTTCAAATCCTCAAAAATGATGAAAAACGGCATGCTATATTATGCCGTCCGAGGCCATGGGCTATAGCCCATGGTCTCGGAGTGTTTTTCATCATTTTTGAGGATTTGAAAAAAAGACGAAAATCACTCCAAGACCATGGGCTATAGTCCATTGTCTCGGAGTGATTTTCATCTTTTTTTTCAAATCCTCAAAAATGATGAAAAACGGCATGCTATAGTATGCCGTCCGAGGCCATGGGCTATAGCCCATGGTCTCGGAGTGATTTTTGTCATTTTTGAGGATTTGAAAAAAAGACGAAAATCACTCCGAGACCATGGGCTATAGTCCATTGTCTCGGAGTGATTTTCGTCTTTTTTTCAAATCCTCAAAAATGATGAAAAACGGCATGCTATAGTATGCCGTCCGAGGCCATGGGCTATAGCCCATGGTCTCGGAGTGTTTTTCATCATTTTTGAGGATTTGAAAAAAAGACAAAAATCACTCCGAGACAATGGACTATAGCCCATGGTCTCGGAGTGATTTTCGTCTTTTTTTCAAATCCTCAAAAATGATGAAAAACGGCATGCTATAGTATGCCGTCCGAGGCCATGGGCTATAGCCCATGGTCTCGGAGTGTTTTTCATCATTTTTGAGGATTTGAAAAAAAGACAAAAATCACTCCGAGACCATGGGCTATAGTCCATTGTCTCGTAGTGATTTTCATCTTTTTTTCAAATCCTCAAAAATGATGAAAAACGGCATGCTATAGTATGCCGTCCGAGGCCATGGGCTATAGCCCATGGTCTCGGAGTGTTTTTCATCATTTTTGAGGATTTGAAAAAAAGACGAAAATCACTCCGAGACCATGGGCTATAGTCCATTGTCTCGGAGTGATTTTCGTCATTTTTGAGGATTTGAAAAAAAGACGAAAATCACTCCGAGACCATGGGCTATAGTCCATTGTCTCGGAGTGATTTTCGTCTTTTTTTCAAATCCTCAAAAATGATGAAAAACGGCATGCTATAGTATGCCGTCCGAGGCCATGGGCTATAGCCCATGGTCTCGGAGTGTTTTTCATCATTTTTGAGGATTTGAAAAAAAGAAAAAAATCACTCCGAGACAATGGACTATAGCCCATGGTCTCGGAGTGATTTTCGTCTTTTTTTCAAATCCTCAAAAATGATGAAAAACGGCATGCTATAGTATGCCGTCCGAGGCCATGGGCTATAGCCCATGGTCTCGGAGTGTTTTTCATCATTTTTGAGGATTTGAAAAAAAGACAAAAATCACTCCGAGACCATGGGCTATAGTCCATTGTCTCGTAGTGATTTTCATCTTTTTTTCAAATCCTCAAAAATGATGAAAAACGGCATGCTATAGTATGCCGTCCGAGGCCATGGGCTATAGCCCATGGTCTCGGAGTGTTTTTCATCATTTTTGAGGATTTGAAAAAAAGACGAAAATCACTCCGAGACCATGGGCTATAGTCCATTGTCTCGGAGTGATTTTCGTCTTTTTTTCAAATCCTCAAAAATGATGAAAAACGGCATGCTATAGTATGCCGTCCGAGGCCATGGGCTATAGCCCATGGTCTCGGAGTGTTTTTCATCATTTTTGAGGATTTAAAAAAAAGACGAAAATCACTCCGAGACCATGGGCTATAGTCCATTGTCTCGGAGTGATTTTCGTCTTTTTTTCAAATCCTCAAAAATGATGAAAAACGGCATGCTATAGTATGCCGTCCGAGGCCATGGGCTATAGCCCATGGTCTCGGAGTGTTTTTCATCATTTTTGAGGATTTGAAAAAAATACGAAAATCACTCCGAGACCATGGGCTATAGTCCATTGTCTCGGAGTGATTTTCGTCTTTTTTTCAAATCCTCAAAAATGATGAAAAACGGCATGCTATAGTATGCCGTCCGAGGCCATGGGCTATAGCCCATGGTCTCGGAGTGTTTTTCATCATTTTTGAGGATTTAAAAAAAAGACGAAAATCACTCCGAGACCATGGGCTATAGTCCATTGTCTCGGAGTGATTTTCGTCTTTTTTTTAAATCCTAAAAAATGATGAAAAACGGCATGCTGTAGTATGCCGTCTGAGGCCATGGGCTGAACTTGAACCCACGACCTGTGGTTCACATAGAGAGCAGCTTATCACAGAGGCCACCATGCTCTCTGAGAATCTCCTCAGCTTTCCATCTCTTTCCAGTTCTCTTCTGGATGTTATTCTCCAAAACATGCTGCAAAGTAGCAGGAACTCAGCTGGATTTGAACTCACAACCTCTGGCTCACATGGACATCATCTTAACAAGGGTGACACTGAGCTCTCAGTGTTTTTTAGGTTGTAATTTGTTCTTCTTGGTGTCACTTTTCAAATGGGGCCTTGGGATCATGTACAGAGCATTTGAATGGTGCTGTGCATCAAAGGTGTCTTTAGTGCTTTTAAGTGTTATCGTGGATGTTAATCAGATAATACAGAGGAGAAACCATGACAGGACACAGACAGCCTCCCCATTGGTGGATGTGATCCTGGCAGCCAGCCCAGGTGTGTTCTGGTCCTGTTGATTGAGCTGAGAAAAACTATATATATGGGCTATAGTCCATTGTCTCGGAGTGATTTTCATCTTTTTTTCAAATCCTCAAAAATGATGAAAAACGGCATGCTATATTATGCCGTCCGAGGCCATGGGCTATAGCCCATGGTCTCGGAGTGTTTTTCATCATTTTTGAGGATTTGAAAAAAAGACGAAAATCACTCCAAGACCATGGGCTATAGTCCATTGTCTCGGAGTGATTTTCATCTTTTTTTTCAAATCCTCAAAAATGATGAAAAACGGCATGCTATAGTATGCCGTCCGAGGCCATGGGCTATAGCCCATGGTCTCGGAGTGATTTTCGTCATTTTTGAGGATTTGAAAAAAAGACGAAAATCACTCCGAGACCATGGGCTATAGTCCATTGTCTCGGAGTGATTTTCGTCTTTTTTTCAAATCCTCAAAAATGATGAAAAACGGCATGCTATAGTATGCCGTCCGAGGCCATGGGCTATAGCCCATGGTCTCGGAGTGTTTTTCATCATTTTTGAGGATTTGAAAAAAAGACAAAAATCACTCCGAGACAATGGACTATAGCCCATGGTCTCGGAGTGATTTTCGTCTTTTTTTCAAATCCTCAAAAATGATGAAAAACGGCATGCTATAGTATGCCGTCCGAGGCCATGGGCTATAGCCCATGGTCTCGGAGTGTTTTTCATCATTTTTGAGGATTTGAAAAAAAGACAAAAATCACTCCGAGACCATGGGCTATAGTCCATTGTCTCGTAGTGATTTTCATCTTTTTTTCAAATCCTCAAAAATGATGAAAAACGGCATGCTATAGTATGCCGTCCGAGGCCATGGGCTATAGCCCATGGTCTCGGAGTGTTTTTCATCATTTTTGAGGATTTGAAAAAAAGACGAAAATCACTCCGAGACCATGGGCTATAGTCCATTGTCTCGGAGTGATTTTCGTCTTTTTTTCAAATCCTCAAAAATGATGAAAAACGGCATGCTATAGTATGCCGTCCGAGGCCATGGGCTATAGCCCATGGTCTCGGAGTGTTTTTCATCATTTTTGAGGATTTGAAAAAAAGACAAAAATCACTCCGAGACCATGGGCTATAGTCCATTGTCTCGTAGTGATTTTCGTCTTTTTTTCAAATCCTCAAAAATGATGAAAAACGGCATGCTATAGTATGCCGTCCGAGGCCATGGGCTATAGCCCATGGTCTCGGAGTGTTTTTCATCATTTTTGAGGATTTGAAAAAAAGACAAAAATCACTCCGAGACCATGGGCTATAGTCCATTGTCTCGTAGTGATTTTCATCTTTTTTTCAAATCCTCAAAAATGATGAAAAACGGCATGCTATAGTATGCCGTCCGAGGCCATGGGCTATAGCCCATGGTCTCGGAGTGTTTTTCATCATTTTTGAGGATTTGAAAAAAAGACGAAAATCACTCCGAGACCATGGGCTATAGTCCATTGTCTCGGAGTGATTTTCGTCTTTTTTTCAAATCCTCAAAAATGATGAAAAACGGCATGCTATAGTATGCCGTCCGAGGCCATGGGCTATAGCCCATGGTCTCGGAGTGTTTTTCATCATTTTTGAGGATTTGAAAAAAAGACAAAAATCACTCCGAGACCATGGGCTATAGTCCATTGTCTCGTAGTGATTTTCGTCTTTTTTTCAAATCCTCAAAAATGATGAAAAACGGCATGCTATAGTATGCCGTCCGAGGCCATGGGCTATAGCCCATGGTCTCGGAGTGTTTTTCATCATTTTTGAGGATTTGAAAAAAAGACAAAAATCACTCCGAGACAATGGACTATAGCCCATGGTCTCGGAGTGATTTTCGTCTTTTTTTCAAATCCTCAAAAATGATGAAAAACGGCATGCTATAGTATGCCGTCCGAGGCCATGGGCTATAGCCCATGGTCTCGGAGTGTTTTTCATCATTTTTGAGGATTTGAAAAAAAGACAAAAATCACTCCGAGACCATGGGCTATAGTCCATTGTCTCGGATTGATTTTCGTCTTTTTTTTTAAATCCTAAAAAATGATGAAAAACGGCATGCTGTAGTATGCCATCTGAGGCCATGGGCTGAACTTGAACCCATGACCTGTGGTTCACATAGAGAGCAGCTTATCACAGAGGCCACCATGCTCTCTGAGAATCTCCTCAGCTTTCCATCTCTTTCCAGTTCTCTTCTGGATGTTATTCTCCAAAACATGCTGCAAAGTGAACGTAGCAGGAACTCAGCTGGATTTGAACTCACAACCTCTGGCTCACATGGACATCATCTTAACAAGGGTGCCACTGAGCTCTCAGTGTTTTTTAGGTTGTAATTTGTTCTTCTTGGTGTCACTTTTCAAATGGGGCCTTGGGATCATGTACAGAGCATTTGAATGGTGCTGTGCATCAAAGGTGTCTTTAGTGCTTTTAAGTGTTATCGTGGATGTTAATCAGATAATACAGAGGAGAAACCATGACAGGACACAGACAGCCTCCCCATTGGTGGATGTGATCCTGGCAGCCAGCCCAGGTGTGTTCTGGTCCTGTTGATTGAGCTGAGAAAAACTATATATATGGGCTATAGTCCATTGTCTCAGAGTGATTTTCATCTTTTTTTCAAATCCTCAAAAATGATGAAAAACGGCATGCTATAGTATGCCGTCCGAGGCCATGGGCTATAGCCCATGGTCTCGGAGTGTTTTTCATCATTTTTGAGGATTTGAAAAAAAGACGAAAATCACTCCGAGACCATGGGCTATAGTCCATTGTCTCGGAGTGATTTTCGTCTTTTTTTCAAATCCTCAAAAATGATGAAAAACGGCATGCTATAGTATGCCGTCCGAGGCCATGGGCTATAGCCCATGGTCTCGGAGTGTTTTTCATCATTTTTGAGGATTTGAAAAAAAAGACAAAAATCACTCCGAGACCATGGGCTATAGTCCATTGTCTCGTAGTGATTTTCATATTTTTTTCAAATCCTCAAAAATTATGAAAAACGGCATGCTATAGTATGCCGTCCGAGGCCATGGGCTATAGCCCATGGTCTCGGAGTGTTTTTCATAATTTTTGAGGATTTGAAAAAAAGACGAAAATCACTCCGAGACCATGGGCTATAGCCCATGGTCTCGGAGTGATTTTCGTCTTTTTTTCAAATCCTCAAAAATGATGAAAAACGGCATGCTATAGTATGCCGTCCGAGGCCATGGGCTATAGCCCATGGTCTCGGAGTGTTTTTCATCATTTTTGAGGATTTGAAAAAAAGACAAAAATCACTCCGAGACCATGGGCTATAGTCCATTGTCTCGGATTGATTTTCGTCTTTTTTTTTAAATCCTAAAAAATGATGAAAAACGGCATGCTGTAGTATGCCGTCTGAGGCCATGGGCTGAACTTGAACCCATGACCTGTGGTTCACATAGAGAGCAGCTTATCACAGAGGCCACCATGCTCTCTGAGAATCTCCTCAGCTTTCCATCTCTTTCCAGTTCTCTTCTGGATGTTATTCTCCAAAACATGCTGCAAAGTGAACGTAGCAGGAACTCAGCTGGATTTGAACTCACAACCTCTGGCTCACATGGACATCATCTTAACAAGGGTGCCACTGAGCTCTCAGTGTTTTTTAGGTTGTAATTTGTTCTTCTTGGTGTCACTTTTCAAATGGGGCCTTGGGATCATGTACAGAGCATTTGAATGGTGCTGTGCATCAAAGGTGTCTTTAGTGCTTTTAAGTGTTATCGTGGATGTTAATCAGATAATACAGAGGAGAAACCATGACAGGACACAGACAGCCTCCCCATTGGTGGATGTGATCCTGGCAGCCAGCCCAGGTGTGTTCTGGTCCTGTTGATTGAGCTGAGAAAAACTATATATATGGGCTATAGTCCATTGTCTCGGAGTGATTTTCATCTTTTTTTCAAATCCTCAAAAATGATGAAAAACGGCATGCTATATTATGCCGTCCGAGGCCATGGGCTATAGCCCATGGTCTCGGAGTGTTTTTCATCATTTTTGAGGATTTGAAAAAAAGACGAAAATCACTCCAAGACCATGGGCTATAGTCCATTGTCTCGGAGTGATTTTCATATTTTTTTTCAAATCCTCAAAAATGATGAAAAACGGCATGCTATAGTATGCCGTCCGAGGCCATGGGCTATAGCCCATGGTCTCGGAGTGATTTTCGTCATTTTTGAGGATTTGAAAAAAAGACGAAAATCACTCCGAGACCATGGGCTATAGTCCATTGTCTCGGAGTGATTTTCGTCTTTTTTTCAAATCCTCAAAAATGATGAAAAACGGCATGCTATAGTATGCCGTCCGAGGCCATGGGCTATAGCCCATGGTCTCGGAGTGTTTTTCATCATTTTTGAGGATTTGAAAAAAAGACAAAAATCACTCCGAGACAATGGACTATAGCCCATGGTCTCGGAGTGATTTTCGTCTTTTTTTCAAATCCTCAAAAATGATGAAAAACGGCATGCTATAGTATGCCGTCCGAGGCCATGGGCTATAGCCCATGGTCTCGGAGTGTTTTTCATCATTTTTGAGGATTTGAAAAAAAGACAAAAATCACTCCGAGACCATGGGCTATAGTCCATTGTCTCGGAGTGATTTTCGTCTTTTTTTAAAATCCTAAAAAATGATGAAAAACGGCATGCTGTACTATGCCGTCCGAGGCCATGGGCTGAACTTGAACACACGACCTGTGGTTCACATAGAGAGCAGCTTATCACAGAGGCCACCATACTCTCTGAGAATCTCCTCAGCTTTCCATCTCTTTCCAGTTCTCTTCTGGATGTTATTCTCCAAAACATGCTGCAAAGTGAAAGTAGCAGGAACTCAGCTGGATTTGAACTCACAACCTCTGGCTCACATGGACATCATCTTAACAAGGGTGCCACTGAGCTCTCAGTATTTTTAAGGTTGTAATTTGTTCTTCTTGGTGTCACTTTTCAAATGGGGCCTTGGGATCATGTACAGAGCATTTGAATGGTGCTGTGCATCAAAGGTGTCTTTAGTGCTTTTAAGTGTTATCGTGGATGTTAATCAGACAATACAGAGGAGAAACCATGACAGGACACAGACAGCCTCCCCATTGGTGGATGTGATCCTGGCAGCCAGCCCAGGTGTGTTCTGGTCCTGTTGATTGAGCTGAGAAAAACTATATATATGGGCTATAGTCCATTGTCTCGGAGTGATTTTCGTCTTTTTTTCAAATCCTCAAAAATGATGAAAAACGGCATGCTATAGTATGCCGTCCGAGGCCATGGGCTATAGCCCATGGTCTCTGAGTGTTTTTCATCATTTTTGAGGATTTGAAAAAAAGACAAAAATCACTCCGAGACCATGGGCTATAGTCCATTGTCTCGGAGTGATTTTCGTCTTTTTTTTAAATCCTGAAAAAAGGATGAAAAACGGCATGCTGTAGTATGCCGTCTGAGGCCATGGGCTGAACTTGAACCCACGACCTGTGGTTCACATAGAGAGCAGCTTATCACAGAGGCCACCATGCTCTCTGAGAATCTCCTCAGCTTTCCATCTCTTTCCAGTTCTCTTCTGGATGTTATTCTCCAAAACATGCTGCAAAGTGAAAGTAGCAGGAACTCAGCTGGATTTGAACTCACAACCTCTGGCTCACATGGACATCATCTTAACAAGGGTGACACTGAGTGTTTTTTAGGTTGTAATTTGTTCTTCTTGGTGTCACTTTTCAAATGGGGCCTTGGGATCATGTACAGAGCATTTGAATGGTGCTGTGCATCAAAGGTGTCTTTAGTGCTTTTAAGTGTTATCGTGGATGTTAATCAGATAATACAGAGGAGAAACCATGACAGGACACAGACAGCCTCCCCATTGGTGGATGTGATCCTGGCAGCCAGCCCAGGTGTGTTCTGGTCCTGTTGATTGAGCTGAGAAAAACTATATATATGGGCTATAGTCCATTGTCTCGGAGTGATTTTCATCTTTTTTTCAAATCCTCAAAAATGATGAAAAACGGCATGCTATATTATGCCGTCCGAGGCCATGGGCTATAGCCCATGGTCTCGGAGTGTTTTTCATCATTTTTGAGGATTTGAAAAAAAGACGAAAATCACTCCAAGACCATGGGCTATAGTCCATTGAGTGATTTTCATCTTTTTTTTCAAATCCTAAAAAATGATGAAAAACGGCATGCTATAGTATGCCGTCCGAGGCCATGGGCTATAGCCCATGGTCTCGGAGTGTTTTTCATCATTTTTGAGGATTTGAAAAAAAGACGAAAATCACTCCGAGACCATGGGCTATAGTCCATTGTCTCGTAGTGATTTTCGTCTTTTTTTCAAATCCTCAAAAATGATGAAAAACGGCATGCTATAGTATGCCGTCCGAGGCCATGGGCTATAGCCCATGGTCTCGGAGTGTTTTTCATCATTTTTGAGGATTTGAAAAAAAGACGAAAATCACTCCGAGACCATGGGCTATAGTCCATTGTCTCGTAGTGATTTTCGTCTTTTTTTCAAATCCTCAAAAATGATGAAAAACGGCATGCTATAGTATGCCGTCCGAGGCCATGGGCTATAGCCCATGGTCTCGGAGTGTTTTTCATCATTTTTGAGGATTTGAAAAAAAGACAAAAATCACTCCGAGACAATGGACTATAGCCCATGGTCTCGGAGTGATTTTCGTCTTTTTTTCAAATCCTCAAAAATGATGAAAAACGGCATGCTATAGTATGCCGTCCGAGGCCATGGGCTATAGCCCATGGTCTCGGAGTGTTTTTCATCATTTTTGAGGATTTGAAAAAAAGACAAAAATCACTCCGAGACCATGGGCTATAGTCCATTGTCTCGTAGTGATTTTCGTCTTTTTTTCAAATCCTCAAAAATGATGAAAAACGGCATGCTATAGTATGCCGTCCGAGGCCATGGGCTATAGCCCATGGTCTCGGAGTGTTTTTCATCATTTTTGAGGATTTGAAAAAAAGACAAAAATCACTCCGAGACCATGGGCTATAGTCCATTGTCTCGGATTGATTTTCGTCTTTTTTTTTAAATCCTAAAAAATGATGAAAAACGGCATGCTGTAGTATGCCGTCTGAGGCCATGGGCTGAACTTGAACCCATGACCTGTGGTTCACATAGAGAGCAGCTTATCACAGAGGCCACCATGCTCTCTGAGAATCTCCTCAGCTTTCCATCTCTTTCCAGTTCTCTTCTGGATGTTATTCTCCAAAACATGCTGCAAAGTGAACGTAGCAGGAACTCAGCTGGATTTGAACTCACAACCTCTGGCTCACATGGACATCATCTTAACAAGGGTGCCACTGAGCTCTCAGTGTTTTTTAGGTTGTAATTTGTTCTTCTTGGTGTCACTTTTCAAATGGGGCCTTGGGATCATGTACAGAGCATTTGAATGGTGCTGTGCATCAAAGGTGTCTTTAGTGCTTTTAAGTGTTATCGTGGATGTTAATCAGATAATACAGAGGAGAAACCATGACAGGACACAGACAGCCTCCCCATTGGTGGATGTGATCCTGGCAGCCAGCCCAGGTGTGTTCTGGTCCTGTTGATTGAGCTGAGAAAAACTATATATATGGGCTATAGTCCATTGTCTCGGAGTGATTTTCATCTTTTTTTCAAATCCTCAAAAATGATGAAAAACGGCATGCTATATTATGCCGTCCGAGGCCATGGGCTATAGCCCATGGTCTCGGAGTGTTTTTCATCATTTTTGAGGATTTGAAAAAAAGACGAAAATCACTCCAAGACCATGGGCTATAGTCCATTGTCTCGGAGTGATTTTCATATTTTTTTTCAAATCCTCAAAAATGATGAAAAACGGCATGCTATAGTATGCCGTCCGAGGCCATGGGCTATAGCCCATGGTCTCGGAGTGATTTTCGTCATTTTTGAGGATTTGAAAAAAAGACGAAAATCACTCCGAGACCATGGGCTATAGTCCATTGTCTCGGAGTGATTTTCGTCTTTTTTTCAAATCCTCAAAAATGATGAAAAACGGCATGCTATAGTATGCCGTCCGAGGCCATGGGCTATAGCCCATGGTCTCGGAGTGTTTTTCATCATTTTTGAGGATTTGAAAAAAAGACAAAAATCACTCCGAGACAATGGACTATAGCCCATGGTCTCGGAGTGATTTTCGTCTTTTTTTCAAATCCTCAAAAATGATGAAAAACGGCATGCTATAGTATGCCGTCCGAGGCCATGGGCTATAGCCCATGGTCTCGGAGTGTTTTTCATCATTTTTGAGGATTTGAAAAAAAGACAAAAATCACTCCGAGACCATGGGCTATAGTCCATTGTCTCGGAGTGATTTTCGTCTTTTTTTAAAATCCTAAAAAATGATGAAAAACGGCATGCTGTACTATGCCGTCCGAGGCCATGGGCTGAACTTGAACACACGACCTGTGGTTCACATAGAGAGCAGCTTATCACAGAGGCCACCATACTCTCTGAGAATCTCCTCAGCTTTCCATCTCTTTCCAGTTCTCTTCTGGATGTTATTCTCCAAAACATGCTGCAAAGTGAAAGTAGCAGGAACTCAGCTGGATTTGAACTCACAACCTCTGGCTCACATGGACATCATCTTAACAAGGGTGCCACTGAGCTCTCAGTATTTTTTAGGTTGTAATTTGTTCTTCTTGGTGTCACTTTTCAAATGGGGCCTTGGGATCATGTACAGAGCATTTGAATGGTGCTGTGCATCAAAGGTGTCTTTAGTGCTTTTAAGTGTTATCGTGGATGTTAATCAGACAATACAGAGGAGAAACCATGACAGGACACAGACAGCCTCCCCATTGGTGGATGTGATCCTGGCAGCCAGCCCAGGTGTGTTCTGGTCCTGTTGATTGAGCTGAGAAAAACTATATATATGGGCTATAGTCCATTGTCTCGGAGTGATTTTCGTCTTTTTTTCAAATCCTCAAAAATGATGAAAAACGGCATGCTATAGTATGCCGTCCGAGGCCATGGGCTATAGCCCATGGTCTCTGAGTGTTTTTCATCATTTTTGAGGATTTGAAAAAAAGACAAAAATCACTCCGAGACCATGGGCTATAGTCCATTGTCTCGGAGTGATTTTCGTCTTTTTTTTAAATCCTGAAAAAAGGATGAAAAACGGCATGCTGTAGTATGCCGTCTGAGGCCATGGGCTGAACTTGAACCCACGACCTGTGGTTCACATAGAGAGCAGCTTATCACAGAGGCCACCATGCTCTCTGAGAATCTCCTCAGCTTTCCATCTCTTTCCAGTTCTCTTCTGGATGTTATTCTCCAAAACATGCTGCAAAGTGAAAGTAGCAGGAACTCAGCTGGATTTGAACTCACAACCTCTGGCTCACATGGACATCATCTTAACAAGGGTGACACTGAGTGTTTTTTAGGTTGTAATTTGTTCTTCTTGGTGTCACTTTTCAAATGGGGCCTTGGGATCATGTACAGAGCATTTGAATGGTGCTGTGCATCAAAGGTGTCTTTAGTGCTTTTAAGTGTTATCGTGGATGTTAATCAGATAATACAGAGGAGAAACCATGACAGGACACAGACAGCCTCCCCATTGGTGGATGTGATCCTGGCAGCCAGCCCAGGTGTGTTCTGGTCCTGTTGATTGAGCTGAGAAAAACTATATATATGGGCTATAGTCCATTGTCTCGGAGTGATTTTCATCTTTTTTTCAAATCCTCAAAAATGATGAAAAACGGCATGCTATATTATGCCGTCCGAGGCCATGGGCTATAGCCCATGGTCTCGGAGTGTTTTTCATCATTTTTGAGGATTTGAAAAAAAGACGAAAATCACTCCAAGACCATGGGCTATAGTCCATTGAGTGATTTTCATCTTTTTTTTCAAATCCTAAAAAATGATGAAAAACGGCATGCTATAGTATGCCGTCCGAGGCCATGGGCTATAGCCCATGGTCTCGGAGTGTTTTTCATCATTTTTGAGGATTTGAAAAAAAGACGAAAATCACTCCGAGACCATGGGCTATAGTCCATTGTCTCGTAGTGATTTTCGTCTTTTTTTCAAATCCTCAAAAATGATGAAAAACGGCATGCTATAGTATGCCGTCCGAGGCCATGGGCTATAGCCCATGGTCTCGGAGTGTTTTTCATCATTTTTGAGGATTTGAAAAAAAGACGAAAATCACTCCGAGACCATGGGCTATAGTCCATTGTCTCGTAGTGATTTTCGTCTTTTTTTCAAATCCTCAAAAATGATGAAAAACGGCATGCTATAGTATGCCGTCCGAGGCCATGGGCTATAGCCCATGGTCTCGGAGTGTTTTTCATCATTTTTGAGGATTTGAAAAAAAGACAAAAATCACTCCGAGACAATGGACTATAGCCCATGGTCTCGGAGTGATTTTCGTCTTTTTTTCAAATCCTCAAAAATGATGAAAAACGGCATGCTATAGTATGCCGTCCGAGGCCATGGGCTATAGCCCATGGTCTCGGAGTGTTTTTCATCATTTTTGAGGATTTGAAAAAAAGACAAAAATCACTCCGAGACCATGGGCTATAGTCCATTGTCTCGTAGTGATTTTCGTCTTTTTTTCAAATCCTCAAAAATGATGAAAAACGGCATGCTATAGTATGCCGTCCGAGGCCATGGGCTATAGCCCATGGTCTCGGAGTGTTTTTCATCATTTTTGAGGATTTGAAAAAAAGACAAAAATCACTCCGAGACCATGGGCTATAGTCCATTGTCTCGTAGTGATTTTCGTCTTTTTTTCAAATCCTCAAAAATGATGAAAAACGGCATGCTATAGTATGCCGTCCGAGGCCATGGGCTATAGCCCATGGTCTCGGAGTGTTTTTCATCATTTTTGAGGATTTGAAAAAAAGACAAAAATCACTCCGAGACAATGGACTATAGCCCATGGTCTCGGAGTGATTTTCGTCTTTTTTTCAAATCCTCAAAAATGATGAAAAACGGCATGCTATAGTATGCCGTCCGAGGCCATGGGCTATAGCCATGGTCTCGGAGCACATGCTATAGGGTGGCATTTTTCACGGTTTCGGAGGATTTGAAAAAAAGGTGAAAATCACTGAAAAGCGACAGGCTATAGTCCATGGTCTCGGAGCACATGCTATAGGGTGGCATTTTTCACGGTTTCGGAGGATTTGAAAAAAAGGTGAAAATCACTGAAAAGCGACAGGCTATAGTCCATGGTCTCGGAGCACATGCTATAGGGTGGCATTTTTCACGGTTTCGGAGGATTTCAAAAAAAGGTGAAAATCACTGAAAAGCGACAGGCTATAGTCCATGGTCTCGGAGCACATGCTATAGGGTGGCATTTTTCACGGTTTCGGAGGATTTGAAAAAAAGGTGAAAATCACTGAAAAGCGACAGGCTATAGTCCATGGTCTCGGAGCACATGCTATAGGGTGGCATTTTTCACGGTTTCGGAGGATTTGAAAAAAAATAGAAAATCACTGAAAAGCGACAGGCTATAGTCCATGGTCTCAGAGCACATGCTACAGGGTGGCATTTTTCACGGTTTCGGAGGATTTGAAAAAAAGGTGAAAATCACTGAAAAGCGACAGGCTATAGTCCATGGTCTCGGAGCACATGCTATAGGGTGGCATTTTTCACGGTTTCGGAGGATTTGAAAAAAAGGTGAAAATCACTGAAAAGCGACAGGCTATAGTCCATGGTCTCGGAGCACATGCTACAGGGTGGCATTTTTCACAGTTTCGGAGGATTTGAACAAAATGTGAAAATCACTGAAAAGCGACAGGCTATAGTCCATGGTCTCGGAGCACATGCTATAGGGTGCCATTTTTCACGGTTTCGGAGGATTTAAAAAAAAGGTGAAAATCACTGAAAAGCGACAGGCTATAGTCCATGGTCTCGGAGCACATGCTATAGGGTGGCATTTTTCACGGTTTCGGAGGATTTGAAAAAAAGGTGAAAATCACTGAAAAGCGACAGGCTATAGTCCATGGTCTCGGAGCACATGCTATAGGGTGGCATTTTTCACGGTTTCGGAGGATTTGAAAAAAAGGTGAAAATCACTGAAAAGCGACAGGCTATAGTCCATGGTCTCGGAGCACATGCTATAGGGTGGCATTTTTCACGGTTTCGGAGGATTTGAAAAAAAAAATAGAAAATCACTGAAAAGCGACAGGCTATAGTCCATGGTCTCGGAGCACATGCTACAGGGTGGCATTTTTCACGGTTTCGGAGGATTTGAAAAAAAGGTGAAAATCACTGAAAAGCGACAGGCTATAGTCCATGGTCTCGGAGCACATGCTACAGGGTGGCATTTTTCACGGTTTCGGAGGATTGGAAAAAAAGGTGAAAATCACTGAAAAGTGACAGGCTATAGTCCATGGTCTCGGAGCACATGCTACAGGGTGGCATTTTTCACGGTTTCGGAGGATTTGAAAAAAAGGTGAAAATCACTGAAAAGCGACAGGCTATAGTCCATGGTCTCGGAGCACATGCTACAGGGTGGCATTTTTCACGGTTTCGGAGGATTTGAAAAAAAGGTGAAAATCACTGAAAAGCGACAGGCTATAGTTCATGGTCTCGGAGCACATGCTACAGGGTGGCATTTTTCACGGTTTCGGAGGATTGGAAAAAAAGGTGAAAATCACTGAAAAGTGACAGGCTATAGTCCATGGTCTCGGAGCACATGCTACAGGGTGGCATTTTTCACGGTTTCGGAGGATTTGAAAAAAAGGTGAAAATCACTGAAAAGCGACAGGCTATAGTCCATGGTCTCGGAGCACATGCTACAGGGTGGCATTTTTCACGGTTTCGGAGGATTTGAAAAAAAGGTGAAAATCACTGAAAAGCGACAGGCTATAGTCCATGGTCTCGGAGCACATGCTATAGGGTGGCATTTTTCACGGTTTCGGAGGATTTGAAAAAAAGGTGAAAATCACTGAAAAGCGACAGGCTATAGTCCATGGTCTCGGAGCACATGCTATAGGGTGGCATTTTTCACGGTTTCGGAGGATTTGAAAAAAAGGTGAAAATCACTGAAAAGCGACAGGCTATAGTCCATGGTCTCGGAGCACATGCTATAGGGTGGCATTTTTCACGGTTTCGGAGGATTTGAAAAAAAGGTGAAAATCACTGAAAAGCGACAGGCTATAGTCCATGGTCTCGGAGCACATGCTACAGGGTGGCATTTTTCACGGTTTCGGAGGATTTCAAAAAAAGGTGAAAATCACTGAAAAGCGACAGGCTATAGTCCATGGTCTCGGAGCACATGCTATAGGGTGGCATTTTTCACGGTTTCGGAGGATTTGAAAAAAAGGTGAAAATCACTGAAAAGCGACAGGCTATAGTCCATGGTCTCGGAGCACATGCTATAGGGTGGCATTTTTCACGGTTTCGGAGGATTTGAAAAAAAATAGAAAATCACTGAAAAGCGACAGGCTATAGTCCATGGTCTCAGAGCACATGCTACAGGGTGGCATTTTTCACGGTTTCGGAGGATTTGAAAAAAAGGTGAAAATCACTGAAAAGCGACAGGCTATAGTCCATGGTCTCGGAGCACATGCTATAGGGTGGCATTTTTCACGGTTTCGGAGGATTTGAAAAAAAGGTGAAAATCACTGAAAAGCGACAGGCTATAGTCCATGGTCTCGGAGCACATGCTACAGGGTGGCATTTTTCACAGTTTCGGAGGATTTGAACAAAATGTGAAAATCACTGAAAAGCGACAGGCTATAGTCCATGGTCTCGGAGCACATGCTATAGGGTGCCATTTTTCACGGTTTCGGAGGATTTAAAAAAAAGGTGAAAATCACTGAAAAGCGACAGGCTATAGTCCATGGTCTCGGAGCACATGCTATAGGGTGGCATTTTTCACGGTTTCGGAGGATTTGAAAAAAAGGTGAAAATCACTGAAAAGCGACAGGCTATAGTCCATGGTCTCGGAGCACATGCTATAGGGTGGCATTTTTCACGGTTTCGGAGGATTTGAAAAAAAGGTGAAAATCACTGAAAAGCGACAGGCTATAGTCCATGGTCTCGGAGCACATGCTATAGGGTGGCATTTTTCACGGTTTCGGAGGATTTGAAAAAAAAAATAGAAAATCACTGAAAAGCGACAGGCTATAGTCCATGGTCTCGGAGCACATGCTACAGGGTGGCATTTTTCACGGTTTCGGAGGATTTGAAAAAAAGGTGAAAATCACTGAAAAGCGACAGGCTATAGTCCATGGTCTCGGAGCACATGCTACAGGGTGGCATTTTTCACGGTTTCGGAGGATTGGAAAAAAAGGTGAAAATCACTGAAAAGTGACAGGCTATAGTCCATGGTCTCGGAGCACATGCTACAGGGTGGCATTTTTCACGGTTTCGGAGGATTTGAAAAAAAGGTGAAAATCACTGAAAAGCGACAGGCTATAGTCCATGGTCTCGGAGCACATGCTACAGGGTGGCATTTTTCACGGTTTCGGAGGATTTGAAAAAAAGGTGAAAATCACTGAAAAGCGACAGGCTATAGTCCATGGTCTCGGAGCACATGCTATAGGGTGGCATTTTTCACGGTTTCGGAGGATTTGAAAAAAAGGTGAAAATCACTGAAAAGCGACAGGCTATAGTCCATGGTCTCGGAGCACATGCTATAGGGTGGCATTTTTCACGGTTTCGGAGGATTTGAAAAAAAGGTGAAAATCACTGAAAAGCGACAGGCTATAGTCCATGGTCTCGGAGCACATGCTACAGGGTGGCATTTTTCACGGTTTCGGAGGATTTGAAAAAAAGGTGAAAATCACTGAAAAGCGACAGGCTATAGTCCATGGTCTCGGAGCACATGCTACAGGGTGGCATTTTTCACGGTTTCGGAGGATTTGAAAAAAAGGTGAAAATCACTGAAAAGCGACAGGCTATAGTCCATGGTCTCGGAACACATGCTACAGGGTGGCATTTTTCACGGTTTCGGAGGATTTGAAAAAAAGGTGAAAATCACTGAAAAGCGACAGGCTATAGTCCATGGTCTCGGAGCACATGCTATAGGGTGGCATTTTTCACGGTTTCGGAGGATTTGAAAAAAAGGTGAAAATCACTGAAAAGCGACAGGCTATAGTCCATGGTCTCGGAGCACATGCTACAGGGTGGCATTTTTCACGGTTTCGGAGGATTTGAAAAAAGGTGAAAATCACTGATAAGCGACAGGCTATAGTCCATGGTCTCGGAGCACATGCTACAGGGTGGCATTTTTCACGGTTTCGGAGGATTTAAAAAAAAGGTGAAAATCACTGAAAAGCGACAGGCTATAGTCCATCTTCTCGGAGCACATGCTATAGGGTGGCATTTTTCACGGTTTCGGAGGATTTGAAAAAAAGGTGAAAATCACTGAAAAGCGACAGGCTATAGTCCATGGTCTCGGAGCACATGCTATAGGGTGGCATTTTTCACGGTTTCGGAGGATTTGAAAAAAAATTGAAAATCACTGAAAAGCGACAGGCTATAGTCCATGGTCTCGGAGCACATGCTACAGGGTGGCATTTTTCACGGTTTCGGAGGATTTGAACAAAATGTGAAAATCACTGAAAAGCGACAGGCTATAGTCCATGGTCTCGGAGCACATGCTACAGGGTGCCATTTTTCACGGTTTCGGAGGATTTTAAAAAAAGGTGAAAATCACTGAAAAGCGACAGGCTATAGTCCATGGTCTCGGAGCACATGCTATAGGGTGGCATTTTTCACGGTTTCGGAGGATTTGAAAAAAAGGTGAAAATCACTGAAAAGCGACAGGCTATAGTCCATGGTCTCGGAGCACATGCTACAGGGTGGCATTTTTCACGGTTTCGGAGGATTTGAAAAAAAGGTGAAAATCACTGAAAAGCGACAGGCTATAGTTCATGGTCTCGGAGCACATGCTACAGGGTGGCATTTTTCACGGTTTCGGAGGATTGGAAAAAAAGGTGAAAATCACTGAAAAGTGACAGGCTATAGTCCATGGTCTCGGAGCACATGCTACAGGGTGGCATTTTTCACGGTTTCGGAGGATTTGAAAAAAAGGTGAAAATCACTGAAAAGCGACAGGCTATAGTCCATGGTCTCGGAGCACATGCTACAGGGTGGCATTTTTCACGGTTTCGGAGGATTTGAAAAAAAGGTGAAAATCACTGAAAAGCGACAGGCTATAGTCCATGGTCTCGGAGCACATGCTATAGGGTGGCATTTTTCACGGTTTCGGAGGATTTGAAAAAAAGGTGAAAATCACTGAAAAGCGACAGGCTATAGTCCATGGTCTCGGAGCACATGCTATAGGGTGGCATTTTTCACGGTTTCGGAGGATTTGAAAAAAAGGTGAAAATCACTGAAAAGCGACAGGCTATAGTCCATGGTCTCGGAGCACATGCTACAGGGTGGCATTTTTCACGGTTTCGGAGGATTTCAAAAAAAGGTGAAAATCACTGAAAAGCGACAGGCTATAGTCCATGGTCTCGGAGCACATGCTATAGGGTGGCATTTTTCACGGTTTCGGAGGATTTGAAAAAAAGGTGAAAATCACTGAAAAGCGACAGGCTATAGTCCATGGTCTCGGAGCACATGCTATAGGGTGGCATTTTTCACGGTTTCGGAGGATTTGAAAAAAATAGAAAATCACTGAAAAGCGACAGGCTATAGTCCATGGTCTCAGAGCACATGCTACAGGGTGGCATTTTTCACGGTTTCGGAGGATTTGAAAAAAAGGTGAAAATCACTGAAAAGCGACAGGCTATAGTCCATGGTCTCGGAGCACATGCTATAGGGTGGCATTTTTCACGGTTTCGGAGGATTTGAAAAAAAGGTGAAAATCACTGAAAAGCGACAGGCTATAGTCCATGGTCTCGGAGCACATGCTACAGGGTGGCATTTTTCACAGTTTCGGAGGATTTGAACAAAATGTGAAAATCACTGAAAAGCGACAGGCTATAGTCCATGGTCTCGGAGCACATGCTATAGGGTGCCATTTTTCACGGTTTCGGAGGATTTAAAAAAAAGGTGAAAATCACTGAAAAGCGACAGGCTATAGTCCATGGTCTCGGAGCACATGCTATAGGGTGGCATTTTTCACGGTTTCGGAGGATTTGAAAAAAAGGTGAAAATCACTGAAAAGCGACAGGCTATAGTCCATGGTCTCGGAGCACATGCTATAGGGTGGCATTTTTCACGGTTTCGGAGGATTTGAAAAAAAGGTGAAAATCACTGAAAAGCGACAGGCTATAGTCCATGGTCTCGGAGCACATGCTATAGGGTGGCATTTTTCACGGTTTCGGAGGATTTGAAAAAAAAAATAGAAAATCACTGAAAAGCGACAGGCTATAGTCCATGGTCTCGGAGCACATGCTACAGGGTGGCATTTTTCACGGTTTCGGAGGATTTGAAAAAAAGGTGAAAATCACTGAAAAGCGACAGGCTATAGTCCATGGTCTCGGAGCACATGCTACAGGGTGGCATTTTTCACGGTTTCGGAGGATTGGAAAAAAAGGTGAAAATCACTGAAAAGTGACAGGCTATAGTCCATGGTCTCGGAGCACATGCTACAGGGTGGCATTTTTCACGGTTTCGGAGGATTTGAAAAAAAGGTGAAAATCACTGAAAAGCGACAGGCTATAGTCCATGGTCTCGGAGCACATGCTATAGGGTGGCATTTTTCACGGTTTCGGAGGATTTGAAAAAAAGGTGAAAATCACTGAAAAGCGACAGGCTATAGTCCATGGTCTCGGAGCACATGCTATAGGGTGGCATTTTTCACGGTTTCGGAGGATTTGAAAAAAAGGTGAAAATCACTGAAAAGCGACAGGCTATAGTCCATGGTCTCGGAGCACATGCTACAGGGTGGCATTTTTCACGGTTTCGGAGGATTTGAAAAAAAGGTGAAAATCACTGAAAAGCGACAGGCTATAGTCCATGGTCTCGGAGCACATGCTACAGGGTGGCATTTTTCACGGTTTCGGAGGATTTGAAAAAAAGGTGAAAATCACTGAAAAGCGACAGGCTATAGTCCATGGTCTCGGAGCACATGCTACAGGGTGGCATTTTTCACGGTTTCGGAGGATTGGAAAAAAAGGTGAAAATCACTGAAAAGTGACAGGCTATAGTCCATGGTCTCGGAGCACATGCTACAGGGTGGCATTTTTCACGGTTTCGGAGGATTTGAAAAAAAGGTGAAAATCACTGAAAAGCGACAGGCTATAGTCCATGGTCTCGGAGCACATGCTATAGGGTGGCATTTTTCACGGTTTCGGAGGATTTGAAAAAAAGGTGAAAATCACTGAAAAGCGACAGGCTATAGTCCATGGTCTCGGAGCACATGCTATAGGGTGGCATTTTTCACGGTTTCGGAGGATTTGAAAAAAAGGTGAAAATCACTGAAAAGCGACAGGCTATAGTCCATGGTCTCGGAGCACATGCTACAGGGTGGCATTTTTCACGGTTTCGGAGGATTTGAAAAAAAGGTGAAAATCACTGAAAAGCGACAGGCTATAGTCCATGGTCTCGGAGCACATGCTACAGGGTGGCATTTTTCACGGTTTCGGAGGATTTGAAAAAAAGGTGAAAATCACTGAAAAGCGACAGGCTATAGTCCATGGTCTCGGAACACATGCTACAGGGTGGCATTTTTCACGGTTTCGGAGGATTTGAAAAAAAGGTGAAAATCACTGAAAAGCGACAGGCTATAGTCCATGGTCTCGGAGCACATGCTATAGGGTGGCATTTTTCACGGTTTCGGAGGATTTGAAAAAAAGGTGAAAATCACTGAAAAGCGACAGGCTATAGTCCATGGTCTCGGAGCACATGCTACAGGGTGGCATTTTTCACGGTTTCGGAGGATTTGAAAAAAAGGTGACAATCACTGAAAAGCGACAGGCTATAGTCCATGGTCTCGGAGCACATGCTACAGGGTGGCATTTTTCACGGTTTCAGGGGATTTGAAAAAAAGGTGAAAATCACTGAAAAGCGACAGGCTATAGTCCATGGTCTCGGAGCACATGCTACAGGGTGGCATTTTTCACGGTTTCGGAGGATTTGAAAAAAAGGTGAAAATCACTGATAAGCGACAGGCTATAGTCCATGGTCTCGGAGCACATGCTACAGGGTGGCATTTTTCACGGTTTCGGAGGATTTAAAAAAAAGGTGAAAATCACTGAAAAGCGACAGGCTATAGTCCATCTTCTCGGAGCACATGCTATAGGGTGGCATTTTTCACGGTTTCGGAGGATTTGAAAAAAAGGTGAAAATCACTGAAAAGCGACAGGCTATAGTCCATGGTCTCGGAGCACATGCTATAGGGTGGCATTTTTCACGGTTTCGGAGGATTTGAAAAAAAATTGAAAATCACTGAAAAGCGACAGGCTATAGTCCATGGTCTCGGAGCACATGCTACAGGGTGGCATTTTTCACGGTTTCGGAGGATTTGAAAAAAAGGTGAAAATCACTGAAAAGCGACAGGCTATAGTCCATGGTCTCGGAGCACATGCTACAGGGTGCCATTTTTCACGGTTTCGGAGGATTTAAAAAAAAGGTGAAAATCACTGAAAAGCGACAGGCTATAGTCCATGGTCTCGGAGCACATGCTATAGGGTGGCATTTTTCACGGTTTCGGAGGATTTGAAAAAAAGGTGAAAATCACTGAAAAGCGACAGGCTATAGTCCATGGTCTCGGAGCACATGCTATAGGGTGGCATTTTTCACGGTTTCGGAAGATTTGAAAAAAAATAGAAAATCACTGAAAAGCGACAGGCTATAGTCCATGGTCTCGGAGCACATGCTACAGGGTGGCATTTTTCACGGTTTCGGAGGATTTGAAAAAAAGGTGAAAATCACTGAAAAGCGACAGGCTATAGTCCATGGTCTCGGAGCACATGCTATAGGGTGGCATTTTTCACGGTTTCGGAGGATTTGAAAAAAAGGTGAAAATCACTGAAAAGCGACAGGCTATAGTCCATGGTCTCGGAGCACATGCTACAGGGTGGCATTTTTCACGGTTTCGGAGGATTTGAAAAAAAGGTGACAATCACTGAAAAGCGACAGGCTATAGTCCATGGTCTCGGAGCACATGCTACAGGGTGGCATTTTTCACGGTTTCAGGGGATTTGAAAAAAAGGTGAAAATCACTGAAAAGCGACAGGCTATAGTCCATGGTCTCGGAGCACATGCTACAGGGTGGCATTTTTCACGGTTTCGGAGGATTTGAAAAAAAGGTGAAAATCACTGAAAAGCGACAGGCTATAGTCCATGGTCTCGGAGCACATGCTACAGGGTGGCATTTTTCACGGTTTCGGAGGATTTGAAAAAAAGGTGAAAATCACTGAAAAGCGACAGGCTATAGTCCATGGTCTCGGAGCACATGCTACAGGGTGGCATTTTTCACGGTTTCGGAGGATTGGAAAAAAAGGTGAAAATCACTGAAAAGTGACAGGCTATAGTCCATGGTCTCGGAGCACATGCTACAGGGTGGCATTTTTCACGGTTTCGGAGGATTTGAAAAAAAGGTGAGAATCACTGAAAAGCGACAGGCTATAGTCCATGGTCTCGGAGCACATGCTACAGGGTGGCATTTTTCACGGTTTCGGAGGATTTCAAAAAAAGGTGAAAATCACTGAAAAGCGACAGGCTATAGTCCATGGTCTCGGAGCACATGCTATAGGGTGGCATTTTTCACGGTTTCGGAGGATTTGAAAAAAAGGTGAAAATCACTGAAAAGCGACAGGCTATAGTCCATGGTCTCGGAGCACATGCTATAGGGTGGCATTTTTCACGGTTTCGGAGGATTTGAAAAAAAATAGAAAATCACTGAAAAGCGACAGGCTATAGTCCATGGTCTCAGAGCACATGCTACAGGGTGGCATTTTTCACGGTTTCGGAGGATTTGAAAAAAAGGTGAAAATCACTGAAAAGCGACAGGCTATAGTCCATGGTCTCGGAGCACATGCTATAGGGTGGCATTTTTCACGGTTTCGGAGGATTTGAAAAAAAGGTGAAAATCACTGAAAAGCGACAGGCTATAGTCCATGGTCTCGGAGCACATGCTACAGGGTGGCATTTTTCACAGTTTCGGAGGATTTGAACAAAATGTGAAAATCACTGAAAAGCGACAGGCTATAGTCCATGGTCTCGGAGCACATGCTATAGGGTGCCATTTTTCACGGTTTCGGAGGATTTAAAAAAAAAGGTGAAAATCACTGAAAAGCGACAGGCTATAGTCCATGGTCTCGGAGCACATGCTATAGGGTGGCATTTTTCACGGTTTCGGAGGATTTGAAAAAAAGGTGAAAATCACTGAAAAGCGACAGGCTATAGTCCATGGTCTCGGAGCACATGCTACAGGGTGGCATTTTTCACGGTTTCGGAGGATTTGAAAAAAAGGTGAAAATCACTGAAAAGCGACAGGCTATAGTCCATGGTCTCGGAGCACATGCTATAGGTTGGCATTTTTCACGGTTTCGGAGGATTTGAAAAAAAAAATAGAAAATCACTGAAAAGCGACAGGCTATAGTCCATGGTCTCGGAGCACATGCTACAGGGTGGCATTTTTCACGGTTTCGGAGGATTTGAAAAAAAGGTGAAAATCACTGAAAAGCGACAGGCTATAGTCCATGGTCTCGGAGCACATGCTATAGGGTGGCATTTTTCACGGTTTCGGATGATTTGAAAAAAAGGTGAAAATCACTGAAAAGCGACAGGCTATAGTCCATGGTCTCGGAGCACATGCTACAGGGTGGCATTTTTCACAGTTTCGGAGGATTTGAAAAAAAGGTGAAAATCACTGAAAAGCGACAGGCTATAGTCCATGGTCTCGGAGCACATGCTACAGGGTGGCATTTTTCACGGTTTCGGAGGATTTGAAAAAAAGGTGAAAATCACTGAAAAGCGACAGGCTATAGTCCATGGTCTCGGAGCACATGCTATAGGGTGGCATTTTTCACGGTTTCGGAGGATTTGAAAAAAAATAGAAAATCACTGAAAAGCGACAGGCTATAGTCCATGGTCTCGGAGCACATGATACAGGGTGGCATTTTTCACGGTTTCGGAGGATTTGAAAAAAGGTGAAAATCACTGAAAAGCGAAAGCTATAGTCCATGGTCTCGGAGCACATGCTACAGGGTGGCATTTTTCACGGTTTCGGAGGGTTTGAAAAAAAGGTGAAAATCACTGAAAAGCGACAGGCTATAGTCCATGGTCTTGGAGCACATGCTACAGGGTGGCATTTTTCACGGTTTCGGAGGATTTGAAAAAAAGGTGAAAATCACTGAAAAGCGACAGGCTATAGTCCATGGTCTCGGAGCACATGCTACAGGGTGGCATCTTTCACGGTTTCGGAGGATTTGAAAAAAAGGTGAAAATCACTGAAAAGCGACAGGCTATAGTCCATGGTCTCGGAGCACATGCTATAGGGTGGCATTTTTCACGGTTTCGGAGGATTTGAAAAAAAGGTGAAAATCACTGAAAAGCGACAGGCTATAGTCCATGGTCTCGGAGCACATGCTATAGGGTGGCATTTTTCACGGTTTCGGAGGATTTGAACAAAATGTGAAAATCACTGAAAAGCGACAGGCTATAGTCCATGGTCTCGGAGCACATGCTACAGGGTAGCATTTTTCACGGTTTCGGAGGATTTGAAAAAAAGGTGAAAATCACTGAAAAGCGACAGGCTATAGTCCATGGTCTCGGAGCACATGCTACAGGGTGGCATTTTTCACGGTTTCGGAGGATTTGAAAAAAAGGTGAAAATCACTGAAAAGCGACAGGCTATAGTCCATGGTCTCGGAGCACATGCTACAGGGTGGCATTTTTCACGGTTTCGGAGGATTTGAAAAAAAGGTGAAAATCACTGAAAAGCGACAGGCTATAGTCCATGGTCTCGGAGCACATGCTACAGGGTGGCATTTTTCACGGTTTCGGAGGATTTGAAAAAAAGGTGAAAATCACTGAAAAGCGACAGGCTATAGTCCATGGTCTCGGAGCACATGCTATAGGGTGGCATTTTTCACGGTTTCGGATGATTTGAAAAAAAGGTGAAAATCACTGAAAAGCGACAGGCTATAGTCCATGGTCTCGGAGCACATGCTACAGGGTGGCATTTTTCACAGTTTCGGAGGATTTGAAAAAAAGGTGAAAATCACTGAAAAGCGACAGGCTATAGTCCATGGTCTCGGAGCACATGCTACAGGGTGGCATTTTTCACGGTTTCGGAGGATTTGAAAAAAAGGTGAAAATCACTGAAAAGCGACAGGCTATAGTCCATGGTCTCGGAGCACATGCTATAGGGTGCCATTTTTCACGGTTTCGGAGGATTTAAAAAAAAAGGTGAAAATCACTGAAAAGCGACAGGCTATAGTCCATGGTCTCGGAGCACATGCTATAGGGTGGCATTTTTCACGGTTTCGGAGGATTTGAAAAAAAGGTGAAAATCACTGAAAAGCGACAGGCTATAGTCCATGGTCTCGGAGCACATGCTATAGGGTGGCATTTTTCACGGTTTCGGAGGATTTGAAAAAAAGGTGAAAATCACTGAAAAGCGACAGGCTATAGTCCATGGTCTCGGAGCACATGCTATAGGTTGGCATTTTTCACGGTTTCGGAGGATTTGAAAAAAAAAATAGAAAATCACTGAAAAGCGACAGGCTATAGTCCATGGTCTCGGAGCACATGCTACAGGGTGGCATTTTTCACGGTTTCGGAGGATTTGAAAAAAAGGTGAAAATCACTGAAAAGCGACAGGCTATAGTCCATGGTCTCGGAGCACATGCTATAGGGTGGCATTTTTCACGGTTTCGGATGATTTGAAAAAAAGGTGAAAATCACTGAAAAGCGACAGGCTATAGTCCATGGTCTCGGAGCACATGCTACAGGGTGGCATTTTTCACAGTTTCGGAGGATTTGAAAAAAAGGTGAAAATCACTGAAAAGCGACAGGCTATAGTCCATGGTCTCGGAGCACATGCTACAGGGTGGCATTTTTCACGGTTTCGGAGGATTTGAAAAAAAGGTGAAAATCACTGAAAAGCGACAGGCTATAGTCCATGGTCTCGGAGCACATGCTATAGGGTGGCATTTTTCACGGTTTCGGAGGATTTGAAAAAAAGGTGAAAATCACTGAAAAGCGACAGGCTATAGTCCATGGTCTCGGAGCACATGCTATAGGGTGGCATTTTTCACGGTTTCGGAGGATTTGAAAAAAAATTGAAAATCACTGAAAAGCGACAGGCTATAGTCCATGGTCTCGGAGCACATGATACAGGGTGGCATTTTTCACGGTTTCGGAGGATTTGAAAAAAGGTGAAAATCACTGAAAAGCGAAAGCTATAGTCCATGGTCTCGGAGCACATGCTACAGGGTGGCATTTTTCACGGTTTCGGAGGGTTTGAAAAAAAGGTGAAAATCACTGAAAAGCGACAGGCTATAGTCCATGGTCTTGGAGCACATGCTACAGGGTGGCATTTTTCACGGTTTCGGAGGATTTGAAAAAAAGGTGAAAATCACTGAAAAGCGACAGGCTATAGTCCATGGTCTCGGAGCACATGCTACAGGGTGGCATCTTTCACGGTTTCGGAGGATTTGAAAAAAAGGTGAAAATCACTGAAAAGCGACAGGCTATAGTCCATGGTCTCGGAGCACATGCTATAGGGTGGCATTTTTCACGGTTTCGGAGGATTTGAAAAAAAGGTGAAAATCACTGAAAAGCGACAGGCTATAGTCCATGGTCTCGGAGCACATGCTATAGGGTGGCATTTTTCACGGTTTCGGAGGATTTGAACAAAATGTGAAAATCACTGAAAAGCGACAGGCTATAGTCCATGGTCTCGGAGCACATGCTACAGGGTAGCATTTTTCACGGTTTCGGAGGATTTGAAAAAAAGGTGAAAATCACTGAAAAGCGACAGGCTATAGTCCATGGTCTCGGAGCACATGCTACAGGGTGGCATTTTTCACGGTTTCGGAGGATTTGAAAAAAAGGTGAAAATCACTGAAAAGCGACAGGCTATAGTCCATGGTCTCGGAGCACATGCTACAGGGTGGCATTTTTCACGGTTTCGGAGGATTTGAAAAAAAGGTGAAAATCACTGAAAAGCGACAGGCTATAGTCCATGGTCTCGGAGCACATGCTACAGGGTGGCATTTTTCACGGTTTCGGAGGATTTGAAAAAAAGGTGAAAATCACTGAAAAGCGACAGGCTATAGTCCATGGTCTCGGAGCACATGCTACAGGGTGGCATTTTTCACGGTTTCGGAGGATTTGAAAAAAAGGTGAAAATTACTGAAAAGCGACAGGCTATAGTCCATGGTCTCGGAGCACATGCTACAGGGTGGCATTTTTCACGGTTTCGGAGGATTTGAACAAAATGTGAAAATCACTGAAAAGCGACAGGCTATAGTCCATGGTCTCGGAGCACATGCTACAGGGTGGCATTTTTCACGGTTTCGGAGGATTTGAAAAAAAGGTGAAAATCACTGAAAAGCGACAGGCTATAGTCCATGGTCTCGGAGCACATGCTACAGGGTGGCATTTTTCACGGTTTCGGAGGATTTAAAAAAAAAGGTGAAAATCACTGAAAAGCGACAGGCTATAGTCCATGGTCTCGGAGCACATGCTATAGGGTGGCATTTTTCACGGTTTCGGAGGATTTGAAAAAAAGGTGAAAATCACTGAAAAGCGACAGGCTATAGTCCATGGTCTCGGAGCACATGCTATAGGGTGCCATTTTTCACGGTTTCGGAGGATTTGAAAAAAAGGTGAAAATCACTGAAAAGCGACAGGCTATAGTCCATGGTCTCGGAGCACATGCTATAGGGTGGCATTTTTCACGGTTTCGGAGGATTTGAAAAAAAGGTGAAAATCACTGAAAAGCGACAGGCTATAGTCCATGGTCTCGGAGCACATGCTATAGGGTGGCATTTTTCACGGTTTCGGAGGATTTGAAAAAAGAAAAAAAAAATCACTGAAAAGCGACCGGCTATAGTCCATGGTCTCGGAGCACATGCTATAGGGTGGCATTTTTCACGGTTTCGGAGGATTTGAAAAAAAGGTGAAAATCACTGAAAAGCGACAGGCTATAGTCCATGGTCTCGGAGCACATGCTATAGGGTGCCATTTTTCACGGAGGATTTGAAAAAAAGGTAAACCTTCAAGGTTTATAGGTCCTGCTCTGCTCAATCACCTAGAAACTGCATTCACACTGTTTCAAATTCAGCTTACTGTGGAGACACATGCTGGAACTTTTTACTTTGAAATGTTTTGTAGTTTCTGAGTTATTTAACTTAAACGCCCAATGCATTCTCAATGGCAATAGCACAAACTTTGGCATGCTACTAGTCCTACATACTTACACCTAGAAACCCCATTCAAACGTATTTAGGTTCATCTTACGGTGGACATGTTTGCCTGAAAAGGAATCTTTGAAATGTTTCATAGTTTTAGAAATATAGTGCTTTTAAATTTGAGAAATTCAGAATGGGGGTCAATGGCAGATTTTGGCAAGTAACGATTTGAGTGGGGTTTGAACCCACAATCTCCAGATCATGTAGCCAGTGTGCTAAGTCACTGATCTACTTGCTACCTGCCACAATTCAGTCTGCTGTTCCCTTTGAGTACAACATTGATACAAAAATAAAATACAAAAAATAAAATAACAGGAGATTTGTCTATTGTTTATTTTGCTGTTGTTTATCTCTAGACGTTTGAATGTTTATGAACCACAATGGAAACAAGTCTCTGGCTCTTCTGTCATTATCTAAATTTATAATGGCAGATAGTGGCAAAAAATCACTTTCACCTAGAAACTCCATTCACACGTTTTATAATTCAGCTTACTGTGGAGACACATGCTGGAACTTTTTACTTTGAAATGTTTTGTAGTTTCTGAGAATCTTTGAAATGTTTCATAGTTTTAGAAATATAGTGCTTTTAAATTTGAGAAATTCAGAATGGGGGTCAATGGCAGATTGTATCATTTTTGAGGATTTAAAAAAAAGGCGAAATCATTTAGGCCTATACGTACTAAACAATTAGACGGACAGACTAATACAGTACACTTAAAGACTTTTACACTTTTATAACACAATCAGCAGGACACCGCAGGGAATTGAACCCCATCCTGGGAAACCAGGAGTTCCATACCAAAGTCTTTTGCTTTTTGAGTTATCTGTAATTTTTCATAGTTTTCGAAGGACCAACTATAGTACGTCATTTTTCATGGTTTTCGAAGGACCTACTATAGTGTAATGGCTGATAATAATTTCCATGAAATTACTCAACCGGCAGGCTAAACCTGGGAGCTAAAATCAAACTGTAATGACGCGCCATCAAACAATGATAAAATGATTGATATCCAAACAAGCTCATGAGTTTAAAATGTTTATATAGTTCAGTGCACCAAATATTACAATACAATTTCAAATAAATAAATATATGTAATAAATATCTGCAAATAATCTAACAATCAAACAGTGAGCAAACAAAACGTGAATGAATCAAACTATCAAATAAAGTGCGAGTGCGGTCAACAAAATGAATCGCTCCCAGCTCACCCTGCCTCCAATAGTACTGTGACAATGGCCCCCAGAAATTGGCATACCCCTACCGGAGGTAGGAACAAACACAACATCGTTTTTCCTCATCTCTAAGGCCTCCCATACATGAAATGGATTCTTGTATAAAAATATTTTGATGCAAAAGTGGTGAAATGGATTAAGCCATATAAAATTCACAATGGAAGCTCTGATAGGTTTAAAATTTGGCATAATTGAAGCCAGGACATCCCTCTACATTCTAGTAAAAGAATAACGTCAATATCTGAATGTAAATATGAGATAGTCATTTGAACACATACCTACAATAGGCGGAAATGTAAATCTATGTAGAATGTCTTCTTTACTTTGTAGTGACTCTGACATGGATTGTCATAGAAACACAAATGAGGGTTTGTAGGAAAGGTGTGGTTCTACTGAATCCTGCAACACCTAACCTTAACCCATGTCTAACCAATGACTAGTCTAAACTAAGTATGCACCCCATACCAATTCTGTAACTGTAGCTTCCATACTCGTGGAGTTATGGCACTAAACGTAAATTGTGTCTCAAATGGGGGGAATGAAATAGACAGTATCACACAGATTAGTTATGATGGTTTCTCTAGGCAACACACTATTGTTCTCTGTCCGATATGTTTTTGCCAGCAAAGTGAATCTGCTTTTTGTTAACTTTTGCACAACAGAAAAGTGAAGCTTTTGGTCATAGGGAAACTAAGCTCAATGAGGTTAGTTAGAGGTCAGCTCTGCCAGGGTGCGTGCATTTTTTATCTTTTAGGGCCCACACCACTCTGAGCCCACCACAGCGCTCAGAACAGGCACAGCAGTTCTAAGGCATGTGCGTGCCAAGAAATCACCTGTAGACATTGTACACGATGTAGAATCTATAACCAACATTTACTGTAGGTAAATATTTCAGTATTATATTTGTTTGCATGGCTAAAATAAAACAACTTAAATCTTACAAATAGGCCTACTTGTGAGCTCTGTAGGCTATGTTAACATATTTAATGTGTAAACATAATGGCCCCAGGGACCTTTGAGTGAAGAGCCACTGGGCATTGGCTTGGCTCCATGTGATATAGCACAGCCTGCGCAGGGCAGGCCTTCAGCTTACATCAACACCTCTAAAGCAATTTTGTAATATCACAGCACCAAAGAACACTTAAATAGAAAGAAAATCATATTATTGATCATTTTTATCTCCTTAAAGTATTTAATTAAGTTATTAACACCTTACACCAATGTTTTTGTTCCGTTTGTGTAATCTGATCAAATATTTTCAGTGGCCACATGGGGGCGACGTAGGCACGCATTAGAGCGCTCCTGTATGACGATATGATAGCAAGGGATACAGGTCGAGTCTAAACATTGTGGTAACCTCAAGTCTACATTTTCCTTACAAAGGAAGACTACATGTATGGTGTGGATGTAATATTATAATAAACTATATAATGATGAACATTTGTGACAGAGTCGGTTTTGGTTGGCTAGTGGCTCTGTCTGGTCCATAGCCTTACTGCTTATGATTCTAGAAGCATTAAGGCTACGGATCAGAGCTAGTAGTGTCTGCCTGGTGTCTGAGAAGCAGTTGATTGGGATCACCTGCACCTGCATAATTGGCTGCAGCCAAAGACAGATCAGTACTAGCCTGGAACTCACCTATGCTTTCTATGGCATAGGCAGCTCCCGGCAGGATCCGCCGGCAGAAACTGTGCGCAGCTGCTGGACATGAGACTAATTACTTAGAGTGACAGAGAGAGAGAGGAGTGTGTGTGTGTGTGTGTGTGTGTGTGTGTGTGTGTGTGTGTGTGTGTGTGTGTGTGTGTGTGTGTGTGTGTGTGTGTGTACATGTGTGCGCGTGTGTGTCAATTTAACAAAGGTGCAGACGATCAGAAATCAGCAGAGAGTGATCGACGTTTGCGCTACTCTATGCCAGAGCCATATACTTTTCTAAGGCTCTGCTCTATGCCAATTTGAAGTGGACTCGGACCCAGACTTTTTTTTTCTCCCTGGAAATAAAAACGTCTGGGTTTCCGAGGCTAGATCAGTACAGACTACTCTGAGAGGGAGCTGTACGTGCCATGCCTTCACATTCAGTGCAACATTGTCATGTTGTTTGGAAAACATTAAACACACAATTATCTGGCCTATAGGCATTTAGGGCCGCCTGGAAAATGGGTATATGAATATATGATTAGTTTATTTACAGCATTGTGTAGAAGAATGGTTTTTGACAATATGTTTTTATGTTTATCCTAGTGAATGTGGTCCTGAGCTTTTTACCTTAAGTAAATCCATTGCTATATTTGTAGCGATGTGTAAACAACATGAACAGAAGCTTGATTGTTGAACATCAATAACTCATGCTGTAGTTGTGTGCTCTCTACACAAGGATACACCTGTTGTGCACTGAACCATATTGTGACAGGAGCTTGTGAAATGCTCAATGAAAATACCTGATTGTCTGTCTGTTGGTGGGTGAGTCGTAGGCCTCACTCAGACCTTTACAGCGTTGTGAGTGTCATGGCCGCCCCAATGCATTTCCAATGGAGGTCACATGGTCTGTTGTATGGCTTTCAGCTGTGTTTAGACTGCCCCCTCCCCCTCACACAACACATGTGTCAAACCATGTGACCTCCATTGGAAATGCATTGGGGCGGCCATGACACTACACAACATTCATCCAACAAGCATACAGCAATGCAGTAAAGGTCTGAGCTCAGCCAAGGCTACGGTATATTATCCACAAGGGCCCCGATTTATGCATCATTCATTGGAGCAGAGGAGCTGTAAACAGCTGTTCCTTCTGTTTAGTATTACAGCATCTTGCATTTATCACTGTTTTGCTGCATATAATGTCCCCTGTTTACTACAACAGTATCTTTCTTTATGGACATAGTGGGACGTACGTCTCTTTATAACCTAGTATAAAAACAAAACAAGATGGATGTTGTCCTAGCTTGTTTCGTACAAGGAATATTGTTCCTTGTGCATAATGGAGGCGGTGGACAATGCTACAGGACGCGAAAAATGAGCGCCACATTTGCATTATTGTCTCAGAAAGGTGGAGTTGTGGCGAGGCATTCTAACCACAGCTCAAACCTAAAAGACAGAGTGCCATGCCCCCCCCCCCCCCCCTTAAAACATGACCATCAGGTAGGATTATGATTATACTAGGAAGATTCTTTTCAAAAAAGTGAACAGTGTTGAAATTATGTTTTTGTGGCCACACCCACCAGTATACCTAGCACCACCCGCCTGAACTTAAGCCACGCCCACATCTGTTGTATGATAATAAGGGAAGGGGCTGATTTTAGTGTCACTAAAGCAGTGTATTTCGATTGGGCCTGTTGACTCAAAGGCTTTCAGCTTTCAGGAAGAAACCAAAAATACACAGGGGAGACATATTTGCATATTACCACACCTGGGGGTCTATTAGAGTAATGTTAACTCCATAGACGCATACAAAACAGAAAAAGTACAAAACTATGGCACCAGGGACCCCATCTTAAAGGTTTCAAATGTCAGACGTTAATCTATAATCCTCTTCAGGCAGCTGGAAAACTCTTGATCCCCAAGGAGATGGCTGACTTTAGGCTTCTATCAGCCGAGCTCAGCTGTAAAGGAAAATGTTTCACATACCCTTCTAACCCACTCTGCCCCATTCTGACCTGCACAGGTTCAGGAGGGGCCAGATGGTCTTTGGAGGGTTTGGAAGGCGTCAAACATTATTATATGGGGTTCAGAAGGGTTCAGAACCCCAGTGGTGTAAAGTAACTAAGTACATTTACTCAAGTACTGTACTTAAGAACAATGATGAGGCATTTCTACTTTTGTACCGGTATTTCCAATTTTCAGTACTTTTTCAGTAATTTTCTGTGCAATGCGACACACTGTGAGCTTTAAAAAATAAAAAATAAAATACTTGTACTTTTGGTACTTTAAGTTCATTTTGATAATACTTTTGTACATTAACTTTTACATGCAACACAGTGCAGTATTGATACTTTTACTTGAGTAAAAATGTGAGTACTTTTTCCACCACCTTTCAGAACCTTAACCCTCGGCCCCTCCTTCCCCCTTAACCACCCTAGGGCTATGAACCCTTCTGAATCTGAACCCCGGCTGTTACAGTCGAAGCGGGCAGAGGTGGACACTAGTACTTAATTTACTTAAGTACAGATTCTGAAGATTTGTACTTTACTTGAGTATTATATTTCTTTGATACTTATTACTCTTACTCGAGTACATTTCCAAGACAAGTATTTGTACTCTTACTCCGGTACATTTTTAGGAAGGATGAAAAGTACTCGTTACTTTTAGGTCGGCCCGACTCGGCTGTTTCCTCGGACCATTTGCAGACCGTGGCCATTTTGCCATCAGAGTTTGGAAGCACTCGTTTTCAGTAAAGCAATGTCCTGCTGCCTCCTGCATTATGTGCAAATTCAAAACAGGTGGTACACAGGACAGCTGAGTGATATCTAACGTGCACTTCCAAACTGCAACACTTAGAAAAAGAATCACCTGCAAGGACAGAAAGTAGCTCATAACATGTCTACAGTGGAGTTTTATGAAACAAACACTTTGAGGATAGAAATAATTCAAGCTTTTCGTACACTGCAATGTTGGTGGGTTTGACGTTTTGTAGTACAATCAGATAGGACTTTTCTGTTTGGATGAATGGGCTGCCAATGGGAAGTTGAACTTTGTTAGCACCTTGCCATTATTGGTAAAATGGCCGCGGTCTGCATACAGTATGGTCCAAGTATTTGCATTAACGCGCAGGGAACAGAGCTGATCTACAAGCCTACACCGCGTTGCATGAGCAACGCACTGTGGCTTGCAGATCGCCGGAGCAGGGCGGAGCTAGCTCTCTGCTAGTTGTCAATAAGCCTATCTCACAGAATTTCCCCGCCCCCTTAATACGCCCCCTTTCGGGGTTAGTGGTGATAGCGTGACGTCACTCCATAGACGCTACATGTTAACAGAGTTAATTTAAGAAGTCTACAACTTTTGTTCAAGCTGATTTACCATCTTGTTTGCTTCATAATAATATTGGTCTGTCACATTTTTACATTAGAAAATGTACTTAGATTCTCCAGAGAAAAAAACGTGTAAATGCTAATGTTAAATGACACCACTATTTACCGGAAGTGGGCGTGGAAAGCGGGCTGTGAGATAGGCCTATTGGTTCTGGGTAGAGAGACGTGCACAGTCCACAGTGCTGTGCTATGAGTCCTGGCGCTGCTGAAGCAGAAGCAAGCTCCTCTACAGACGGACAATGTTACATAAAAACTTTAGCTGTTGTCACAATTATTCCCACTGTGCGTAACGCACTGGAACAGGGCTACCTTCCTACCTGCAGGGTTGCCTCCTTGTGTTCCAATACATTCCTTAAAGGACCACTTCACCACTTTTAATCTTCATATAATAGGTCCTCACTAATAATCATGATAATGGCACGATTTCTTTCTACTCAGTCTGTGTCTCATAGGAGGGCTGTGGGCAGTTTAGAAACCGCCCCCAGTGACATCATCATTAGGCAGATTTTTTTTTAAATAAGATTTTTTTACAAAAAGATTAGATTTTCATTATCGTGAGAACGATGGCTTCCATTTTCGCATTGCAACTTTTCAGGACTAGAAAGCCTGCAGTTTCTATTAGCTTGTATTCTCCATCAATTATGTCACTGGAGGACGGTTTATGAACTGCCCACAGCCCTCCTATGAGACACAGACCGAGTAGAAAAGAATTGCGCCATTTTTTCATGATTATTAGTGAGGACCTATTATATGAAGATAGGTTGAAAAGTGGTGAAGTGGTCCTTTAATGTAGCAAGAAGATTCAAACTACAACACAAAATGTTGTGATCATGTGTAGCCTAAATCATCCAACCGCACGTTAAAAAACATTGGCATTGTTTTAATAATAACGGATCTAAATATGGACGCATAATAGGTTTTGCCATATTCATACAGCTCTAATAGTGACAAAGCCATGACAGCAATGGTAAAAAAATTATATAGGCTACATTATTATTATTATTAATAATAATAATAATAATAATCTATATATAAATATCTATATAGGAATCGTTAAGGGATTGAACTGAAACAATAGTTACAAGGTTGAAGGTCCTATAAATGAAATGTGAAAAAATAAGAGCAATTCATTGATATCTTACTTAAGTGACATTTTCTTGAGGTACTTTTTACTTGTAGTCGAGTAGATTTGACCAGGTTGTAGGCCTATTTGTACTCTTACTCAAGTACTGGAGTCGAGTACTCTGTCCACCTCTGGAAGCGGATGCACCATAATAGTACTGTGAGGCTTATGGGCTTATCAGCACCAAGCAATTGCCATTACACAATGCCCCATGGTGGTTCTGCGCGCACACGCGCGCACACACACGCACGCATGCACGCACGCACGCACGCACGCACGCACGCACGCACGCACGCACACACACACACACACACACACACACACACACACACACACACACACACACACACACACACACACACACACACACACACACACACACACACACACACACACACACACACACACACACACACACACACACACACACACACACACACACACACACAAGTTTACTACAGCCGGCCCATATGAAACGGAACTGGACCAGAATACAGAATAAAGCTCCCTGGATTCACAGCGAGACAGAAAGCTTTGTCAGTCCACTGACCTGTGAAAGGGGAATGTCTTCCGTTTATCAGCCAGACAGCCTGGTTGTTGAAGATAGTTTGGTAAGTTAAAGGAGAAAAAAATGATTTCAGCACCATTGTTATACATTCTCTAACTTGTAAAGTTATAAAAAAAACTTTTTTAGTTACCAATAAAATACCAGTTTATATTATAAGATGGGCCGATCACATCAGAACTCTAAATGAAATGTGTCATCTTTGTTATTGATACAAAAAACAATGCTATGTAAGTACAATCTGTCACCAGCACATATGAATGCTGTTATACAGTATACAGACTATGAACAGTAAAGGTTCTTGCAGACTGCTGCTGTTTTTTTGTCCAAAAGAAAAGAAACGCTGAAGAAAAAAAAGGAGCAGTCTGCAAGGACTTACACTGAATATGAGACAGTCAGCCTACAACAGTGGGTATCTGTACATCTGTCTATCAACAGTGAATATAATGAGTATACTGTCTAGCGACAAATTAAGGTGTTACAATAAAATGGTTACTCGACAACCAAACCTGTGACCATGTATAGTCTAGTGCACTTTGACAGCGTATCCTATATTACTTGAATTATTATTTGAAAGCAATACTGATATTGATAGCAATTCATAGCAATACTTATGCACAGGTTACTTTAGCTATAAATCTATATCGCCCTAAAAAACGCTGCTAAATTATATAGATGCACTTTACACCTTTGTACTTTCCTTGGTATACGTATGTTTGTAATGCTTTGTTTCCAAGTGTAAGGTACTGTTTACTTGTTTTGTTTTGATGTGGGGACTGCGGATGAGAATTAGCATTTTTGCTAAATCCGGTGTATTTACATTGCATTTATGAAATGTCCATTGATATGCATTGTCCCATCTAAATAAACAAATAAAGTAAAGTAAAGTTAGAGCAGTTATAACAGTCATCTGTCATGGTTCTATAGTGAATATGCCAGTGTGTGAATGTACCAGAGTCAAGCAGGAGCCATTAATCCAAGAACAGAACAGAACATATGGGGGTCAGGCTTGGTTGTGGAACCTGATGGCTACTGGCACAAAGCACTGTCCCCCAGCACTGGGTCTTGTGCTGGGGGATCATGGGTTTGTGACTGAACGTGCTCCTGATCCCTGCTAGTATCCAGCTTCCTCCTCATCCTCCCCCTTGGAGCAACCACCTCCAGATTGTCTGGTTTAATTCCAAATACAGAGCCCCCACCACCTCAACAAACCACAGCAAAGAAGTACAGCTATCTCGTGCAGAAATTGTGCTATTATGGACATATAATCCATGCAACACATACTTTTAAAATACACAGTATTCACATACAGTAGATGTATAGTGTCCCATCCACCCATTTCATCGTTGGTAGACTCAGAGGTATTAATATTCATAACTGTTCTTACTTCACCATTACAGCATCTCTGACCACCAATATAATCAACATGCTTGAATATAATTACATTTTCTGTCCTAACAAGGCTATTTTCTTCTCTTCTCCTCTACTCTCTATCTATCTGATCGTATTATCTTACAAACTTCAGTGCCAACTTACATATTTCAGTTATCTTTTAAATTTCAAATGGGTTAGGCAAATGCCATTTAAAGAGAATATATTATCTCTGGCTTTTTTTGAACAAGAGGTGAATGAGACAAGCCTGCATCCTTTTGAAATCTCATCTCACCCACTCATGCATTAGTTTCTCCACTTATGCATGGCACAATAGCAGTCTCCAATGTATGAATATTCTCCACCTCTGGGCCTCTAATGTTGGTGTAAGCAGCTGAGGCCTGATTTCATCCACGTGCTCTAATGTTTCACTTCAGGGCTTTCTTTCTCACTGTGAACAATTTTATTCTGCATCTACAGCTGCACTTAAAGAGATATTTAACTTTCAAAAATGTTAGGTCATTTTAACGTTTAGTCAGGCTTTTGTGGTTCACCACAGAATGAATGAATGGATGAATGAATACATTGATTAATGAATGAATGAATGAATGAATATACAAAAAATAAAATACAATAAAACAAATACAATTTATGAAGAAGAAAATGTATTGAAAAAACAATACACCCATATCACTATATTAGGACAATATCCATCACCAGAACCAATGACGGATGTTTTCAAGGAATCTATTAAAATGGAGTTTGAAGTTACAATGGGTTTGTATAGGAAGGGTGTCTGATTATAAAATATCTAAATACTGAATCAAACAATTAAAAAATTGCCTGGGGTGCTCACAAAAGCCCGAGTAGACGTTAAAATGACCCCAAACATAAATAAATAAATACTAGGGATATGAAGGACTTGAAGTCCAAGTATTTCATTGTCGTCGTCCCGTGTCTTCTAAGCCTCTACTACAGCACAAGTTTGTACAAGATTCTCAGTTTGATACCAGTGCTTGGGACATTTTTATTCTGCTAAGTCCTACAGTATATGAGTAAAATGTAAGTATTTTGTCGTCACCATATCAAAGCCTCTAGGTATAATGGGTCCGATTCACTAAGCTTGTATGCACTACGCACAGATTCTATGCGCAAATTTAGGCAAGTTTCCACAAAGTCTGATTCATATGGCCTGATTCACTAAGGTCGCATTCACACCTCTACTTCGGTAGACTCGACGCGATTGGGCAGAGAATTTGCATAATTCTTGCATATTAAATGTGCTGCGTTTGCCTTCACACTGGCTGTGCCAAGCGTTCAATTCATAAATTACACAGTGAAATCTATGGTGTTAAAAAATATATACTTTGAGTAATAGTTAGGACTTGGGACATAAAGTGAGGGATCAGCAGGGTAACGTGGATGCAGTGTGACGTCAGGGACGTGTGTGTGTGTGTGTGTGTGTGTGTGTGTGTGTGTGTGAAATGAAATGAAATGAAATCTATATTTACCCAGGGTATCTGGGCTAAGCTCAAGAACTTGTTTCCAGCCAGGCCCTGCTCATAGAACACATTTCATCGTAGTGGTTGATGCCTTGTTCAAGGGCATTTCAGCGGTGGTAATTTTAACGTGTCGGACGGCTGATTCGAACTGGGAACCTTCCGGTATCTAGACCGCGCCGCTATCCGTTCGGCCACCGCTGCCATGTGTGTGTGTGTGTGTTCTTTTGGGCACATGGCCGAGGCACAGCAGAGACGCAATGAATAGTTTACAATCTGTACTCCCATTGATGATCCGATCATCATATAAAATTATTATGCATATGCCATGTTACAGTTTATAGACCATGCTGAGCTAAACATGTGTTTAATTTTGAAGTATTTATATTTAACCAAGATGAAGAAAGTCTCCACTCGGATCCCCACACACAGTGACAGCCCTCCATGTTTACGCAGACATGATTGACAGACAGAATATTCTGTACACTGCAGTGTTTTTGTGTTTCCTTAATTGATTAATGTGCTTGTCTGACCATATTTCGTTGAGGGCTTCGGTCTCCTTATTTGATCACGTCTATCTATCCACGGTAACGGGCCTAACGGCACATCTTTGCGCTGCGTAAAATATGCCTTCTCCAACTTAGTTTACTCCTCATTCATCCACCACAGTGTTTGCATATGTATTTCCTGTGGATTGCATTCACACCTGCAGTGAATTGAAGTCAGGTGAGCAAAGCCAAACCCCCGTTTTTTGGCAAACGACACGCACTCTCTGACAATACGCAGCAGGATTTGTTTTAAATCGCAGTAAAACATCCTGGTGTGAAGGCGACCTAAGTTTGAACAGCACTGAAAGACATGGCACTCAACTGAGTGTTTGGAAGTCTTTTTAGGATAGCATCTTGCATTTTCGGCTGGAGAACAAAACCCTCTGGTGGACACATGGTGTAAAGGATCATGAGAAGATGATTTATGACGATGTGGAGCCAAGTCGTCTCCAGAAGGTTCCTCATGCGGCTCGTCGTCTCACAGCCAGATGAGAGAGAGAGGGAGACAGGACATTTCCCTGTCAGACACACTGATGAACCAGACCTCAATTGCTCACCAATCACCCGGAGTGTGTAAACAAGAATACATCTATCGCTCCCGCTGAGTGATGTGAACCACCTCTGTCTATCTCTCAGTCTGGATCTCCCCCCCCCCCCCCCCCCCATTTCTTTCAAGGTCCAGATGGAAGTTTGCACCGAGGCAGTCCGAGGCAGTGCTCGTCTGTGGTGGATGCCAATGTGTATGCTGTAGGGGACAGGGTGGCACATTGAGGCACAGCCTAACTTACCCCCCCGCCACCCCTCCTCGTCACAGCAATAATCTTATTATTGTCTCCACGGCATGGGGAGAGAGTATGTTTTGCACTCCGTCCGTGTGTGTGTGTTCGTCCGTCCGACTGTGTACAGCTATTCTACGGCGCAGTTAACCCAGTCGATGCCAAAATTTGCACACACACTCCCTGGATGCCAACGATGAACCTCTGACCCACATTTTCCAGAACGGCCTGTTATAGCGTCACCATGAGGCCGACTTTTGAAAAACACATATTACTCCAGATTCTGTCCAAAAATCCCGCAAATTGTTACACACTATCTCTATAGTCATGTGTTCAAGACGGATCTGTCAGATATTTCATATTCCATCCTAATTGGCCAACATTGGCTTTCAAAGTTTGCAGGATTGGCCCGTTTTGAACAAAAAGCCTCAAATCATGAACGCAGCATGCAATTTATGTGAAATCTTTCACAGACTTTCCTATGTAAGCTGAGGAATATATACCTTTCCACATTGTTTGATGAATGAAACACAACAAAAACGGTTTCCTTGTTTAGGGATAATTAGTTGCTGCGAGAGTGAGGTCTAGCCAACACCAACTCGGGATTCCTGGATCGCTGCCCTCCACAAATTCCTATCCAACATCAGGTTCTTGTGTTGTTTGCCAAGCTGTCGCGCCGAAGCACGTCTACAAAGGTGGTACGCTTCTTTCCCCTCCTGGCTTTGCCCTGGGTTGTCTCCCATAGAATCAATTTACTTGCCTCAAGTTCTGGGTGCCTGACGCAGTGCCCTGCCAGCCTCATCCTTCTCTCTCTGACTTTGTCTACCGTGGTAGGTCCCCATAGAGGCCCACATTTCTGATGCGGTCCGTCCATGTGACACCTAGTGCCATTCGTAGCATTCTTGTGTAGACTCCAGCCAACAGGGCTTTTTCCTGTTGTTCTGTGAGGGTCCATGTCTCGGCCCTAGGGATAATAAAAAAGGAAAGGATCAAGAAAACAGCTAGATTTCTGCTGCAGAAACCTGAACAGACAAATATAGTTGTCGGCTTACCGGTATTTCAAATGTATCTTGGAAGAACACATCATTTCAACTCTAAAAGTTCGTTTTGAGGGCTGAAAGGGGATATACTGTATGTGGAAGCACCATAGTCCATAATCATTGTAAACCCAAAATGGTTGCTACGGTTGTGATTTGCAAGTGAAACGATGGAGACCTTCACAATCTGTTGTGCATATTGCTCATCAAAACTGGGCGTTTTAGAGTAATCAGACAATCACAACACAAATGTATTAGGTTTCTGATTACTCACAGTAAACCCCATGTGTGTATGCGTATAAACCAATGTGTCAATAATAGGGCATCAGTGCTTAGTGGGAAAGTTTGTCCTTACGCATCCAATAAACTAAGTGCTTGTGTGAAGAGTTTCTTTCAGGCATGCATGACTGAGTGCACTCTTTTGTATGAAAGCCTCTATTAGAGAGATATGGCACATCTCTTAATTTCCTCTGTACCTCTTAGCTCTTGGCAATGAACATGGACAATGTAATCATAAATAATAATGGCACTCACAGCCTTGCATAATGTGAAAGGTAATGTATATAGAAACTTAATGTGAAAGGGATGAGAGTCATGATGCATTGTGAGCTTGTATTACAGACTTTTGCTTGACACTGTCACATGACAAAGTTGGGGATTCATTAACGAAAAAACTAAAGAAAGTTGAAATGTGGAGATACAACGCCCAACGGTGACGATATATGCATCTATTCTGGGATTACAGTAAACAGCACAGCCTGAGTGATACCTGACAAGACTGACAACCCTGTCACCAACCATGTCAACAGCTTTTCAATCTCTGGGGAGGTTTTCAAAGCCCTCCGATTCTCTGGCTGACACTGGCACCCTGGTTGCTGTTCTATTTCATTTCTACAGTACGTTTAGCACATGTCAAGGAAGTCATGAAGTCTATGGTCATGAAGTGTGGTCATGACCGAAAGAATAAGGTTGAGAATACAAGCGGCCGAAATGAGTTTTCTCCGACGGGTGGCTGGCATCTCCCTTAGAGATAGGGTGAGAAGTTCAGTCACGCGAGGGAGACTCGGAGTAGAGCCGCTGCTTCGCCTGGAAAGGAGCCAGCTTAGGTGGTTCGGGCATCTGGTTAGGATGCCTTTCGAGCGTCTCCCTAGGGAGATCCTCGATGCACGTCCCACATGGAGGAGACCTCGGGGCAGATGGAGGGATTACATCGACTCACTGGCCTTGGAACGCCTCGGGATCCCCCAGGAGGAAGTTACTAATGTTGCTCTGAAGAGGAATGTCTGGAGCTCTCTGGTGGAGCTGTTGCCCCCGCGACCCGACTACGGATAAGCGGTTGAAGATGGATGGAAGGAAGCTTACAGAAGGTAAAGTCACGGTCACGTGACTGGGCTGCGCCATGCCGCTCTCGGTGGCAAATAAAATAGTAAAGGTAGTCCGTTTGTTTTTCTTACCGTTTCATGTTATAGGACAATAATTCACTAAACCACTTGTATAACATTTTACACTTTAGATATTTAAATAGCAGATCTACAAGCTCTATAAACGTGTCACATCACGACACATTCCGAGCTTCTAGGTATTCTATCTTCGAAACATTTAGATTATTGCTGATTAATAATACGATTAGTTAATAATCTTAATCTGCAAAGTAACGAGTAACTAAAGCTGTCAAATGATTGTAGTCGAGTAGAAGTATAAAGTATCAAAAATGGAAATAATCCAGTAAACGTACCTCAAAATTGTACTTAAGTCAGTACTTTGTTACTTTCCACGACTGCAGCAGTTTATGGATGCAGATAAATTGTTCCTCTTCTTGCGGCTGCAGCCCGTATCTCCCATTCCAGCCCGGCTGCAAGACAAGTTTCCAGTGCATTCTGGTGTGGAAATACTGGCTTGACCATTACCAATTAAATTCCTTTTAATTTAATATAATGAAACACTTTACAAAAAATGTACAAGTACACAACAGGTCATTGTTGATGTTAGTCATAAACCAAACCATAAATTAATGGATGTTTACAAGTACTGCATGGAGCACCGGAACAACAAAGCTTTTCTTTATGGTATGGAGAAATACACACTAGCTCGCAAGTGCAAAATAAAAGTCTGTTACATCAAATAAATCACATCCCACTTTTGACACACTAACCTTTGATGCTTGGATGCAACAACAACAAAAAAACGTTTTTGACAATAAAGAACATTTCAAAGGGAAAATGTTCCCTTGCCAACAACAGTTTGAGGCCACAGACCATGAAATGAACAACCATGGAACCAAAAATACGAGCAAGGAGAATTAGTGAGCGTCGATTTCAATCTGTGTCCCTTTCGACTTCTTTAAGAACAGAGTGAAAGCAGCGTGCTGGAGGCACAGAAAATTAGCTGTGAGTACCTACGACCCCTTAAGGACATCAGACCTTTTGTATGTGGGGTTCAGCACTACCAGACAATAACCTCAAGCAAGTGCAAATCTGTGTCCTTTACAAAGTTTAGGGGAGTGACTGCCAACATTTTTGCACCGGGGTCCAGTTGGGAATCTCGAATCACCCACCTGAAGCTTGTTTACTGTAATGATTGTCAATTGATTGTGTTCTGGCTTGGATCAATGGAAGTACCGTAATATACTTTAGTAGTATAAGTTCATATTGTCATTTCATTTTTCAAAGGTTTTAAGAAAAAATACCATGACATTGTTTATTTTCATCAAATATTATCATTAAAATCGTATTGTTTTGGCAATTATTTGGGGTCCTACTTGCAATATCCTCACGGCCCACCAATGGGTTGGGAACCACTGCTCTAGGGAGTGTGATCAACCCTGGAGGACTGACTGCAGCTTAGTATCGACTGGCACTACTCTGGCTGGGACAGTAAGCTGCGACCTGTGGTCTGTGTAAAGCCCTACGTCAGTGAGACTTTAGTTTAAACAGTGACTTCTGACATGCTCACATCTACCTGCAGGAGTTTTCCTTTCAAAACTACAGTATGTACAAAATAAATAATAAAAGGTGCAAGCAGCAATAACGGGGGCCAAGCAACGAGTGCAACACTCCACAGCAACAGCATGTGGTCAAACGGGGGCGGGGGGCATGAGATATGTCTGTTCAAAGTTCATGTCTTCAATCGATTGCTATATCGCCCGCTGCAGCGTTTGCCCTCTAATAAACATTTTACAGTATGCATGGCCGCTGTGCCTCTTTGTTATAATACAAACAGCAACTAAATAGGAATGAAAAAGGCAAGCCTGCAAACAGAAAAAAACAACATGGCTACTCTAAGACTTGAGGTCTGAGGCTAAGGCAGATCGTTGTAGATTGTGAATTCATGGTTTTGCAGTGATTCTGTCTTCCTTCTGAGCACTTTCTTCGATCACAGTGATCTGCATGCCTGGCACATTTTGGCTGACTTCCAACTGCAGTACCATCAGTCCGAGTCTCCTCGCGCACCTGGCCACATGCCTGCTGCTTGCCGAAGGCAGTGGTACAGTGATTGAATTAGCTCTCTGGAGGCACGGGCGCTTGGTCTGCCGCTTGGCTGGAGGCGTTTATTTTCTTCTTTCTCTTAAAGATATTTTCTGGATAGTACAGTGGAAGAGTGACAGGAAACAGGGAGAGAGATACGGGGAGTGACACGCAGCAAAGGCCGCTGGGCTTGGGAATCGAACACGCAACTCTGGCAAGCTGCATTAGAGCCTATTATGTGGTATGTGCCTTAATCACTAGGCCACCGGCGCCCCAATATTGCCTGGAAATGTTTTTAAAACGGCCTGTGGGCTGGAGCAGCGTTCGCACCTGCTCTTCCAACTGCTCTTCCAGTTATGGGCGGGACAGAGATCACATCGTCCACAGTCCACATTGAGGTATTTTCAATGTCCACATCATGTCATCATGTCTGGCACCTTCCTCCAGGTGCCAGAGTCTTGAATAGCAGACGGTTCAGCGTCTCCTCTACAACAAAACACGCAATTCACACCTGTCTCACTCAATGAGTGCGTGTAAGTAATACTCTGGTTATGGAAATGGTCAAGGGACTTCCAAAATGGAGGCAAGTATTATAACAAACACTTTACAATAAGACAACCATTGTTACAGTGTAACTACGCCATTAAGTACAGTGTCGAGGTCACAGGATGTTGTTGCTCTACTACGGGGTGGGAGCAGGCGGTCAGCTCACCGCGACAACGGCCACTCCATTTTTATTTTTTTAACACATTTCCTGTCAAGTGTTCCTCTGGATTGGCGGGTTTCAGTGGCACCAAAGCGTACAGGTTGCAAATAAAGGTATCATCGGTACAGAAGGGTGTCATCAGTGTAGCGTTTTACAGTCAGTGAACGTGTTGTTCTCAGTGTCATTAATGAAGAGGTCGTGTTTGATCCAGACATTGAAAAGACGACAACCAGAGCTGTGCACAAGGACTGAGGAGCCGATGGTTCAAGTCCCACCGAGTCGAGACGCGAAACCAAGGTGTAGCAACCTCTAGTGATGTGGATCAATGCTATCTGACCTCCAGACAGTCCAGGTACTCCTGGGCCAGTTCATAACAGAACCGATACTGCTCCTGAAACACAAACACACACAAAGCTTACAGAAGGTAAAGTCATGGTCACGTGACTGGGCTGCGCCATGACGCTCTCGGTGGCAAATCTCATACCAGACGTTCAATACATGGCAGTGCCAGTTGGACCAGCTCATGATAAACAAACATTCACACACACACACACACACACACACACACACACACACACACACACACACACACACCACACCACACACCACACACCACACACCACACACACACACACACACACACACACACACCCACACACACGTTAAGGCTGTGCCAAACACCAACAGAACAATAACCTTTTTTTCCCCGGCTGCGGCACGGCTTCCCAGACCATGTTTTATGCAATGTAACATAATGTTTGCGGTTTATTTACATCAACCTCTGATGTGCTTTGCTATTAATTGCCTTAGAGATTTAGCCGTTTCTGGCGATAGACACAGGGGTCAAATGGTGCACCATCTCTCTACATAGTGGTTTGTACCTCCTAACCTCCTGAGATAACTGTTCATGGTACATTGCTGATTGCTGATTGCTGACAGAGTGCAGAAATGTAAACCACAAGCTCAGTGTCATTTGTGTCTGACCAATCCCACATGATGTTCGGCTAGTTAGAAAATCTTGGATGTGCAAAAACTGCATAACTGAACGTCAGCAAAGGCCTACCCAAAGTAAATTTTATTTTGTTCTTATTGACCGCCCTAAGCCGAGGGAAAAAAGTTATTGTTCAGTAGAGAGTATGCTACAGCAGGGGTTCTCAACCTTTTTGGCCGGGGACCCCCGGAAATGCTTTGGCAATGTCTCGGGACCCCCGCCCCGCCCCCTCCCGACCCCCAATATAAATTGACTGCTACAATAACCTTAATAATAGAGACAATACACCATAAATAAATACTGAAACCAGATATAATCATTAGGGAAGGTGTATGCATGTACTATGTGTATTATATGTAAACTCTTCATTTCCACTTTCCAGACATTCAGTTACAAAAAGGAAAAATACATCTTTTTATTTATTTATTTATTTTTTTGAAAATAATTTGGGGACCCCCCAAAATAATTCGGCGACCCCCCGAGGGGTCGCGACCCATGGGTTGAGAACCCCTGTGCTACAGCATTGAGGCACTGACGCTAGAACTGTGCAAAGCCAGGCAGTAATATGAATCCGTTTGCTGGACAAGGTAGCTGAATAAACAAGACGGTAGCTGTTTCAGTAGAACCTCATGAATAAACATGTACCAATTACTCAGCCTACAAAGTGCTAAAGAGGGCCAGCCGACTCTCCTATAGAGAGAGCCAAGATCATTTCATAACGTGTGTGATGATGAAATAGGATGTAACAAGCCATGATACTGTGGTTATGTGGATGTGACACATCGCACCTGGCTGAAGCTACAGTCAAGGGCTGGCCAGAAAAAGGCAGACAGATTACATTTATAGCAGGATAATAATAAAAAAACAGAAACGTTTAACTCACCATGGTCTCCACCATGTTTGGCTTTGAGTTGCGCAGCGTTTTGGCAGCGAAGAAAGAGTCGACCACTCTGTGATGGCGGATCATTTCCAGGATCATGGTGCAGGCACAGAAAGTACCACTTCTACCACCTCCGTTCCTGTTCCCAACAAACAGAAACACGCACATAGATTCACTGTTCACTTCAAAGGGAGTTGTAAGGATCACTGTATCACTGTGTGGATGATGTTAGTATCACTGTGTGTTTCATGTTGTATCAATGTATGTGTATGGACTCACAGGCAGTGGACGATGGTGCGTCCCTCTCCACATTCCTCCTGCCAGTTGTGCACCTGGGCCAGCAGGCTGAGGAAGGCCTTCTTGGAGTCGGGAATGTCGCGGTACGGTGACCAGCGCAGGAACTGGAAGTGACGCACCACCAGTGGGCCTTCCTGAAGCTGGACACAGAGACAATGTGTGGTTTTGGGGGGTTACATTTCATTCATTCAATTATGGACTTGCAGCTTCCATTAAAAACATCCTTCTACCCTAATGGAAAGGGGGTACACAAGCACATGGCCATTTATCCGTTCGCCTTCTCCTACCAAACCACTCCGTTAGCACACATCTCTCCATGCACAAAAAATCCTGCACACCACCCGAATCCATATGCACTACATCGCTTCCCCACAACTGCCATATTTACTGTATAAAATTTACTTTGGTCAGACACACTGTTATTGCGCAACATTTCACTGTGATGCAAATTACATCACAAATTTCCCACTCCCCTCCCCCTCCCCTTTCCACTGCACACACACACACACACACACACGCGCGCACACACACACACACACACACGCGCACAGGCACACACACGCACACACACACACACACACACACGGCGCAGCAGTACGGTACAGCACAGTACAGTATGGTACAGTACAGCCATATAGCACAGTACTGTACAGTATGGGAAGGCACAGCACAGTACAGTATGGCACAGTATGGTACGGTTCGGTACAGTATGGCACAGTACAGTATCAGTATGGCACAGTATGGTACGGTTCGGTACAGTATGGCACAGTACAGTATGGCACAGTATGGTACGGCTCTGTACAGTACAGTACAGTACAGTACAGTACAGTACAGTACAGTACAGTACAGTACAGTACAGTACAGTACAGTATGGGACAGTATTGTACAGTACAGTAGAGTACAGTACAGTACAGAGGACTACAGTACAGTACAGACTACAGAGGAGAACAGCACAGTACAGCACAGACTACAGAGGATAATAGCACAGAACAGCACAGCACAGTGCAGTACAGTACAGAGGAGTGCCGTACTTACAGTACAGTACAGTACAGTACAGTACAGTACAGTACAGTACAGTACAGTACAGTACAGTACAGTACAGTACAGTACAGTACAGTACAGTATTCCCGCTAGGTTGCCACATTTGCCACATCCAAGCAACTTATATACGGTAGGTATATATAAACATTGCCACTTGCCATGCTTGCTTTTATACGCAAATAAAAACAAGCAAAACAAAAAATAGGGCCACTCAGCCAGGTTGCCAAATTTGCACTTTCCATGCAACTGGGTATATGAAAACATCATGGGCTGCCATGTTTGTTCTTCCAAGTAAAAAAAACAAAAAAACAATATTGCCCTCTCGCTATTGCCTTCTTCCTATTTGCGACGCGTGGTGCTAGGATGAGCGGGCCGCAGGCCCGCGAAATTCTAGTTTCTATAACCATTTCTCCCTCCCTTTTTATTTCATTGGTATATTGTTTTGTATTTCTTTTATACCTCTTCCTACATCTATTTTATGTCCCAATCTTTAAATCTTCTTTTATTTAATCTCTGGTCCAAGTCTTAATCTCTTGTATGGCATCTTATAAGTAGCTGTATTCTTTATCTACGTCTTGCTGCTTGTGCTTAATTTCACCCTATTCCCTGTAAAAATCTCTAAGTCTATGCAAATAAAATGTATTATTATTATTTATTTATTTATTTGTTATTACTAGTCCATTCGGACTTACCCGCGTGATGTTCTGAATGTGGAACAGACGGATGATGACGTCATCGTCGGCAGTTCTGGACAGAAGCTCCACCGTCATCGGTCCAAACTGCTGGAGTCCTGGTTCAGGCCAGTACTGAAGACATGGCTGAGAGAGAGAGAGAGAGAGAGAGAGAGAGAGAGAGAGAGAGAGAGAGAGAGAGAGAGAGTCAGATAAGGAGGACAAATCATGATGTCACAGCCCGCCATGAGGCACAGTAACAAGACACCAGAGTATTGACAACAGCGACAATATTAGCCTAAATGACAGTGATTACATTCCTAAAGGAGTCATGAATTAAATGAACAAAACAACAACCAGTCACGTACTGTATGCCTCCCCTCCTTTTGACTTATTCAACAGCTTAAATCATTAGCATGAGCTCATTATAAATGAATGCGGTAGGGGAACCTTGGCTGTGGCTTGGAGCTGATGGAAGCAGTCTGAGTCAGTGATGGGAAAAAAAACTTAGTGCCACAAACAAGTGGGAAGTCCTAGAGTTCCCAAGGAGAAAGGAAATCCAAGGTGACAATAGAGAAGACCATTGTATAATGCAAAAATAGTTTGAATGCCTTCAAACAGCTATCATCCTTGAAACGCGTTGCTGAGTAGTCTGTAGCTTTTAACTAGTTTTAAGCCAAGTTTGTTCTTTTACGTAACAAAACAGTTTCAAACATTTTTTGCATTACACAGTGGTCTCCCTCCTCTTATGTTTTTGCCTTGGACAGTAACTAAGCACATTTAGAGAGTGGAAGAGTAGAGCACTTCCATCACTGGGAGTTTGTGTAGCTCCAATCGGAACCTCTCCCTCTTCTGCTGTATTTCTGTTACGAACTTACAACCCCCTGTCTAGGGTAGGGGGAAATAACATAATGAGGAGACAGCTTTTACAAAAGAAGATTCGTTTTTATTATCTCTCTTTTTTCTTTTGAGAGAGATGAATAATGGCCAATGAATAATGGCTTCAGGGTGTCAGTTTACATTGGAGAAAACCTGTCTAACTAAGAAAATAAAAAGTATCCCTAACTAAAAGTCCCTAACCAAATGAAAACAAAGATACAATTATACTAACCTAACTAACCTAACTAAGACAAATACAATAAATTGGATCAAACAAAAACTACGGTATGGGAAAGTAGGGTTTAATAATAGAATAAATAACTTAGGATCTAGCCTGGTCTAGCCAGCCTGCTTTCTGGTCTAGAGGGGCGGGCACGGGTCGGGCACGCAAGGAGCAACCGCTGTACAAATGTCCATGCAATTTGATCAAAGATCTCGGGAGGAGATAGATTTTAAATGTTTTTTCATATAATTCAAAATGGCAGGTGATCTAAAGGTCAGAGGTCAAAAGTAAGAACACGATACTTGTTTGGCATGAGGAGACGCATGTGTGTATCGAAGTTTCATTGCCGATGTGGTCAAACGGTTCATGAGCAAAGTTTGCAGATTGTGACACCGGCAAATATTGGCCAATATTGTTGATTCCAAAAAAGTAAAGGTTGTCCCCCCTGCTCCCAGATGTTTAAAATTTTAGCAGTCAAGAAAATCGAATCGCTTTTTAGTCAGCCTGTGCCATGTTCCCAATGCAACCTTAGCAGCACTGTGCATGCGGACGGGGGTTGACTGGCCACAGGCTGGCTAAAAAAGCAGGGGGGAACAACTTGGTACGATGTGTGGATAAAGGTTTAAAGAAACAAGAATAGTGGCCAATATTTGCCGGTGTCGCAATCTGCCCGGCCCCCCTACGCTGTGGGACCTCATCTTGGCACTATATAGCTGAGGCAGAGGTTCTAAATTGTGCTAGGGGTTTGTGCACCACGGACCCCATTAAATAAAACTGATAAGGGCTCTGTCCCCGGGCCAGGCGAGTGGGAGGAACTCACGGGGGAGCGATGGCGTTGACATGCTAATGATGTTAGCGGTGACATCAAGGAAAGGTGGAGAAGGGAGGGGGCCCCAGAGGAGTTGATAATGTCTTGTCACAGTGATGGAACGGTATTAACAGGTGACATTGGGCAGGAGGACAGATAAATATTTATATGCCGAGACAGCTAGGAGACGAGCAATCCCTTCTGAGGGGATGATGGGGTCACGCGAGGGAGGTCCCGTTAATCCAGTGAATGAATGAGAGAGAGATAGAGAGAGAGAGAGAGAGAGAGAGAGAGAGAGAGAGAGAGAGATGGTAAATAGTGATGACGAATCCGATATGACAAAGTGACAGAGCAGAAACAGGAAGACGTGCGAACAGAAGAGAAGACATGAACAAACACCAACCAAACGATAAGAATGTGAACACATTAGCATTTCAGCGCTGGGAAGAGGAATACACCACCATGTCTTTACCACAGAAATGCATGACAGAAAAGCACTGTCAGCTCAAAAAAAGCCATTCTGTTGACACACAGCCTTGTATTTGTATGTATGTAATTTATGTATGTAATGTAATAATAGTGGGGAACCCCTGGAACCCCCCATTATTATTGAAAGTCTTTTGTTAGGAAGGGCTGTCACGATTACAAATTTAAGTTGACGATTTCCACACAAATACTGTAATTGCGATTAACACCCCGAACACCCGGGGGCCGGGGTTATTTAATCCATTCAATTATAGCGCCCAGCGATTTATAGCAGCGGAGCACATTTAGCGACAGACCGGATGTTATCTCGGATGTGGCTGAAGTAGCTATATGTAGCCAAAACACTCTTGAGGCAATCGACAACAACGGGAGGTAGGATAAATTCTAATTCCGTCTAACACATGATCTTTTCTTAGAATCTTAGATATTTAGATTCTTTTTTTTGTTTTTTGAAAATGTATTTACATGTTTCAACATGGAAACGATTGGCGGTTATGCAAAAATATTTGCGCTTATCTCAAATAATTGTGATTAGATTATGTAATAAATGTGACAGGCCTAATTAGAAAAAAAAACCTTGAGATACAGGATCTCGTTTTTACGAGGGGGTCCCACAGAGAAGCAGTGGTGTGCCGTGTCTCACCCAGGCAGAGTTGGACTGGTTGAGTTGGTTCAACATGACCACCGAGGTGCAGCCGTAGTCAAACACCAGCCTCCAGAAGTCCGTGGTGGTCCCTGGCAGGGGGTGGGGCGTCACCACGAAGGCGGAAGCTCGGTGGAAGCTGTCGGCGAGCGCAGCGTTGATGTAGTTGTTGCCCTCTTCGCCCTCAGGGGAGACCAGAAAGGCCAGCGAGCGGTCGGGTGGCAGAACGTCCATGCTGCGGTTCTTCTCGCGGTTCCTGGGCATCAGAGAGACGCTGCACTCTTCCATGTCCAGGTGAGGAGTCACCGAGTTCAGTGTCTGACGCACGCAAACAGAGAGACCATGTTTAGTACAGAAAGCTGCGTTTACCCCAAGGTTCTAATAGATTTGGATTAGTCATTATAGTTTAGTTTTAGATTATTATAATTGATTTGTTCAGTCAATGAGTAGTAGTAGAATAGATAGATAGATAGATAGATAGATAGATAGATAGATAGATAGATAGATAGATAGATAGATAGATAGATAGATAGATAGATAGATAGATAGATAGATAGATAGATAGATAGATAGATAGATACTTTATCAATCCCCAAGGGGAAATAGTAGAATACAGTAGAATACACTACTACAGAATGTAGTAGTAGTATTATATCTTTTTCGTAAACTATAATAACCTTGATTTAAACTGGCAGCTATAAAAGCTGTATAACGACCATGCATCATGAGCTACTGCTACACTGTCGCCGAGTCACTGTTGAAATGTTGCTCATGACATTATCAAGGATGCAGCTGTACGTTTAGATTGATGAACATCAAAATAGAAAAGAAAAGGGAACTTGGCTCATAAATCTTTTTTCCCCACCATTTCAAGCAGGAATTGTGTGGGGAGAGAAGCAGAGTGGAAATTGTGAAACACAAATATATGACTGATTGACACTGCATAATTTGATTGCTGAAAAAAAAAAACTGTGTAGCTTTGTCACGGGCATCAAAAGCTGCAAGCGCCAGCCGTCAATTTGTATCTGAATGTCACTGGCTTCCATTAAGAATAGATAGATTGAATGTAGCCTGTCACTTTGTAGTTGCTAGTGTGAATGCCGCATTATACGTTCTTTTCTCAGTCGAGCACCACAGTCGTGTGACAAAGAGTGACAAATTGGAGTGGACTTTATTGCTACGTCTCCACTTTTAACAGCGCATCCCTCAGATCACTGGGAGGATGCCATTAGTTAAAGGAACCAGGAATAAAGTAATCAATTATAATATAATTTATAACCCTAAACCTAACTTAAGAAATGGAGAATGCAATGCATTAGATGCTATCAGTCTGTCAGAAAGTGTGTGTGTGTGTGTGTGCGTGCGTGCGTGCGTGCGTGCGTGCGTGCGTGCGTGCGTGTGTGCGTGCCAGCAGGTGTTGATTACAACTGAGGCAAACTGATAACTGGAGAGAGCGAGAAAATGTGATGAGACTGAGAGACGCAATATCACAGAGAGATAAGGACAAAGGAAGTAACAAAGGATAAATTAAATAAAAAGATATAAACTATTGGATCAAAGTTCCCAGCTGTTTCATATCTGTAGAAACTTTTAAATTGGTAAATAAATGGTAAATGGTGCATTTATATAGCGCCTTCATCCAAGGCGCTTTACAAAGATGATGCATTACATTCACCCACACATTCATACACTGATGGCAGCGGAAACCATGCAAGGTACCAACCAGCACATCAGGAGCAATTAGGGGTTCAGTGTCTTGCTCAAGGACACTTCCACACTCTGGGGGAGCCCGGGTTCGAACTGGCGACCTTGCGGTTACCATCCGGAAACTCTACCCCTGAGCCACCGCCACCGTCACCGCCTGAGCCAAATACAGTTATATCACTGCAGAACCTTTCAGGATGTTGATGGATAAAAACCCAATCTTGTACATTATGAATAAGCATATTATCAGGCCATTTAGTTGGAGCTGGCATGTGGACAGACCTAAAAGAAGTTAATTACGCTTCCTGTGAAAATGAGAATTTGTAATTGTGCTCTCCAAAGGTCACCAATCATCAACGATATTAAAATGCAAAACATACAGGCTGCATCTAACCTGACAAGGCAGCACGTAAATAATAGAGCATAAATCTAAATTAATGGAAAGGTCAAACTGACAACAACATGGATCTTCTGCTCCGAGTGTAGAGGCACAGGATGAACAGTTGTGGGTGTTATTTGGAAGCAGTGGTGGTAGAAGTTCTCCCATTTTTGGCCGGTGCCTAACCATTCCATTACGTAGCAATGTTTGTATGTATGTATGTCCCTTTGTCTGTCCCCGTGTCTGTATGTCCGAGCACGGAAAGCTGCAACACAGTAACTCTGTCATTTCTCGACCGTTTCGGAGGCGGGAAGGCTCGCCGGAACCGGGGACCCCCACACGGTACAGTTGCACCGCTCACTTTCACTTTTTTTTACTTACGTAAAAGTATCAATACGGCAATTTAGAAATACTCTGTGACGAGTAAAAGTCCAGAATTCAAAATTAACTATTAAGTCGCATTGCAACACATTGTGAGCTTGTAGATCGTCTATTTTCGAATGGCTGAAATGTATATAGTTCAAGTGGGTAATGTATGTTTGTAATAATAATCAAAATCTACAACGTAACTAAAAGTTTAAAATAATTGTTGTGAAGTAAAAGTACAATATTTGCCTCCAAGATATACAGTAGTGGAGTATTGAAAATTGGAAATACCCCAGTAAAGTAAAAGTACGTCAAAATTGTACTTGAGTAAATGTACTTAGTTACTTTCCACCACTGGTTGGAAGTTTGAATGTGTGCATGAGAGAGAGAGAGAGAGAGAGAGGCTGCTGGAAATGTGATTGTGCGTGTGAACGGTTGGAGTTAAGGGTCTGTCACATGTCAGACGCGGCTGTCATCAAAAAGTATTGTTTACAACGGCTGTGTGACCACCTCAAAAGCTCGGTGCTATTTTGGAGCGTCGACACGTGGCACAGACCAGAGAGAGAGGAGGAGACAGTGAATGGAATGACGGAGCACAGGCTGGACTCCCAGTTTGTGTGCGTGCGTATGTGTGTGTTTTGGTAGCCTATATGCCTCGTAAATTTCAGGTTGGTGCGATGCAGTTAAAATGATTAACTAGAAAAAGTTCCCCTCGGGGCAGGTCAGGTTGTGGCCTCCTGGTGGCGCTATAATAGGCCAATGTGAAAAGGGTGCCATTTGTTCTTATGCCTTTGATGGCAATTGGACGATTTGAGGCAAAAATCAACCTGTTAGTGGCGCTATAACAGGCAGGATATATTCCTCAGCCTAGTAGGAAAGTGCGTGAAAGATTTCACGTAAATTGCACGCTGCGTTCATGATTTTTTTTCAAAACGGGCCAATCTTGCAAACTTTGAAAGCCAATGTTAGCCAATTAGGATGGAATATGAAATATCGGACAGATCCGTTTTAAACACATGACTATAGAGATAGTGTGTAATGATTTGCGGGATTTTTGGACAGAATCTGGAGGAGTAATATAAAAAAAATGTTTTTCAAAAGTTAGCCTCCTGGTGGCGCTATAACAGGCCGTTCTGGAAAATGTGGAGCAGAGGTTCATCGTTGGCATCCAGGGAGTGTGTGTGCAAAATTTGGCATCGGCTGGGTTAACGGTGCCGGAGATTAGCTGTACACACACACACACACACACACACACACACACACACACACACACACACACACACACACGGACGGAGTGCAAAACATACTCTCTCCCCATCCCTTCGGCCTGGTGGAGACAATAACTGTCGTACAGCCTGTAATATTTAGTTGCTATGAGACGCAGATGAGATGAGTGCTACAGTAGGCTGTTGTATATTTTATGACGTGTGGTGCAGACGACAGCTAAAGGGAGCATTGACTAGGAACCTACAGACGGCAGGACTAATGTCTCTAGTGCCACCATTAGGCCACAATTTAAACTTAAACAGATCTCAAAATATAAGAGGTGGATTAATATGAAACTTTACATGCAGTTGCTTTGCGCAGTGGATTAACGCTATTTAAGTGACCCCATCCCCATGGTATTTTCTGCAGCACCACCTTCCAAAATGTCAACCTCGCACACAAGATATCTCATAATCTAATAGGCAGGTTAGACTGATTGCTACCGTTTTTTTGTTTGTTTGTTTTTAACTTCGCTTCTCAGTCTGGTAATCCTTCTATTTTCAAGGGACGGAAATGCACAAATGTCTTCTGATTGGTCTGGTGGGGGACCAGTGTTTTCCAATGTAAAACTCCAGTCACTTCCTACGAAATTGGTAACATTTGGAAATACAAGTCCCTGGCCAGACTGAGTAGCGAAGTGAGAGAAAAACTAACGTAGCGAATCAGTCTGGAATCCAGGATAGATTGCATTAGTATTGCCCAGATCATTAAGGATATGCTTGCTAATTATGTCCCCACAGGGATAGTCAAACGTGTCTTTGTGTGTGTGCATACACATGTGTGCATGCGTGCGTTACCTGGAACTCTTCTCTGAGCTGTGTGGTGTTGCTCTGTGAATCCACCTTCAGCATGTCTTTATAGGTCAGAGCAAAGTCATTAACAGGGATGGCCGTCTCTCCACACAGACACGCCTCCAGGATGGCATCGTGGATGAACACATACTGCTCCTAAAAGCACACAATCACAAACTTGTGAATATGACAGGAAGGTACAGAGCAAACTGTTCTTCCTGAGGAGGATCAATGTGTTCAACAGTAGGCTGCAGAGGTTACCAGCTAGACAGCGTCCTCTTCGCTATTGTGTGTGTGTGTGTGTGTGTGTGTGTGTGTGTGTGTGTGTGTGTGTGTGTGTGTGTGTGTGTGTGTGTGTGTGTGTGTGTGTGTGTGTGTGTGTGTGTGTGGGGGGGGGGGGGGATCAAGGGGAAAACAACACAAGAGATGCCCACAAACTTAGAGAGGAAGACTAGCTCTGTAGTTGAACTTGGAAGTTTGAGCAACTCAATGTCAAAATTGGATATTTCTTCTCAAAATGTGTAAAGTAAAGAATAACAGTATGCTTTGGAACATGGTCTGAACATTCATGGTACATCATTATCAGACCTCAATTTACCCTCCAACTTATTGTTTTGCCATAATGACTGGCTATCCACACGTCTCACGTTTTATAATTCATTGCAATGGGTGTCCTGGCCAACTTGGCCATGAGGACATGGTAGGGAACACTTCTTATTTATTGATTTATATTGTGGAAGTTAACAGACTTCTCAGGCAGGCCACTCTTCCATTTACACCCAGGGTTAGTGTTGTACTGACGTAGTGGTCTTGAGGCCAAGCCCTAACTGCTCCCGATGATGCCTTGCATGTTTTTCTCCGCCTTCTGTGTGTGAATAGTTGTGAGAATGTGTGGATGTAATGCACATTGTAAAGCGCTTTACACCACACAGCCTTAAAGTTTCAGTTTCTACAAGCTCACAGAGTGAGATTTGTAATCCTCCCTCCAAGACATGGCTCTCAAAACTAGAATTCCTCTAAGTAAGAAAGGGATTTGAACCCACTCACTATTTTTCCACATTTTTGAGTGGTGTAAACCACTCCTACAACTGGCTTTTGTGTGCAGAAAAAAATGAGCATGGTTGCTATGTTCAAAATAATTTCTGACGTAATTAAATCACACCCGGGTGAACTGGATGACCGTAGCAACCATGGTCATTTTCTCTGCACAGAAAAAGCCAGTTGTGAAATCACATCCGGGTGTGATTTCATTACGTCAGATCAGAGCTGATCAGGCTACATAATACCTTACCTTATTTCATTACGTCAGACATTACGTCAGACCACAGCTGATCATGCTATATAAAACCTTACACCACTCAGTTCACACGGGTGTGATTTTTACATGAAACCTACTGAGCACATTCATGAAGCCTAGAGGAAAAACCCTAACCATGCTACACCATGACTTTTCCTATAGCAACACTGATGGATAAATTTGAATTGTTGTAGATCTGTTATTTTGTGGATGGAAGTTTACATGTTTCCAATGACTTAAATCTCATGCCCTGCATAATTATGCCCCATGCCCATGTATTTGCCATGGGCCTCAGGTCACACTGTCCCACTGATTTCGGTTTTCACTTCTCCCCTAGCCCGCGAGTAAGATATAGAATTGTTACATCTCATTTCTGCCCCAGCGTAAAACAGTATTAAATCTCACTCTCCCCCAGTCAGCGAGTAAGATAAAGAATTGTTGTTTCCCGATTGTCTGCCTTTCTGTGGAAAACACCCTGTCTGCCAGAGCAGACAAGTTGTCTCCTAGTTACGTTAGCTGGTCGGCATTAACTTTGAATTATGAACTACATTTACATGATTAAATACATATCCCATACATTATGCTTCCTGGTTTGGACAGGAAGTGACAGTGAATCATCCTTTGGTTGTTTGACACGTTGCTCTGTGTAGCGTATTCATCTGATTACAATATCACATATATACCGTGTCCATTTTGTGGCACGGGGGAGAGACATTTTGTAATTTGGCTGTATGTGGGATCTGTTCTGTGCTCTCTCCGAACTGAAAATGAACTGACAAAACCATATTTGCTCTGACTGGACAATCATTCTTCCTGGTGGACTCACTTTTTTATTGGGTATTTTTCTAAAGAGTATTTCCTGCTTAAGGTAACATTTGGATATTGATCTTTCTCTTAAAAGTATTCCTTGCAGTATTCTCTGCCTAGATTTGTGAGGTTGAGTATTTATTTGTACTCTGATTACTTTTCAAAAGTATTTTTACAGTTATAGCTCTGGCTATCGAAGTAATACAGTCCTTTTTATCATTAGTAAATCATTAATTGTCCCTTCTGCATTTTATATGCAACAAATGGCCTTTCTCGCCATCTTTCCAACAAACACCCTCAGGCCAAAGGGCAGTTTGCAGGCTTTTAATTAAGGTACTTTGTTTAATATCACTTTAAAGTTTAAATTCGATCTCAGCCTTATATGGTAGTGGAAACTGACCTCTGTCTGGATCATGTTGATGCGTCGTGAACAGAGGGTTTTGACACAGTTGTAGATGTCCACCACGCCTTCACATTCAGCCATGTCCAGCATGACGTCCAGAACGATGTAGCAGCCTGTCCGCCCCGCCCCCATGCTGGAGAGAAGGCAAAACGTTGACACGGTTCAATCGAGTGCTGGTCACCTCTTAAGCCCTAACCACACCATCACTTCGAGACCCACCAAAACGGTTTTAGGTTTAGTCCCAGCAGTGTATATGACACAATGACACAAGTGATTCAATTGGTTCAATTCAATGGTTGCTTGCAACGACATGCGTCTACATGCATCTACTGTACTTGCAACCGTTTGGTTGCAAGGAGTTGCATGATGACCTATTGGTTTGGTTTACACTCAGTCACACTACAATGGCTACGTTTGGAATGACCCAGCATGAGGCGGGGCAGATTTATCAATGAACCAGTGGTTCTCAAAGTGGGGTCTGGGGGCCACTATGGGTCCTTGGAAGGGTCCCACGGGGTCCCAGCAAAATGTGTTAATATAGCGTCAAAATAAGTTCAACCACTTGCCTATTCAAAAATAGTTGATCTACAAGATCACAACCGTGTGTGGGGGGTCAGGTACCTGCAGTGCACCACCACAGGTCCGGCGTCGGGGGGCATGGAGCTCTTAACGCGGCGCAGGAAGGCCAGCAGTCCCGTGGCGTGGTAGGGAACGCCGTGCTCCGGCCAGGACGTTAAATGGAACTGGCACACCTCGTGTTTGGCAGGGTATCCTCTCTACACAAACAATTAAGAGAGTCTCACTGAGATGCTATCATGAGGAAGGCCCAACAAATTATACATCCAACAATACAATTATAAACCTAACAATGGTGTTTGCTGAAAGAACACCACAAACAGAAAATGCCGTTAAAGTCGCCAAGTGAGATGTGCTGGAAAAGAGAGCACGTATAGTATAGAAGACTGACACAGAATTTACTCTCCATGTACATAATTGTTTGAGTCGAGCTGTTTTGGAGGTGCAACGTGATGTGGGCGTCATGCTGCCAGACTGTGTAATTATTTGTATTATAGCTGGCCTTGTGTCAATTCCTTTTGATATTGTATAGATTTGTGTGAAAGCACGATTTAATTTACTTCATTTTGAGTTTTGTGTGGTGTCTCCCAGTCATAATCACTAAACTAGAAGTTTTGGCTCAATTTACTCACAGATACATGGCATTGGAACAGAGAGGTGGGTGGCACGGACAGAACAGGTTTAACAATAGAACATGTGTGAGTGGGTAGATACCTGACAGAAGATGAGTAATAGCATGTCCACACATGCGATGTGTATGTGTGTGTGTGTGTGTGTGTGTGTGTGTGTGTGTGTGTGTGTGTGTGTGTGTGTGTGTGTGTGTGTGTGTGTGTGTGTGCGTGCGTGAGTCTCACCCTCTCCATAGCAAAGGTGCGGACGGTGTATTCTGCTAGAGTTTCAGTCTTCAGCAACGTTATCTTGATGTCTCCATACAGTTCACTGTCATCAGGCCAGTACTTACAGCACTTTATCTGGACAGACAAACAAACCAACAGTATTTGTATTAAAGTGTGTGTGTGTGTGTGTGTGTGTGTGTGTGTGTGTGTGTGTGTGTGTGTGTGTGTGTGTGTGTGTGCGGTCGACTAAAGTGAAACAGCAGCTCAACGTACATTTCCTGAAGTGTCAAGGTATCTTATTTCAACATTTTACATTTCAGGCAGCCGTGCTGTTTTCAGCGGTAAATAAGGTGGCTGCCTTCTGTACAGAGTACAGGAGTACAGAGTACAGGAGTACAGAGTACAGAGTACAGGAGGTACAAATACCATCCCCAATGTAAATACAACAACATGGAATGGTCCTCAGGATGTACTGTATGCAAGAGTTGTTAAACGGTTTTCCCCATTTGGATTTCACATGAGAAAGATGATTTTGTAATTGGTTGTCTGAATGAACTAATTTTGCTGATTCAAAAACTGATTTTGATTTCTAATATAAGGGCGGTTTATAATTTATAAACCCCTAATAATTTAGCCTTTTTGACTCGCCAGTGGTTCCCAAACTTTGCAGGTCGAGACCCAAAAGAGAGATTACACGTTTGCCTGGAACCCAAACTAGTGTAAATAGCGGATCTACAAGAGCACAACACGTCGTTGTGACCTTGTAGATTGGCTATTTCCACTACTTTTTTTCACAGATTTTTTTTTCTTCACAAAATTACTGAAACAAATATTGAATTTTGTTAAAATTGAGTTTTTTTGAGAATATTTTAGACAAATGTTTTGAAAAAATAATAAATGTATTAACAAAATGTATGAAACAAAACATGAAGGGACCCATACAAACTTTTCCGCGACCCACAAATGGGTCCCGACCCAGTGTTTGGGAACAAGTGGACTAGACGCTTTGTAGAATGTTGCTGTGGACACAATCTGGCAGGCAGAGAGGTCTGGGGAGAGACTTCAGCACCACGGACAGTGCCTAGCTCTTGGCCAGCTGGTTGAAGCGACATAAGTGCCAATTCATCAGCTCAATTTGATGACATCTATTGCTTGTAGCGAGTGCTGTCAGCCTTGGGGTTTAAAAAAAAGCTGCATGTTTCTCCTTGGAAAGAGCTCACTCTTTTCGTGGAGGACAGAATCACTGCCGGGCGGTAAGCTACACACTCGATTGTTTACGTTGGGATAATCCGAATTATGAAAACTGTACATGACGAACTCTTGCTTGTTATGCAGGCAACTTAGGAACTCGCATATTGGACTAAACCCTGTAGGAAATACCCCGATCTGGGAAGAAATGTTTTCCGTCCCCCTTTGTCAACAAACTGTTCTGCTACAAACTGAAAAAAAAACCCACTCTGTTGTTGGTGTCAGTCAGCACTTCATAGTTCACATATTTATCCTTTAACCGCCAGTGAAATTAGTCGCTGAGCAAATCCCTAGTGTGTGAACCTGCCTGTGGCCCCTGTGTAATGTGTGAACGTAAAAGATGGCAAAGTGTGAGGTTTACACATCCTACATTCACAGACGCACAGCTTCATTCAGATCATCTTAAAAACTCTTATCATGAAAGAATCCTATGAATAAAACAGTGGGAATCCATGCCATCAATAAAGGGCTTTGTGTCAAACGTATCTCTGTACCAAATGTTCTTCAGTGGCACAGGGTCAGGCGTACAGCAGGCTGTAAGAAATAATAGGCTGTTATCAGGGGTGGCTGCTGCATTGCTGCAATCAGAACATCTTGGACCCTGCGTATAAGGAGGCGCGCGTCAGGGGTGTAAGGGGGTGTGCATCACAACATCCAGGACACCGCGAATAAGGGGGTGCGCATCCGGACTTTGACCTTGGAACACTGTCATCAATGTAGCTGGTGATTACTCATGACTCCCTACTTGGCCCCGCAAGAAGACACTACCTCCCACTGCTGCTCTGATACAACTACTGTATATAACAAATGATAAAGGGCAGCTCTGTAAAAGTGTTGCCTCCATCTATCTTCCCGGATGGGAGGTTTGGTCGGAGGTACGTACCCTGCCCACCTCCACCAGCTTGGTGATCATGACGATGCTGAAGCAGTTCTCCTGCCAAACCATTCTCCAGAAGTCATAGATCATCTCCTGCTTGGGACCTGTGGGGGAGGTGAAGGGGGAGGGGAGGTGCGCATCACACAAACAGGCAAGGGAGAAGGACAGAAAGAGGTGGAGATGCAGAAAAGATATGGAGGCAAAGAACGAGATGAAGATGAAGAAAGGTATGGAGGCAAAGAACGAGATGCAGAATGCAGATGAAGAAAAAGGTGGAGGCAAAGAAGGAGACAGAGGCACAGGTAGACATGGAGGTAAAGAAGTGGAGGTGCAGAAGGAGGTGGACGAACAGAAACCGGAGGAGAGACAGAAAGAGGTGCAAGAAAAGAAAGGGAAGGAGGCACCGACGGAGGCACAGAAGGAGACAGAGGTGCAGACAGGGAGGAGGATGCAGGGGGTGGAGAGATGAGCCATAAGTCAGGGTAAATAGCAGCAATAACCATCAACACAGACACGATGTAATCCATGCCAGGGAATAGAGTAACAGTGTGTCATTTGTGAACTATTGCCCATTCTGTGTTCTTCTCATATTGGGAGAAATGTCATTTCAATATACCCACAAATCCTGAGATGTTGCGTAAACAAAGCCCTGCGTTGGCTCACAGAGGCGCCGTTTGGTGACACAAATCACAGTCCTCAGGGCAGATGACACTTTCATTGATTTCATTACACTGTGCCTCTGATAATATCACAAGGCTCTATCTCATGCTGGCTGCAGAGCTGGTTATGCTGTGTGTTTTTAATGATCCCTTCATTTTTAACACTTCTCGACACCCACCCCTCCACACAGCTTCATAGGAACATTGTGTGACATCACAGTGAAGGAGGTCACACCATATAAGTCCTGCTACAATGATCGGACATTGGTGACACCATGACATCACTTTGTATTCTCTCACAAATGCACACATGTATCTCCTAATACATAGTGGCTTTGTTCCTATTAACAGACGGGTACGGTAGTTTTATTTCCCCTTTTTTAATTGGTATATCTGTGCATCTTTCTTTCTTTTTGAGCCCCTCCTATGCACAGATTTAATGTTTGTCTTTAGTTCAAAGTTTGTTTAGTAAATGCATTGACAATGAAGGGAAAATTAATGTCATAATGTGACGTTTACGTCATATTGTCTCTTTATTGTTAATGGCGTTTAATGTTTGTGTTGTCACCATTACATCACCTAATCAACATGAATTAGACTTTAATATATTAGCGCCCCTCACTTCACACAGGTGTGATTTTTTCACAAAGGAATGCTCAAATTCAACATTGTTCAGTTTCCAAGCTATTTAGGGGTTGTATTAGCATTATTCATGAGACCACTACTCTGAGTCAACAATAGCTGCTCAGATTGACTTATTTTCATCATTCAAAGTTCACATTGGTTACGATAATTATAATAACAAAAGTCACACCCGTGTGAAGTGAGGGGCACTCTTATCATCGTACATCTTGACGTAAATTCTCCATTCATTGTCAATGGGAATTTGTGTAGGACGAAAATAGCCGATTTGCTCTACAGTGATCTACACCAGGGGTTCTCAACCTTTTTGGCCGGGGACCCCCGAAAATGCTTTGGCAACGTCTCGGGACCCCCGCCCCGCCCCCTCCCGACCCCCAATATAAATTGACTGCTACAATAACCTTAATAATAGAGACAATACACCATAAATAAATACTGAAACCATCATCATTAGGGAAGGTGTATGCATGTACTATGTGTACTATATGTAAATTCTTCATTTCCGCTTTACAGCCATTCAGTTGCAAAAACAAAACAAAAAAATGTTTTTCTTTTTTTTTTTTGAAAATAATTTGGGGACCCCCCAAAATAATTTGGCGACCCCTCGAGGGGTCGCGACCCACGGGTTGAGAACCCCTGATCTACACTAATAGCTGAATATAGGGGGGGCTAGCGCCCCTCAAAACAATAAATAATATCAATGGCATTTATACTGCTGAATCCTCACCGTTATGCTCAATTCTGAAAGGCTTTTTCAAACCGTGCTGTTGCATCACAAAAAACAAAGCTGAAACAGTGAGGAGTAGCAGTGCCACACATGTACATCTTACAGCTGAAACAGTGAGGAGTAGCAGTGCCACACATGTACATCTTACACCCACAGAGCTGAAACAGTGAGGAGTAGCAGTGCCACACATGTACATCTTACACCCACAGAGCTGAAACAGTGAGGAGCAGTGCCACACATGTACATCTCACACCCACAGAGCTGAAACAGTGAGGAGTAGCAGTGCCACACATGTACATCTTACACCCACAGAGCTGAAACAGTGAGGAGTAGCAGTGCCACACATGTACATCTTACACCCACAGAGCTGAAACAGTGAGGAGTAGCAGTGCCACACATGTACATCTTACACCCACAGAGCTGAAACAGTGAGGAGTAGCAGTGCCACACATGTACATCTTACACGCACAGAGCTGAAACAGTGAGGAGTAGCAGTGCCACACATGTACATCTTACACCCACAGAGGTCTTTGATCTCAACAGTCAAACACAATCAAATTAAAGCAGCACTCCAGTATCATTATTTTTGGCAAACCTTACAAGGCTCTGTGGAGGCTGAGAGACACAATCATAACTGCCTTTATACAAGGAAATACTCATAATGATACCACATGACATCAGCAGCACCAGACCACAGTTTTGCCTTCAGAAGAGTGTAGTCTGTGGCAAACACTGAGGTGAGCAGGCAGCAGCCTTCAGCATGACTACAACCAGTTAATGAGAGTAACGTAATGAAAAATAATATATATACTATTACTTCTTCAGAGTAACGAGTAATATAACAAATGACTTTCACGTTTGGAGTAATAATATTACAATTAGTATTTTTGTAAAAGTAACTTAATTATTACAATTTTCAGGAGCCTTGGTGAAAAAACGTGATTTCCGTGTTGTTTACTTTGATTGTGTGTGTTGTTGTTGGTCGGCACCCAGCTAGGTAGACTGGGATGAAGTTGCTTTGCAGGCTGCTGATCCGTTCTGGGTCTACAACGGATACTGAAACCATGCATGCATGTGTGTGTGCTTGCAGAATATCAGATACAGAAGGGTGGGCCTAAACCATAGAGTTATAAATAGGACTCCCCAGCTATTAATTTCAATGGAAGTTGCTCACTGGCGTATGAAGCACCCGCAAAGAACGCTCTACTTCCGCATTTTTCCTGATTTGGGCACCAAGATTTGGTGGATGTACTGTAGGCTGCAGAAAACACAGGAACACTTGAAAAGTCTGAATATTGAGTTGAAAAGATGCAATTACTAATGTGGGGTGTAACGGAAAAATAAAGTCATGAGTAGTGTAACAAATTACTTTTGTATCTATCTATCTAACTAACTAACTAACTAACTAACTAACTAACTAACTAACTAACTAACTATCTATCTATCTATCTATCTATCTATCTATCTATCTATCTATCTATCTATCTATCTATCTCTCTCTCTCTCTACCGTGTCTGCCTCAGGGGGTTGTTTGTGGCTCACTCCTGAGTTTGGTGAATCACAGTGGCAACCTCCACATGCACCACTGATATCACGTTTATTTCTCCAGTGTCAGCTGTGCCGTAAACATCACCAGAGGGGGCGCTGGAGAAATAGATGCTGATTGATCCCATCGACTGAGTCAATCCATATGCATTGTATGCGGTGTTCTGCTTTTAGACACCACAGCACGTCGACTCTCGGGGGCGAACTTGGCCTCTCCGTCTCCCTTCCTCATCCAACTCCTCCCACACCTTCATTCTGGACAGAATGCAGAACGGGCCCATGCAGAGCACATGCTGCTCTCTTACATAGAAACATGTGGCTCCAGGCTCAACTCACTGGATCAGCTTCTATGGGCTTCTGCAGCAAGCAGCCCACAGAGAGGCAGACTATTCATATACAAACACCCACCGTTGATGCTTTACAGTGAACAGTGTGCAGCTTATGATGCGCAGCCTGCATAGCTATAGTTCAGGCAGACAACTCTTCTTCTTCTTCTTCTTCGTGGGGTTTTATGGCGGTTGGCATCCAAATAGTTGCATTACCGCCCCCTTCTGATCCGTGTGTGGATCAGACAAACTAAAACGTATTATATATATAACTTATCACCGTCCTGTGCAAACTTAATAGTGCCCACTCCAAAGTGATCCCCCTCTAATTGTCCATGGCAGACAACTCGTGAACGCACCTACCTGACCAGGTGACTAGCCACATGCACTCTTTGCCTGATCAGAGCGGCTATTTAAACTTCTCTGCGTACCTGCTCATTCCTGGCTTCCCTCCTGCTGTGCGGACTGTTGCAAGCTCGCAATTAATTTCCAATGGGAGTCACGTGGTTTGAAGAGACAAACGTGTTGTATGAGGGGGAGGGGGGCAGTCGAAACACAGCCGAAAGCCGTACAACAGCATCAAACAAAAATGTTGTGTCAAACCATGTGACTTCCATTGGAAATGCATTGGGGCGGCCATGACACTTACAACTTGTTTACTGTACATCTACCATGCAACATTGTTGTATGCTAGATGTATAGGTGTGAGTGAGGCCTTATTCAATCGCGCAATTGTTTTTTGTTTACATCTGTTCTAGATGATATGACAGCAACACTCCATGCATTGTTGACACTGCACTCTTCCTGGTCTACGTGTGCTGACGTTAGACCCCTCCTACGCTTTTCTTAAAGGACCAGCCCTATATCTTTATTTATTTTTGTATATATATTTTTTGGGTCAATATACATATTATCCACTTACTTTTGTAAAAATATATCTATGCTCAATTATGCTCAATAAATATATTCTAAATTAATTTAAGAGATGTCTGAATGAAACATGTTTACTAGAGTTGCATGTGTAGTGTACCATAGACTGCTCTGTGTGTGTGTGTGTGTGTGTGTGTGTGTGTGTGTGTGTGTGTGTGTGTGTGTGTGTGTGTGTGTGTGTGTGTGTGTGTGTGTGTGCGCGTGCGTGCGTGCGTGCGTGCGTGCGTGCGTGCGTGCGTGCGTGCGGACAGATGGTGTGAGGTGTGTGGGGGGAAGTGATGTGTGAAAGTGTGTGTGAGAGAAAAGGAGACAATATCATGACAACATGATTTGGGAAGCAGCAAGGTTGCAACCAAAGTCATAAAATAGACAGAAATCAGAGGGGGATAGCACACTGAAGACACACACTGACTGAATAAACAGAAGAAGAAAGAATGCTGTCTTCTAATTTGGTTGTTATTTGGGTTTGTGTGAATGTATGTTTGTGCCTGCGATGTGATAATTTGCAGGCGACGCGGTCATTTCTATAACGTACAGAATAATAATGCACCACCGCCTGTCCTCTACAGCAGAAAGACACAAAGTAACCATTTCACACAGAGACACAGTCGGTGGTGTGACAGTGTCAGACTGACTGACGGTTACAGTGAGTTATTATGGGAGCGTTTGATGGTGGATCGGAGAACATGACGCAGGAGACAGCCAGCTGTAGCGTGATGAAACATCGGCTCCCCTGTTGTTTACACATTAATTATTCAAACAGCTCATTTCAATATCGACAGCCGATGTGTGGAGGAGGAAGAAGTGTCCAAACTAAGAACGTGTCCTCACAAACACAAGAAAACAGACCATGCACCACCAGTCGTATGTGTTATACTGTATGGATTATGGAAGCATATAGCTGCCCTAATTAAAATTAAATGGCAAATACAAAATGTCAATTGAAATAAGAGAAATGCTTTTTAATCTTCAGGTAATTGTGTGTGAGACTCACCCTGGGTGGCGATGAAGTGGTTGGATCGCTGGTAGCCCTGTATGAAGTTGACAGGAGGAGAGGAAAGAGGTTGGAGGAAACAGTGTGTCAATAATGATAAAAATCACAATACGAACAAAGATTCTGGGACCTCTAACCCTCATTTGGCCATATTCAGCAACAAGTCAAGTCTCATTGGTCTAAGAGCTTCGGGGGTCGGTAGCAGTAAAATGACGGCTGCACTTTTTAAAATTCAAAATATTTCACAGGCCACAAAACCAATCCGTGCTCTGCCATCGACTATTCATTTTTATTGAGGCACCGCTTGCTTCTCTTTTGTTGTGATATCTCACATAAACTCATGAAATGATGGTCTTTGTTCCTGCCGGCGTCTGTGAGCCGGGTCATTATGAACAGAGTGAGAGAGCTGCATGCCAACAGTGGCTGGCTGCCAGCTCCCAGCATGCATCTGGGTCCCCTAGTCGACCATAAATAGACAGTGAGTGATCTTTGACTTATTATACCTGAGTGACTCTGACTTTGAACTGGCTGAATGTCTCTTTTCTCCTCAACTATGTAACAGCTATGATACAGTGTGATTTGTCTGAAAAGTTATTTGTGGTGTCTAAACTCTCATAAGTTTAAAATAGCACATCACCCATGTTCAGCCTTATCCTCTTCACATAACTGAACATTACTAATGTTCATTGCGAGATGGCACAATACTGCCAGGACTGTGGACAGCTCAGAAGCCTGCCTACCAGTGACATTAATGATACACAGGTTAGGTAATTTCATTATTTCAAACAAGATTTTCAAAAGAAAACAATCAATTTGTCTTAAAGCCGTAGTGAAACAGAAATGGTGGACATTTTATTTTGAAGTTTCAGACGGTCTCAAGTTGAAACACCGCTATGAAGTTTCTGAACCAATCAGAGCGTTGCATCCCTTCAGGGGATGGGACGGTAGCTAGGGACGGTAGCTATGCTACGCAGGACAGCGTGTGGATGTTTGTTTACAAATCTGATAGTCGGCCAGCTTTAACAGTTTACTCTTATGTGGCTTATTTCTACCCTATAATGTTTTCAGATACATTTTTTAGCGTGATGATTAAGTTGAAACCGAGTAATACACTCTCTGGATGTTACCTTGAATGGGAATAAAAACGGAAGATTTCTGTAATCAGTAGCAGCTGTGCAGCCTGTGCTGGACGGATGCGGAGATATGGGGAATTAAACGGGTGAGCTTCATTTTTATTGGCTTTTATCGATGTGGGCCTCGACACGTCATCACGCAGCACGTTTTCGTTTTCAGGAAGTAATACAAAATATATTTTTATGGACGTTTGCTATAAAAACACACAAAAATGAGAGTTTTCCCATTTTTTTGGCATCCATTGTTAGGTATGACCATATGATGACCACGGATATGGTCTAAAAGTGTGAAAAATTTTCATTTCACTACACCTTTAATGCAAGCAAATTGGCCTCCATTTCAGCATCCTAATGTTCCAGGAACAGAAAGGCTCTAGTTTCTATCAGCTTAGAATCCTTGTCAATGATGTCATTGGTAGGCAGGTCAGATCAACATATGGAATGTCAGAACAGGTCAGCTCCATATATGGTGATCTAAGGGTGGCAGCGGGGGCAGTGTCTTGAATATACAGGGTTTGATGAGGTCTGGCCATATTTTGGAGCGTGTCTTATGTACAGGGTTTGATGAGTTCAGATCAACATATGGAATGTCAGAACAGGTCAGATATGGAGATGTAAGGGTTTGAGGTCTAATGGTATAGACCAGGTCTTGCTGGCCGGCTCCATATATGCAGTTCTAGGTGATGATCCAGTCTTCTCCATGTATGGTTATCCAGGGTTTGATGAGGTCAGTGTTGTGATCTTCATATTTGGAGCGTGTCACAAAATGTGACACTGACGACCATATCTGGTGATGTGACGTGTCACGAGGCGTGACATACTGATGGCCATATATGGTGGCATGACGGAGTCACTGACAGAATCACTGACAGTTTTTTTCATAGTAATCTGCGACCTATGGTCGCAACAAGGTTGAAAATGGGTGAAGTCCTTCTTTAAGCCTGGTATTGATTGCCGGTGTAGAGTGATTCCAACTCCTGTTTACACATATAATGCACACATGCACATACACAGTCAAATTGTCCCACTTACTGTACTTAATCCCATTCAGCCAGGCAGCTAACCAGAATTACATTCTGTAACTGTTATCACGGTCAGACTCAGAATACATTACAGTTTCGAATATGGCAATATGGCATAGCAATTTCCATTGCTATGGAAAAGTGCAGTGAAGTGATTCCCATCAGCCTTTTTGGTACCGAACTCCCACAGACCAACTGGTTTCATGTCTGTTACCGTGGCAACCACACAGCCCAACAAGAGGCAAGCAAGGACACAAAACAATTTCACCAGACAGATGGAAAGAAAAAAAAAACATAACATGCACAGTAGGCTAATCAAAATCAATTACCTCCAAAAGTAAGAAAGAAACCTTTGCGTTTTTTATTTATTTTTATCTGCCAACACCCCGAGAATAGAATCAAAGCAAATCTAAATTCAGTGTGTGCACTAAAGAATAGTCTAAAATCTCCCAAAGAACAAAGAGTACAGTACATTTCCCGTAGTCCTTCTTGGTATAGTAGGAGGACGTTTGATTGGACCAAACAAACACTACAATAGCCAGAATACTCCACTCTAGAATTACGACAATCTGACTGTAATAGGTCAGATTCTTCCCGATTGGTTGTCTCTCGCTTGGCCACGGGGGACGTTAAGAAAGCTAACTGCAATTCCGCCTCTCGTTGCCGTATTTTGGGGGGTAAATGTATTCTAGTTTATACGAGTTGACAAAGTCAGACTCTGTAGTTCACCTTACACGCCAGTGACATCACTGGGACACTGTAACATGGGACTTTGTAAAGCCAGTGGTGGAGTCACGGGGCGAACTTGTAGCCACCATCAAATACAGACATGATGTGACCTAGTGGATCCTTCTATATAATGCATGATGTGACCTAGTGGATTCTTCTACGTATGCACAATGTGACCTAAATGGATTCTTGTGTGTGGAGTCTCTCAGCCAGGTCTGTGTCAGGATGCATCAACATCTAACTCCAGGTGAGGATCTGATTACACATTCAAGAAGGGAGGTGGAGAGCAGCCACAGGCAGTTTGTCTCAATTAAACTGGGAGGAATAGCAATGGTCAGGAAGGCTCATCAGAGGAAAGGATGGTTGCTGGGCGGGGGGACACGAGGCATGGAGAGCTGGCAGGGACACAGAGAAGGCAATAGATGGGGGGGGGGGGGGATAGATGGAAAGAGAAGAGAAGCCAAGTACTTACTTCCCTGTTTATCCGAATCTAAGAGACGCCAAAGGTTGTGGAGGGGGGAGTGGAAAGAAAAGAAAGAGAGAGAGAAGAGGGAAGGCAGGGAGGAAACAAGAGCTAGTTATTGTGTTCACAGAACAGTGGGAGGGAGAGGGAGATTACATTCTAGTGCAAAACGCACTGCTGGCCATCGGCGCATCAACACAGCATTGTCTCCGGTAGCAGATTCCCAAACTGCAGACTAGTCCAAAAATGTTGTCAATGCACAGTGGACGAGGTGAGACTGATCGTTGAGAAACACAGAGAGTTGTATCCCTTCATTATAAAAAAAAACCTTGCCAAAAAGAGAATGCCTGGTGAGCCAAAGCTCTGGAGATTAGGTTATTCAGGTGAGGAATCAAGTTGCCTGGAATACTCAGCAACCACAAATGTCCCACACTGCATGTGTTCTCGATGCAACATGCGACAGCGTGGCACTTCAGTTGATGTTCATGCAATTCATGTGTTGCACTTCAAACATGCAGTAATCCTGGTGTCTAAACTGCCTCCCCGTGGTCAGCCGGGGCACCTGATGGAGGGGAAAGGAACTGGTTGGAATAACGTGTTCCTTTTACGCCCGTCTAAACGGGGAAACTCCCCCCCGTCAGGTGAAAAGACTCGTCATACATAGAAGGAAACATGAGGTCAGTACGTTGCTCTCCCCAGGTTGGCAGAGAGAGTCTAGGATTACATTAGACACGTAATTCACACTGGGTGAAAAAAAATGGGTTGCAAAATCGTGGGATAAAAATGTATTAAACAAAATCACAAGTGAAGTGAGTGGTTCAACTCCGTGTGGGGGTCTCCGGGGGGGTCCGCGTTCCAGACCCACAGGAACGCATAAAGGGTGCCGGCCCGGTTCTGGCGAGCCGCCCCGCGTCCGAAGCGGTCGAGAAATGACAGAGTTACCATGTGGGGGTCCCCGGGGGGTCCCTGGGGGTCCCCGGGGGGGTCTCCGGAACATCCAGACCACCAGGAACGTTCCGGTTCCAGCGAGCCGCCCACATCCAAAACGGTCGAAAAATGACAGAGTTAGCGTGTGGGGGTCCCCGGGAGGGTCCCTGGGGGGTCCCTGGAACATCCAGACCCCCAGGAATGCGGCCAGGGGGCTGGCCCTGTTCCGGCGAGCCGCCCGCATCCAAAACGGTCGAGAAATGACAGAGTTAGGATGTGGGGGTCCCCGGGGGGGTCCCTGGAACATCCAGACCCCCAGGAATGCGCCCAGGGGACCGGGCAAGCCGCCCCGCGTCCGAAACGGTTGAGAAATGGTGAAAACCAACCAAGCTATCTGACCCAGGGACAGACAGACCCAGGGACAGACATAGCTGTGTAATGGAGTGGTTGCACCACTCATCACATATAGGCCTTTAAGGTTATTTTTTTATATTAAAATGTAAAAATATGTATTTGTGAATTTGAGCTATATGCCACTTTGTAATGTTGACATTTGCCAAAAAAAACTATTGACTTATTTATAGCCTACTATTGGAGAACCACTTGAGTTCTCCACTCAAGTGTGTAGATGTGTGTATTCATTATTGCTGAATACGGTCTACCCCCAATCCTCACATTGTCGTTTTGCCTGCATCCTGTAAATAAAGGCTTTGATTGTCCGAGATGGTGACTCAGCAGTGAGGTTAAATAGCTCCTCTTCAAACCATCTCCATCCACATAACGCTGCTGCGTCAGGCATCTACAACCAATCCAGTCCTCATTGTCCTCCTTATATCTGCTTTTGTCAAAGACACAATGGTGAAACTAAAGGCCCCAATACAGTATTCATTGAGTAGAACAAGCCCTATCGAACCGCTTCACTTTCACATCTATTATAAACACTTAACGTGACTGCATCCTGTGCTAAAATGGAGCCCGAGTTCTTAAAGAGATGTTTTTCAGTGCCAGCTCTGAATGACCTTTACTTTATGAGCTAACAGCAGAATAAAAAGGTGTTTGTTCTTCAGAACCTGTAGGTCCATGTGGTACGAAGCTGCTGTGATGTGATGTGACAGGTGCTACGCTCTGCCGCTGGGATTGGAGAGGCTTGCTGAGATCTTCACCGCAGTTGAACCGCTGGTGTGATCAAAACCAACAACAGATGAGAGGATCAAGCCTGTTTTATTGGAGTCGACTCTGTGGCGCCATGCGGCGCCGTGTTGCCTAAGACGAGCGTTTCTGTGAGTCACCACGCTAGTTCTCCACGCTTATTATTTTTAGTCAAGAAAAACATTACAGCTCTATATTCTGACAGTAATTGCTGTAGAGTGTTTTGTTCGGTAACCTTCTCAGCACTCCAGCTGTTTAGTAAACAGAAAAAGGATGCAAATTTGATCCAATCAGGAGAGAGAATCCCACAACGATAATGTATAAGCTTCAATTGTACAGTGTTCCAGTTCCAATTGTGTGTTCTCACCTTCTTTGTTCCATCACTTCCAATTTGTGCTTGTTTATCCTGTCTCCAGTAGGAGTTCTCTCTACGGCATAGAGTCTACGCCGATTGGATTAAATTGGTATCGCGACCTGGAAAAGCATTTTTTGTTTGCTACAGAGCTGGAGAGGCCCCTGTTGCTGAACAAACACGCTCTGAGCCTTGCGATGGTGAAATAACCCAGTGTGAGACAGCGGACACGTCCTCAGACACACAGAAAACGTCCAGAGCATCATGGGTCAATCCCAGCTCTAATGGGGGTCCAGTAGGGGACCATTGTTTGTTTGGACACGGCAGACACATGGATAAAGAACAAACTGAAGGGAAGGAGGTGGCGGTTAAAGAGACTTACATCGATGTAGTTGGATAAAGAACAAACTGAAGGGAAGGAGGCGGCGGTTAAAGAGACTTACATCGATGTAGTTGGATAAAGAACAAACTGAAGGGAAGGAGGCGGCGGTTAAAGAGACTTACATCGATGTAGTTGGATAAAGAACAAACTGAAGGGAAGGAGGCGGCGGTTAAAGAGACTTACATCGATGTAGTTGGATAAAGAACAAACTGAAGGGAAGGAGGCGGCGGTTAAAGAGACTTACATCGATGTAGTTGGATAAAGAACAAACTGAAGGGAAGGAGGCGGCGGTTAAAGAGACTTACATCGATGTAGTTGGATAAAGAACAAACTGAAGGGAAGGAGGCGGCGGTTAAAGAGACTTACATCGATGTAGTTGGCGTTGACATAGTCAGAGTTGGGGTCTGCCAGCAAAGAGTGCAGTTTGACTCGATGGCGGTCGTCTGCATGAAGAAAGAACACGTTATAGCACTCTAACTTACTGGTTCCCAAATACTGGGCTAATTATTATTTCAAAACATTTTCAAAAAAGCAAAACCTTTCATAAATTAAAAACAAAATTCAATGATTCTCTCAGTAATTTCATGAAGAAATTAAAGAAAATCTAAGAAATTCCATAAATTAGAACAAATATTTAAGAAGTAGTCAAAATAGAAGTAGTCAAAATCTATTTTCGCTAGCTTGGATCACATGGGGTCAAGTTTGGGAACCACTGCTCTAACTGTATTATCTGGATTTTAACAGACTTAAAGGAAAGCACCACTATAACATGTATGGATGTTTAGTCAATTAAGTGAAATTGATAACTAAATGGAATAATTATTCAATATAGTGAATTAATAAGTTAGATGACGACTTAATTGCATTTTAACTTAAAGGATGTCTACTCTGAATTGTGTGTATGTTTAGTCAATTTATGACATTAGTGTTGACACTTTATTATTACATGCAATAATGGCTGAGAAAAATATGTTTTTGTCCACTGACACTTTGCTGTCTAGTCCTATAATACCCAGAATCCAGTGTTTAGGCCTGACGTCGAAATAAAAAAATCATTCGCTCTGAAAGAATATATATTCAAAGATTTGCGCCGCATTTTCACGATCTTTCAAAAATAGCAGACCTACAAGCACTGAGTGGCGCGCTATGAGCTTGTAGATCTGCTATTTTTCAATAGCTAAAGTATAACATAATGCTTAGTTAAAACACCAAAAGGGGTTCCCGTCCAGAATGGGTTAAGTCTTGGTTCTCAATCTGTTCTGCAGACCACTGCCTCTATTGGTAGAGGGGAGAATGGCTGTAGTTTATGTGCATATCTCACTGGACCATCTTTTGATCTGTTTTGACTGATAAAGACATGTACATATTCATTGTTATTAAAGGAATGGGCTGCTTTTTTCAACCATAACAGTTGAATGGTATATGTCATTATTATTATGACATATACAACAAAATTGTTTTCCAATGGAGGTGTCTTCTTTCTGAAATGTGTCCGATGCCTACTGTACAGTATGTTGCTAATTGTGACTTACGGTTCATTCCTTTATTCTTGTCCTTTTTCTTTGTCGCATCCCAGCCATCGAAAAAACTCTGCAAAGTAAAAGCAAAAAAATAATATTATAAGCATAATTAGGCAAAGATGTATCCTGCCATTGAAGTACAGTAACCAGGGGCCAGATTCACTGAGGCAATTTACACCCAGGTGTAAAGAAAGTGACTAAAGGAGTGTGTATTTTCGGTATGCTCGATCTCGCGTGTCCTTCACCAAAGGTGGCGTAATGGCTTCATTTGTGCGTATTGCGGCTGTAGCTCATTTTTGCCTCACAGTCACGGGGACTCGCTATTTCCCAAGCGTTTCACCGTGTGTAGTACAACATCTCCGCCTATTTTACCTCTATAAATGGTAATCCCATGTGCAAAACACAAGGAGATCACTGAAGAAGGAAAGGCCAAAAAAAAAGAATTACAGCTATCTCGTTTGATATCATTAAAAAAAGACCTAAAGACTTGTATAGTGCACGTCTAAGGCCACCCATGGGGGGGGAATTAGAAAAGACGTGTATACACGTCATTAGCACAATTAGTGTTGAATGCCCCTTTTTCATACACGTCACACGCCTCGCAGACATGAAACCGAAAGCAGCTTGTAGTCTTAGCAGCTGGCGATGTTTACCTTTTGCCAGTAATTTTTCTGCCATTGACTTGGCCTGAAAGTTTGTACGGAATATATTGTTCTGTTATAAGTCCATTGGGGGCACACTCAAAGCCACGCGCTGGAGCGGCTAGCGCCGCTCGATGTAGTGGTTATTTAAAAGAAAATGTAAGGTCATGTTAACTTTATACTCAAGTATTTTTTATTTTTTTTAAAGATATATTTTTTGCGGCTTACGCCTTTTATTGTTTTTTTGAAGGGACAGACAGTAGGCTGACAGGAAACGGGAGAGAGATGGGGGAAGACATGCAGTAAAGGCCGTGTCGGGCTCGGGAGTCGAACCCGCGGCACACTGCGACTGGATTACCAGTCGGGTGCCCAGACGGTTACGCCACCGCCTGGGCTATACTCAAGTATTTGGGTACTTTGTCCACCACCCACTAAATGTGGGTGTGCAAAACAAAAAAGGCGAGATCAATGATACCAGCACTGACCCGGTGGGAAATAAGCATTATGAAGTGTGACAGCAGTGTGCACGCTGATTCTATTCATACTGTTTATTCCTCCAGGCGAGGAGGATGAGGAGCCAGACTGAAAAAAGTCACCCATGTATTGATTCTTGGGAGGTGAATTTGTTGGGCCCCCAGGGAATCATTTAATGAATCTAAAAATGTGTATCTGGATTCCTGCAGGTGTATGTGCATAAGAAGAAGAAAAGGACAAAAGAAAGTCTTATCGCCACCGGCAGAAGTGAGAAAGTTCAAAGGGAAATAACGGGGACTATATTTGTAAAAGGCCTAATTACAGTGCCAGCAATACTATCTTATCTCAGCCATGAGAAATTAAACTAGACTTTATTGCACACTGATAAAAACGTCCGGTGCAGTATTACGTAATGTATGACATTACCCTAGTCTCGGACACAGTGGAGAGAGGAAGGGAACTACTACTGGTGGTAGAAATGGAGTGCCGGAACATCAGCTTCAAGCTCAATGCAGAGACAACTCAAAGTTATGGCACTCAAGACAGAACCATTGCTACCGCCAGCAGGAAGGTGTGCGAGGGAGTGAAAGACTTCATGCGGGATGAGGAATAGTGTGGAAATTCTGTGCTGGGCCATGACCACGGAATGGAGTCAGTACGCTACCGCAGAGACATGGACGTAAAATAGGAGGAAAGGGCATCTACGCAAGAATGCTATCAATGGCTCTGGGTGTCACTTGGGCGGACCACATCAGACTAGACCTCCCGTAGGTCATGGACAAGCTCAGGGAGATCAGGATGAGGCTGGCTGGCCACTGTGTCAGGCACTTGGAACCGATGGCGATCTGTGGGAGATAACCCAAGGCTAAGCTAGCAGGCAGTGTTGCCATGACTGCTTATTATAAGCGACTTAGGGCTAGTTTTTCCAGTAAAGTTGCTTGAAAATATAGTTTTTTGGGTCTTGTTTCTAAAGTGTAGTTGAATTACTTTTTATGAATCAATGATCAAAACACTTATATTATAAAAAAGAAAAAAAAATGCCCAAACCAGATTTGTTTTAAATAAAACCTTTTCCCAAGATTGTTTGTAAAATAGCAGATGCTCATTTGTGGAGTGGCTACATTTGGGGTTGTTTTCATAGACCTGGTTGCTTGATTCTCTTGCACAACCTGGCAGCAACAGCAGCTATGAGGGGAAACAGGTGCACCACCTGAATGGAGACACACTGCAGCGTGACAGCAGAGCCAGAACACTGCAGAGCTCCAGACCCTGATGCTGCAATAGGACTGGAGGGGGCCTGAGGCATCCTAAGTTGGTGTCGGCTAGTCCGCACAGCCTTCATCGCATTATGTACAGTTGGGTGCCACCGATATTGTCCCTTATCATTTGACCCATTTAGGCCTGATCTCAAAATTTAAAAAAAATCTTCTAAATCCTCCAGTTTTCTGAAATAAATATTTTCACGATTTTTCAAAAATAGCAGACCTACAAGCTCGTAGCGCGCCACTCGGTGGCGCGCTATGAGCTTGTAGATCTGCTATTTTTCAATAGCTAAATTATAACATAATGTTTAAAACACCAAAAGGGGTTCCCGCCCAAAATGGGTTAACTGTCCTTTTGCGCAGATCACGCAAACCTCAGCAAAAAGGAAAGGACAATATCGATGGCCTCCAACTGTATGTAAGCAACCCCTCCCCCCCCTCACCTCATACTCCTGCTTGAAGCCGTATCCCTCGCCGGTCTTCATCTGGTTGATGTGTTGGAGGAGGTCAGCCACGCGTACCGCTGGGTGGAGCTGACCCGTGTGATAGGGAGAGCTCTTCCTCCGACAGAGGCGGTGAGGGGAGGAGCCTCCCAGGAGGCTGCTTGATTCGTTCACAGAGGTACGCTGTTCATCTGGGCACACGGTGAAGTCTGTGTTAGCAAACATTTCAAACTCAATGAATGCACACGTGATATATGTATTTATAATATACACATTATAAATACTGTATTATATATTTCTACCGTCTTTTCGCCCAGGTGGACGAGGTTGTGAGGTTAGGTTTAAGCATAGTGTTTGTGAGGTTAGGGTTAAAGTTAGGCATAGTGTTTGTGAGGTTAGGGTTATATGGTTAGGTTTAGGCATATTTGTTGTGCCAAAGAAAGATATGGTGTATTTTCGATTGGTGCCTTTTGACTCAAAGGCTTTCAGCTTTCAGGAATATATTTTAATATTCTAACCACACCTGGGGGTCTATTAGATATATATATATATATATATATATATATATATATATATATATATACACACACACCAACACGTTGGCCAACTGGCATTAAGGCATAATAGATAAAGAATTTTGGTGTCATAATTTATTATGCAAGTTAACTCCAGTTGAGTTAGAAGAAGAAAAAGTGATGATGTTTTATGTAGCCACACCCACCAGTTCATTAAGTACACCTGGTTTTCACCATAGCACCACCCACCTGAAGTTAAGCCTCATATCACCCAAAGCTGTGTGTTGTATGATAATGGGGGAGGGGTTAGGGGAGGGATTAGGGTTATGATGTCACAAAAATTGTGTATTTTCGATTGGTGCCTTTTGACTCAAAGGCTTTCAGCTTTCAGGAATTTATTTTAATATTCTAAACACACCTGGGGATCTATTAGAGCAGGGGTTATTGGCGAGACATGACCAAAGCATTTCCGGAGGTCCCCAGCCAAAAACGTTGAGAACCCCTGTATTAGAGCAATGTTAACTCCATAGACACATACAAAACCGGGAAAAAATCACGGCACTCCATCTTTAAAATGTTTGACACATGGTTTTCAGAGAGAAGTCGCGAAGTTGTGTCTCTCTTACTTCGAGTGTTACAGCCATGGGCGTCCATGAAAGAGTGCGCCATCTTCTCATCTTGCTGCAGGGTACTCTGGTCCGTCATGCTGCAATCCAGAGAGCTCAGTTTACGACCTTTCTCCTGACGATACGCCATGGCCGCCTTATTGATGCTCACCTTCTTCCTACTGAACAGGAGACGGGGGCAGAGAGAGAGAGAGAGAGAGAGAGAGAGAGAGAGAGAGAGAGAGAGAGAGAGAGAGAGAGAGAGAGAGAGAGAGAGAGAGAGAGTAGGAGAAAGTGGAGGGGGCATGAGGGAGGGAGGGAGTGAGTGAGTGAGTTGGAGGGAGTCAGTAGGGTAGGGAGAGAGTGATTGAGGAGATGAAAAATTGGATGGAATGGAGAAAATAACAGGAAAGAGATTGAAAACGGGTGAGGGATGGAAAGTGAGATTTGGTGATACCAAGAGAGGTGTTAAGGGAGAGTGACGGGGTAGTCAGGAAGAAAAGAAAGAAAGAAAGAAAGAAAGAAAGAAAGAAAGAAAGAAAGAAAGAAAGAAAGAAGTGAGTAAAGAGATGAGGTGGATTTGTTCTTGGACAAGCAACGTCAGTATGACAGAGAAGTCACTTACGGGTAGTAAGGGTAAGTATAGAAGTCCCTTCTGATTAGCATGAAGGAGAGAGAGAGAGAGAGAGAGAGAGAGAGAGAGAGAGAGAGAGGAGAGGAGAGGAGAGAAAAAAATAAATGTGATCATGGTTTATCAAGATGGCCGTCAGGAAGACAAATGAAGATGCCCAGTGTGTTGGAATGTAAGGCAAGTACATAAGTGGCTAAATATAAATGCATCTGCTCTCTCTCTATCTCTCTCTATGCGGCATGTGGTCGTCTAGCTAGCATTGTGCCCCTATAGCGTCTCCCGGTCTCTCCTATTCTATTGGAGAAGAAAATCCCAATGGTGGGGGGGGGGGGGGGCGGGGGGGTCTAAAAAAAAAAGAGAAAACATCCTTCCTAACCAATTACCAGCTCATCGAGTGGCACCTCACAGCTGCTGGCCTCATGTAATTGAGTGGCCAATGGAATAACACGCCCCTTGATGAAATATTTCACTCTCAGATGAGTGTCAAGACATTGCCTAGTGAGAGGAGGTAGTATACATCGCAGGTGCAGTTGACGGCAGAGATAATTTGCCGGTGAATGAATGAATGAATGAATTTTATTTATATAGCACCTTTCCAAACAAAAAGTTACAAAGTGCTTTACAGACAGGATTAAAAAACAACAATCATAAAGAACAATCAAGAACATCAGAAATTAATAAAGCATAACATCAGATCAAAACAAATCACGGAAAGAAAGAAAGGTAAATAAATGAAAAAAATATATATATACATACACACCTCCATATATGAATATATGCATATCTCCACATATACATATACATACATACACACCTACATACATATACACATGTACATACTTTCATACATAGACCCATACACACACACAGGTCTACATACACCTACACACATACATATAAGACTGAAATTAGGAAAAACACTTGACATACAGGTGTGTTTTTAAAAGCTGTTTAAAAGCGGGAACTGTCTCCGCTTGCCTAAGGGCCAAGGGGAGGGCATTCCAGAGCGATGGAGCGCGGGCCGCAAAAGACCGGTCACCTCGGGTGACAAGATGAGTTATAGGTGGAACTAGAAGGGCCCTATCTGCAGATCTGAGGCTGCGCACCGGCCTGTGGGGTCTTAGCAAGTCTGTGATGTAGCTGGGGGCTAGTCCATGTAGGGCTTTGAACGTGATCAATAAAACCTTAAAATCGATCCTGTAGCTCACAGGGAGCCAATGTAGGGTAGCCAGGATTGGCGTGATATGCTCACGTTTACGTGTGTTGGTGAGTAGGCGAGCCGCAGAGTTTTGCACCATCTGGAGACGTGCTGTGTTTTTTTTGCTCATGCCGGAATAAACAGAGTTACAGTAATCCAGTCGTGAAGAAATTAAGGAGTGTATAACTGTTTCTAGGTCTGCATGTGACAAAAATGATTTAATTTTAGCAATGTTCCTAATCTGGTAGTAGCAGGACTGGACAACTTTGGTAACTTGGGTGTTAAAGGAGATGTCAGGGTCAAAGAAGACACCCAGGTTGCGGGCTGATTGTGTAATGTTTGCAGATAAAGTGCCGAGTTCAGAGTGGAATGGGAGGGTGGAGTGTGGAGGACCGAAAATAATAACAATGATTTACAGTCATTCAATTTAAGGAAATTTTGCGACATCCAATTTTTTGTAAGTAGCCGATGTACATTTCCGGTAATACCAGGTTTTAGTGGGATGTACAATTGCGTATCGTCGGCATAGCTATGGAATTGGATGCCATGACTCCTAATGATGTTACCAATTGGCAACATATAAATAGTAAAAAGTATAGGACCCAGAATCGATCCCTGTGGGACGCCACATTTAAACAGGGCCTGAGAAGAGGAGGCCTCTCCAATTGCTACGGAGAAACTCCTATCTGTAAGGTAAGATCGGAACCACTCAAGTGCAGTGTTGTTTATGCCGACCAGGTTTCTGAGACGTTCAATTAAAATATTGTGGTCAACTGTGTCAAACGCACAGCTGAGGTCTAAAAGAAATAAAATTGAGCAGTCACCAGAATCTGCGTTTACAAGGAGATCATTAGTGACTTTTAAAAGTGCAGTTTCTGTGCTGTGTAAAGCCCTAAAACCAGACTGGAATGTCTCAAAGGTGGAGTTAAGATTCATAAAAGTAATCAGTTGATTGGACACAGTTTTTTCTAAAATCTTCGATAAAAATGGTTATTTAGAGATGGGCCTAAAATTGCTTAAAACTAGGGGGTCCAATGATGTTTTCTTTAAAAGAGGTTGGACTAAGGCCTTTTTAAAATTGGATGGAAATATGCCGGTGGACAGAGAACAGTTGATAATGGAGATAATGTTTGGGGCAACTGTCAGCAGGCCAATGATTCAAATGCTACTGGAGTGCATTTCGCATTCACTTTTCTTTTTTTTTTGGGGGGGGGTAATGGGTGGAATGGGGTTGCTCAGCCAGCACACAGACCTTAAAATTAAAAGATGAGATGGAACACAAAAGGTTGGCTGAAGCGTCAGAGAATGTAGGATTAATGCTCTGCTATTTCACTAACTCCACTTTCATTCTCATTGTCAAATGTATTTCTCAGTAGAGCACAGCTGCCAAAGTGGAATAGACTATTCCACTTTGGCAGCTGTGCTCTACTGAGAAATACAACAGAGATCTTATACTCCTGGATGTACAACTTAAGAGAACCACCAACTCCACACTGTAGATGTGGAACCAGCAGTACATGGATCATGGCTCTGACGTCAAATATGGAGTATAAATCACTTCAGACTGACCATCAAGACTTCAGACTGACCATCAGCACTGTACGTACCCCTTCTTGACAACGATGACAATGGCCCCCAGAAGCAGGATGAGGACCACCAGACCTCCAGCACAGGCTCCCAGGATCAAGCCCATGTCCTCTGCATGCTGGGATACCTCCAGAGCCCGCTTGGAGTCCTTGCATGCAGCTGCACAGAGGAACAAAGACATAGTGGATTTCATTCATTCTGCGTTTAATACAAGATAATAGTTTAATGTTCTGATAGTTCTATACAAAGTATAACTTTAAAATGTAACTTAAATGTGTTAGCTATTCTGACATTCACAAAAGACTATGGCTAAAAACTAAAAAAGAGAGCAACAAAGTCTGATCTAATTTACACATCCTACCTGGGTTGCGTATTTTTTCTTATACCGCATCAAATAAGAACTGTGGTCCAAAAATAAACAATATAATGTCGGGAGGTGTCTGTATCATTTACGATAGTCAGTCACAAAGTTATGTATCATATTTGATACATAACATCCTATTTGACACATAACAGTACATAACAGTAGTATTAGTAAAACCGCTGGGATCATTTGTTTATTTTTGGACCACAATGCTTATATGAGACGATTTTAAGAAACGCAATGTTATTCTCCATAGAGAAAATACTTCCGGGAACCTGTACTCCATTGCTGTCAAAATGAACACTGCTTCAATAATGATTCAATTACAATTAAACGCTTGTTTGCCTTACACTGCTGAAACATGCAACACCCCAGCAATGTTACTGTTACAGTGACAAATGAACATGAAAAACACAACATACAGGATCTTAGTGCCGACGACAGTGAAAATAAAATAAACTCCTTCCTTTTATCTAATTTATGAAGCATGTGATCAGTGATGGATAAAAACAGCTGCTAGGAGAAGCTACAGATGGCACTGGAGTATTTTATAATCCTACCGAGCTTCTTTTACCACTGCAAGAGCACAGAGGGAAGGTTTATCGGTGTAAAGGAGCCTATTATCCTCCTCCACCTACAATATGACGTTATATTCACCAGAGAGAGAGAGAGAGAGAGAGAGAGAGAGAGAGAGAAAGAGAGAGAGAGAGAGAGAGAGAGAGAAAGAGTGTGTAAAGGAGACCAAGAGACAGACAGAGAACAGGGTAGGGATAGTATGGTGCAGGATTTGTGACAATAGACCATTGATCCCGAGTGTGTTTGGCCCGGAGGAGCAGAACATGTCTCTCCATTAATGGATGCTTTCTCTAATTCAGGAAGGCTGTTTTCCACAGCAGACTCTGCGCCAGCCCATATGTCACCATCTTTACGCATCACTTGTCCCCACATTTCCATCACACCCAGCCAGGAGCTTGAAATCCCTCTCACAATGAATCATCATTTGGGCTTCCCTGGTGTTTCACCAAAGACAGAGCAGTGTTACTTGGTTGCTCATATTGGATGGCACTGCCAACTGAGTTGGAGTCAGTAGCCAAGTATATTACCACACACGCTCCGCTCCACTTATTCCCGAAATTCCCTTCATACTCTCACTTCCTCACTGCAATGAAGAGCTACTCCACACATCGTCTGAAAATGCTGTGAAATGATATTTCCCGGGGAGAGAAGAGAGAAGTATGTTTGGCCTGGAAGAGGACAACATGTCTCTCTGTTTATCTCAGTTAATGGATGCCCTCTCCCATTCAGGGAGGCTATTTTCCACGGCAGGCTCTCGACCATGTTATGTCACCATATGTCATCGTCTCTACGCATCGCTTGTCCCCATATTGTCATCACACGCACAGCCAGGAGCTTGAAACCCCTTTCTCAATGAATCATCATTTGGGCTTCCCTGGTTTTTCCCCAAAGACTAAATGAATTGACATAAAGGTTATAAGAATGAATGATACAGATCAGTCTTATTTGGTTGCACTAATGAGCGAAACAATAAACGCTAAAAATGAAACAACGCACATTGAGGTAGCTCTGCACCGCACGGACGTGTTGGAAAGCGTCTGTTGCCGGAAATCTGCTGTTAAATGGGTAGTGGGTAGACTTTTGCGTCGGGTCGCAAGTTGTACTGAAGCGTGGGATAGCAGCGGGGGCTTGTTGTTGAAAAAGACAGCAAGCCATAGGCTTTTTAGCACCATAATATCTGTCTGTCAGTGTCGGTTCTCAGGTGCATTCAGCAACCTTTTTTCACACCATCTCCAGAGTTCATTTGACTGACCTAATCTGCCATAGTCCTTTTGGTGGAGAGCTACCTTTAAAGGCAAACACATTTGAAGGATTTCACGTCGCATAATTGAACAAGACCATCTGTGACTACATTTGACTGAGGGACTGCCATTGGATTTTTTTTTAATTTTCGTCATATGAAAGCAGGGAATCATAGCTTCAAACTGACATATTGGTTGTTCAGTTTGACCCGCCAGTTTTGGAGATATGGCTTATAGAGTAATTGTCAGAAAACAGCGAGTTGAGAAAACCGGCTTGAAAGGTTAACTTCTGTGGTCTCTAACATTACACCTAGCTACATGTTTGGGCATTTATTTCATATTTACATGTCGATTTCAACTCTGACACTTATTTCAGACATGCTCTAGTATGTGAAGAGTCTGCCTGTGCTATTAACTCATTTTGGAGGGAAAAAAAATAAGTTTTTCTCCTCTGGTGAAAAGCTGTAATTTGCGCGATGGCAGGCTCTCAGTCAAATCTGGTCACATCTGTTCTCACGTGCCCGTTTCATGAGGGAAGGCAGACACCAAAAACAGGAAACTAGAATTGTTTGACTTGCCAGACAAATACTAGGTGAACAAGTGCCCACGCATCAACGAGAGTGCTGTCAGAGTTGGCAAGTTGTGGTGGCCAGTATACCTGTAGGTAACAACGTGAACTGTTGTGCCATGACAACGGATAGCAACGGATAGCAAGATAAGCAGTGAAAGGGGCTACTTTAAAACAGACAGATTCTAGACTCAACCCATAATCTGTAAACTAAATCTCTAAATAACTATCGCCACAGATCTCTGACTGGACATCTTGCTGACGTGAACCGCTCAGTCAATCAGGCCAACTGGATTGAAAATCAGGAAATAAACAACGCCATTCATTCTGCCCCAGATAAAATGTAATGCCTCAACTTCTACATGACACTCATTTGAAATGTCACAGACCCTAAATTTAGGGTTTGTGACTGTAGACCAAAGACCATGGTTTGGCCTGCCTGGGCTGAGGACTGGAGAGTTCAGGGAGAGGAATCCAATTTAACACAGCCCTTTCTCAAGAGCACTATGAGATTTGGACATAATTCGATAGGGAGGGGAAGAGAGTGGGCTATATATATAATACACCACCTTCCCTTCATCCGCTTACTCTCTCTCTTCCTCCCTGCTACCGTTTGAAATATAGGCTACCATCTCTCTCACCCTCTGCTCTGTCTCAAGGCGTCTCTCTTTCTTCCCTTCTCGTGAAGCAGAATATGCCACTGCATTCTCTTATTTCAAAGCCACCGTAACCTCACGGGGCAACGCCAATATGTCAATGTCAGTAATTGAAGAGTGAAAACAAAAAGTCGATGTCAGAGTGAAGCTGCATGACTGTTTAGCGTTCAGCTGTCTTGTGTCTGTTGTGCAGAGCAGCTCAGCAGACACACGTCTGACAGACAAAGCAGCATGCAAAACAACTCCAATGTCAAAACCCTGGAGCATCAGCTTGATCTGAGGACAGCTCTGTCACACACTGGAACACGCAGCCTTATACACAAATACTTTAAAGCACTTCAATAAGAAACTGTCAAATCAAACGGGTAACAGTCAGATCTGCAGTACGCAGTAAAATGTGTTGGCGTTAAATTAATGGTTTGTATTGTCTGTCCTTTGAATGAATAGAATAGAATAGAATAGAATAGAATAGAATAGAATAGAATAGAATAGAAAATAGAATAGAGACAAAGCTACCTTTGCGAGCAATCTGGATGCAGTTGATTCTCATCTCCTGTGGGGAAAAAAGAAACAAGTTTGAATAAAATGAACCTTTATCAGAATCAGAATCATTTTTATTTTAACATCACAGTTTTTAGTAAAAAGGTGTGTGAAATTCATTTTTGTGCACACAGAGAACGCCAACGTAACGACACGATAAAGCAACACAATCATTTTTCAAAACCAGATTGCCTTTCGGTTTTTCAGCATGAAAAAAAGCACCAATCTCTATGAATAAGGCACCACCACATTAAATAGTTTTATGTGAAGTATTTGTTATGCACGTTTTGGATGGTGTATTCCTCAATCAATGGATTGTGCAGAGTAGATTGGGGTCCCAGAGATAAATATTTGTGTCAAACTGGGGGTCCTTGAAAATAAAAAGGTTGATAATCAATGGTATATTGCTGTACTGAGCCTCCCTTGATATGTGATGGAGGAAATTGACGTTTCCCAGGGGTCGATATTTCAATGTGATGGGACAGATAACCCCCCCCCCCACCCACTCTTTCCCATGATATGAGGTCCACACATCTCATCCATGACTCCATGGGGCACATAGTCAAATGAATATTTAAAGATGATAAATCACACTTTATGTGCAATTACGCTAATCTGCGCTCCTAGAGTGGAGTCAGAACCGTTCTTTTTTAATTGAAAAAAAAAATCTAAAGTGGACTTTAATCTCCTCCTGTCTCTAGAGGTGGCAGATAAGTCATATTTACTGTACCTCCACCGAGAGATTATTAAAGCAGCTGCTGCTAATATGTCATCACATGTCATCTCCTGTCCTTTGTGTCCTCCTGGTCTAAACACTGTCCAGCAGCCTGCATGAGACGATATGAATCCAGCTGCCTCCCATCTAGAATTAGAAACACCTCCCTTTACCCCGCCAATAAATCCAGCCTTAACTGACAGAAAGCTACAGCTGAAGAATTCTGATGAACACAAACTGAAAAAGAGGTTTTTGAGGGGAAATCATTTATTCATTCAGTGATTGGTACAGGTGGGTTCAGAACAACAGACAGTGTTTCATAGATACATGAGTGTCACTAATCACGTGTCTTTCAGGCTCCACTGGAGTGGAGGCGTGCCACTGACACTAATTAGTTACACTTTTAATCCAGTGACAGCTCATGTCCAGAGTAACCTACATGTCATTTATCCAACACAATGGTCACCATAATTTGTCCCCCTCTCACTGCTAAACTGCCCACATCCCATTGAAGAAAAGAAAGCGCTGTCATTCAGAAAACCTGATCTGGGATTAAAGATCATAATTAACACCATAATAATAATTCAGAGGCTGTTTTGTCATTTGAATGGCAGCGAGAGTGCGACAAAGCACTGGTTCCAACAACGCCTTTCATTCGAATCTCATTTGGGATGAGAGCTCTTGATGTGAGGCTTACTGGTGGTACTCTGGATCAATAGGGAGAGATTTCAATCACATTTCACAGCACAGAGACACAGGGAGGCCTTGACCTTCAGCTCTCATTCATGAGGGTTCTACCCAAGGCCATCTCCATTAAACACACAAGAGGGAGATGGCTCTTCATTCCGTGAAAGACACAATCTATTGTTCTGTACATGTTCTCCTGCATATGAATGTGAAAGTGTAAACTACTTTTAATGTAACTGTACTGTATAGGATTCTAACGATTTAAAAATAATTACATTTTATTGTCTCCACCAGGCCGAAGGCATGGTGAGAGAGTATGTTTTGCACTCCGTCCGTGTGTGTGTGTGTGTGTGTCCGTCCGTGTGTGTGTCCGTGTGTCCTTCCGTCCGTCCGTTACCAGCTAATCTCCGGCACCGTTAACCCGGTCGATGCCAAACTTTGCACACACACTCCCTAGATGCCAACGATGAACCTCTGCCCCGCATTTTCCAGAACGGCCTGTTATAGCGCCACCATGAGGCAGCTTTTCACATTTGTTACCTAAAACTGCACCGATCTGCGTGAAACGTTGCATGCACACTCCCTAGAGGCCAAGGACAAACCTTTGACCTGCATTTTCCGCATCTGCCTTTTATAGCGCCACCAGGAGGCCGCCTTTTGTAAAACACATTTTTGGATATTACTCCTCCAGATTCTGTCCAAAGATCTCACAAATCGTTACACAGTATCTCTATGGTCATGTGCTCAAGTCGGATCTGTCCGATATTTCATATTCCACCCTAATTGGCTATAATTGCCTTTCACAGTTTGCAAGATTGCCCCGTTTTGAACAAAAGCCTCAAATCATGAACACAGCATGCAATTTACGTGAAATCTTTCACACATTTTCTTACTAGGCTGAGGAATATATCCCACCCTTTTCACATTGGCCTGTTATAGCGCCACCAACAGGTTGATTTTTGCAAAACAGGTTGATTGGAACAAAATGCCTCAAATCATCCAATTGCCATACAAGGCAAACATGTTTATATTACTACTAAACATTTTGCCAAACATCTCACACAGTCCTATCCTCCTGGTGGAGACCTGTGCCCAGAAGGGCACTTTTTCTAGTTGTACCTGTGCATGCTGGCAAGGACTATCCTTATGGTGCGTTCACACAGGCAGATGAAACGATGCAAAGACACGTTGTGAGTGGATATGGAGCAGCTACATGCATCGTTGCAACGTCATGTCGCTGGCTTCCATTGACAATGAATGGTAGACTGCATCGTTTAATCTGCCCCGTGTGAACGCAACATTATTCATGCTTGAGCCCCCACCCTCCCTCTCTGCCATCTGTCTCCTCTAGCAGTTTCTTTATAGACTTTTAAAAAAGACTCAAAGGTTACATCACTTATTTTAAAGCTTAAAATCAATATACCCTCCATCATAGAGGGCTACAGCATGATGTAAGAAATTGTTAATACGAGTAACACCTTAAAACCGACGTACAAGGCCGCTAATAAACGATACAGTAAAAAAAGATCGTATAAAAAAATAAAAGACCAGGCACTGGCTTCAACTCACTTGGGTCAGGTCAGGTTTAAATTGTAAGACCCTCTGAGAGCTCTAAAGCGAACTAACTTCTCTACAGTACAATCTGATGGTATCAGTTTGACAATTCTGCTTGCAAACTACTCCACTTGCACCATATTTAATTTAGTCCTCACTCTTTTGGGGTAATTTTGTCACTGTATGTCGGCACATACATTACGTGAAATTTGTCCACCGCATTTACCCATCCTATCTATTAGGAGCAGCGCATGCCATTTATACTTCGACACAGACCAGGGCAGGAGGGTGAACCAGGGACCTTCTGCTTTCCAGACGGCCTCTCTACCTACTTTGTATTTAGTACCTTCAAAACAGATTACCTCTGAATGTGTTTCTGACAAGCATTGAACAAAGTCAAGGTTGCTAAAGCATAAAGATGATGGGCCCTATTAAGCAAGACGAAAAACCCATGCGGTAATACAGATTTCGCCCTCGCTCTGCGCCTTTTCGTATTATGGAAGCCGTGGTGAGCGCTCACTCATATGGAATACCACGTTCCTGCATAATTTAGCATTGGGGGAGTGTCCATATGTTAATTATTTTCGCTTTGCGCTCTTTGCTATTAAGCCCCTTGACCTAAAAACACTCAGCGCATACCGATTCCGCCTGGGTCTGACCACGTCTTAAAAGCAAAAAGCACTGTTTGATTTTACACTTGAGCGGCTCTGGAGTGCTGCTGGAGTGTTGCCATGTCTGTTTGCTGTTTATTATAAGCGGCTTCTTTTTCTGCAAAGTTGCTTGTAAATATTGGTAGTTGTGGTTGCTTTTCTTGTTTCTAAAGTGCTTATTTGGGCTTTTCTCCTAATGTTGTTTAAACCAGTGATCCTCACACAGCGACATTCCCATGTCAAGGACCCCCAGATGAATGCATTTGCCCAACTAAGCCAGTGACCCCCATGACAGATTTGTGTTTTTAAATGTTTCAATAACATTTTTCAAAAATATTCTTATTGTCACTTTTTTCAAAGATTACTTTTGAAAATAGCAGATCTACCAGCTCACAATGCATCACATTCATTCATTAAAACAATGAACTCTGACTGCAGGGGGATATATATTTATAATGATCATCATAACAATGTGCAAGAAAATATGTAAAAAGAAGGAAGAACTTTATATTTGTGGACAATCAAAATATGCTGGAAATTTTAATGTGGTGTCATTAAAAGGAATCTTGATATGGCAGACTCACTATCTAGAAAATAAAAACATGGCACTTCATTTAAAATAGGTTGTAGACCCCTGTTATACGTAATTCTTTTGGGAGTATGTTTATAGACCTATTTACTTGTTTCTATGAGACATGGCAACAGCGAGCTTTCTGGCTTTCTCGTTGAGATTATAAAGGGTCATATATCGCTCATTTCTAAACCTTTTAAAAAAATTAAAACATCTCCATAATCACTGGGAAGTTAGCTTTCATATGCTGTATCACACCCGACTCTCAATTCTTCTTCAATAAAATGCTACGAGCGAAGACCATAACATTGGGGCCGCAGCAATACGCATGGCGCACGTATGGCATTTCAACTCATTCCTTCGTCGTGACTCGAATGAAATAAAATAAAATAAACGTTATTTTACTGGTGTTTTTCAATAGAAACAAATAAAGAGCGTGTGTGCAACAGTCAGTGCATATACGTGCATGCACTATAGGCTATATTTCCTCCTTGTCGGGATGGTGAGCTGAGCTCTTCACAGCCCGTTTGTCTTTCATATTATTCTTATAATATTTGATATTATAAACACTCATGGTTCTCTCATTTCTCAACCGTTTTTTAAAATGTAAAAATCCCCATATTCCTTAGGAATCTTGCTTTCATTCGCTGTATGGTACATGGTTCTATTTTTATCAAATTAAACAATATCAAACGAACTTGTATGTTCGGGGGTTAGACGATTCTGGGAACATTACGCATGGATTGCCAATTTGCCAGCCAATGCTGCGTATCTACTCGCAGTTCCATTCCGATCTGAAAGGTATAGGTAGGTGCCATTTCAAAGTCTTAGTTATTCATTTATGAATCAAATCAACTAGAATAAAGATTTTTACAGCTGTTTTTCATGCTTAGAACAGAAACAAATTAAGTGATGATGTGCGTATATCTCCCTCCCTTAGCATATGGCTGCGCCGCTGTAATGACTTTCCAATGAAAACTGCAAGTTACTTAACAAAATAGAGACATAGGCCTACAAGCTATGCACATCATGGCTGTGACAGCTTGTGGATCTGTTCTTTTGAGGCATAAAGGTGACAGCATGCAGTGCAATATGAATAATTAACCCAAATGTGACAAAGTCATGTCATGTCTATGGTGCCAGTCTGCAGAAATGTAATACCACTTGCCGAAAAGGGCGCATTCCATGAGGACATCAGCTGGTGTCGTAAAGAGAATAGTACGGACATGTTCATTGGGTAAGCCTCAAAACTCCCTGAAACACTCCCATGACTAATTCAAGGCCGTTTTGCTCACACCACGGGGTGTCGAAAGCGCTTCTTACCTGGCCCATAATTGTAATATGACATTGCACCCGCCCCCACGTCTTAAAAACTGTAAAATTATATGTAATTAGATTCCACTTGCTTAATAGGGCCCGATGTGTCTACACACGACAGCAGAAGTCCTGTCAGGTTGTCTGCATGCTTCTTACTCACCCCTCTGAAGTTGCTGGTAGCCTGAAAGTACACCAGATAGTTGTTGGTGGGATCTAAGGGAGCGTTCCAGTAGCCGTTGTAGGTGTGGTTGTCCCCCACGGTGAAGGGTGTGGCCTCCGGCAGACTGCTGGGCGCCAGCTCGGCTGTGTAGTAATGGGGGACTCCTTTAGCCTGGGCCTCGTTGTGGGAGTTGGGAGTAGGAAAACAATCAACGGTGCCCAGCTCTCTCTTCTTCACCTGCCTGGACCCATCCTCTTCCACCACCACCACCTGGTACGCACTGAAGGCAAGCAGACACACGTTATTAATTCCAGTCCTCAGGGACTACATGTACTCCTGGTTTTCCAGTCTACCACGTAGTTATAAAGAAAATCACACCCGTGTGAAGTGAGGAGCACTAATATATTAAAGTCTAATTCATGTTGCTATGATTAGGTGATATAATGGTTATGTAAAACAAACGGTGACAAAACAAACATTAAATTCTCTTTATTGTTAAATGGCATTTAATGTTTGTGTTAGGGACAAGATGACGTACATTTTCCCTTCATTGTCAATGGCGTTTTTCCAATCAAACCGTGTATGAAATTCTGCCCATAGAGGGTGCCACAAATATGAAGAGTAACCGTACAGTATGTTGTAGAAAAGCTATTATCTCTACCCTCTACAGTACAGTACAGTACAGTACAGTACAGTACAGTACAGTACAGTACAGTACAGTACTGTACTGTACTGTACTGTACTGTACTGTACTGTACTGTACTGTACTGTACTGTACTGTACTGTACTGGCAGTCTGGCAGACCCGAAATCATACAGTTAATATGTGCGTGTGTGTTTGTGTGTGTGTTAGGTTGCGCACAGGTGGTGAAAAACAACCATGCTGTTTTCGTGCTCAGACGCACCAACCCACCCAGCCAGCCACCCACCCACACACATAGCTCCGTAAGGGAGTGGTTGCACCACTCAAAAATGAAGCTCACCCGTTTGATTCCCATTCCCATCGTCCTCCAAACACAGCTGGTTTTGATTACAAACTACTCCGTTTTTAATCCCATTCAAGAAATCCAGTGTATGATTCATTTTAAACTTAATCATCACGCTAAAATATGTATATAGGTTGTGTATAGGTTAGAAATAATCCCCTGGAAAACTTTGTAAACTTTGTTTACAAACGACACTGCACGTGAGAGGAAGTCACAGACTTAACGTCCCATAGCCTGGAGGGATGTGATGCTCTGATTGGTTCAGAAACTGACGTCCTAGCGTTTGAGGCTGAAACTTCAAAATAAAATGCCCACCGTTTCCGTTTCACCACGTCTTTAAATCTACAAAGCTGCAGGACATGCAGTAGTGTAGCTGTAAATGATGCAGTGTGGTTGGCGGGTGTTTGAACGTGCTGCAGCTTGTACAATACATCAGTAACAAGGTGTACCTGACAGGAGCTCCTCTGCCCAACGCAGGGCGAAGCACAACTGTGATGGTGCTCTCTGACTCGCTCAGCGGAGAGGGGATATCTCCATAGTCAAACACAGGAGCTGCAGAGAGAGAGAGACCAACCGACCGAAAGACGGACAAAGACAAAGAGAGAGAGAGGATGAGGGAAAGAAACTTGCAGAAAGTCGAGACACACTTACAGCGTAGTATACTGTAGTTCAAGGGGTTGTCAAAACAAAGTGGCATAAAGAACAAACTAAAATATATGGTAGGCACATTTATGCAAAACGCTGTGAGAAATGAAACCATCCAAGCCTCTTTGTTTACACTATCCTTATTCATTACTGTATGTCCCTACATCCACAGCCACCCACACAACTCCACTGATTGATGAGAGCCGGGTGCGCCTGGTGACCAACCACATGGAAAACAAGTGGCCCTTATAATTAGGGTTCATTTTACAGCACAAAAAGCTCAGCACAGCTCTAGAGAACAATAAGGTGGAGAGAGTTCCCACATCTGTTTTCTATAGGGACAGAATTAACTACAGCGCTGTACCGCTTCCTATATATAGGGACAGAATTAACTGCAGTATATATAGTATATATAGGAGTATTAATTTTACAGTCCACACTCATTTAACTATTGTTACAATGAACATGACAAGTCTTAATGTTACAGTGTGCATACTGTCCATTGTACCTGTAACTACATGTACATCTAGCGTATAATAAGAAGTGTTCTAACAGTTTTGTTTAAGGATGGTGACACATCCCGTAGTCATACTGTGATGATGGTAAAACTATGACAGAATAGTTCGTAGTTGTGGACATGAAGTGAATTGATATCTGACAATTGGTATGAATGAAAAATGTCAAACATGTCTTTCAGATTGACCAGTTACTCTTGATGGGCGATTGAGTCTGTTGTGTGTAGATGTGTGTGGTTTACATACATGTACAGTAAGCATAATGTCACTGTACAATACCAGTTGTAACATAAATTATTCCATTATTTCTGGTTGTAGGCTATGGAAATGTATCTAACTAATTAGAAGACATGGGTTGTGAATGTTGTGGAATGTTTTGGGGGATGTCTGTCCCATTGTAAACAGACAGGTGATAATGGGTTAGGGTGTGTAACCCTATTGATGAATGAATGGATCGACCAACCAATTTGCATGTGATCCTTTTAGTGTGACAAGTAGAGTGCATATAGCCTACTCCTACACAGTTTTGCATTTGGCAGCAAAATTTGATTTTAGTTTTAGTCATAGTCTCCTGAATAGTTTATTTGTTTTAGTCACATTTACTTTAGTCACCTGGAATGTTTTAGTGTTGGTCTAGTTTTAGTCGACTAATATCATCGTCGATAAAAATAATTATGCATTTTATAAGTGTATTTCCAGGCAAAATAACACATGTATCTTTTGAGTGTCAAGCTGAAAAGGTTTGGGAAATCAGAAGTGGACAAACTCTAGTGAGGCCTGGAACAATTAGAGGAAATTAGCAAATTACAAAAACATCCATTCACACGTACTGCCTGCCGCCCATTAACTCTCAATCTAACTGAGAATGTGTGAAACCCAGTGAAGCACATCGTCAGTGTGGTGCATATTAGCATTAAAATGACCCAGTCATCTGATCACATATTTGACTACATAGTACATATTAACATTACACTTTAGTTATACAAACAACAAGCAAAACAGTGTCATATTTTATTTTCCGGTATTGTTTTTTTATAATCATTTTATAATCATTTTGCATTGTTCCTGTCAGGTCAGTGGGTGTTCAAGGTGAAGTGGTAAACATGTATCAAAGTGGCCCAGAGCGTCTGCCAAAAGACTAAAATATTCTTAATTGATAACAAAATTATTCCCATTTAGGATAGCAGATAAGATATTTTGCTCTATTGTTCTATAAGTAAGTTCCTTTTTCTCGACACACAAATCTACTATGCCATGTCCAATAGAAACACTGAGAACATGCATTGAACAAATCAATTTTGGATATACCAAATTGGATATACCAAGATTGTCCTCAAATAAACAGACAAAACTGAAGTGCTTGTTTTGAAGTCAAGGACAATGGATTCAAAGTCAGCGCCAAGTCTTTAGTAATACAAATAACGTTGAGCATATCAGGTCTTAAACCTTTACACTGGCTCCATGTGTGTCAAATAATATATTTTCAAAATACTACCGCTGGTCTATAAAGCAGGGGTCTTGCGTGTCACCAGGGGCGGCAGGTTCCTATAACGGCAGTGGGTGCCCCCCGCCCCGCCCCCCAGCCACCCCGCCTCCCTGCCACCCCCCCCCCCCCCCCCCCCGCCGCAGCGGGGAAAAAAACTTTTTTTGGTACTTTATTTACAGTTTGCTAATAAATACAGTGGTGCGCGCTTTCAGTTCACAACAATTAACGAACAAATTAAATTGTTTCAGCATCTTGTTTCAACATTTCAGCATGATCAACAGTAAATAATTAAATTGTTTCAGCCATAAGCGGCGGGTGGATTTTACCTTTAGCTAGGTGGGACGACGACGACGCAGATTTATTTATTTATTTCCCCCAGATGGTCTAACAATGTCATGATTTGACCAATGTATTACCAATCTCGTACACCATTGCTCACGAAAACAAGATCCTTGACCCAATTACAGCCACTGCATCTTACCTTTTAATTAAAGTAAAAGTAGTCTGAGGAAAAGGAACAGTTCTGTTCCCCGGACATTGTTTGGGGATATTTTGGCTGAGATGGCTCTGTTTGTCAAGTCTCAAGTCAGTGTGGAGATTGGCCGGCGGTGTTGCTGCCCTGCCCTCCCCTCCCCTCCCCTCCAGACTCATGGCTCTTTACAGACGGGCCGACGGTACACAGACAGCAGCCTCGCCGCTGACTGTGTTAGTGTTGTGTTGCTGCAGGAGACGGAGTGTGAATGAACCGTGCGGTCACTGGAACAAAGCCACCGTATTAGCATTTGAATACCTGTTCTGTGAACACCGTAAAGGTGTGTGCCTACGTGACAAAATGACCAGGGGGAGGGGATCTTCTGCGGGTGCTATTTGGCTTATTCTTTTTTCAGTGGGTGCCCAAGCCCTCAGGCACTAGTCCCAAAGTTGACGCCGTTGCGTGTCACCCATTCATACCTCTAAGGTCACCTGGTAAAGGTTTGCTTTATGACCCTAGAATTAAAACATAGCATTCAGTTTAATGTGTAACATATCTGGAACAAACTCCCTGAAAACCGCAGCTCTGCAACAACTCCGTTATTTTAAATCACAGCTAAAAACATGCATGTTTGCTGCTGCATTTCATTGAGATTGTGTCATTATTATTCTACACTGACATTTAATTTATTTAATTTATTTAATTTATTTAATTTATTTAATTTATTTAATTTATTTAATTTATTTAATTTATTTAATTTATTTAATTTATTTAATTTATTTAATTTATTTAATTTATTTAATTTATTTAATTTATTTAATTTATTTAATTTATTTAATTTATTTAATTTATTTAATTTGTTATTTAATTTGTTATTTTATTTGCTCTGTGTCCTGAATATGTTTTCAATTAAGGCAACAAGGTTCAAATACGGGGTAGAATAGGAAAGTTACATAATGCAACTTTTACTTTATTTGTATTTGTTTTACTGAATCTGATATAATGTTTCATTTGCCTAATGTTTGATATAAAACTGTTGTTTCCCGCCCCCTCACTCTGATTGGACCATCAGGGCCCTCTGTTAGTATTTAACAAGAGTTTTTTCTGCTTGGAGTCACTTTAATCTCTGCTAGTTGTTAAGAGCTGAATGTATCCTTTCTACACTAGCTGAAGCATTTCGTTTTAGTTTTGGTTCTACTTTAAACTTTAGTACTTTAGATTTCCGCTCTTTAAAAATAGATCTAGTATCAGTTTGTTTGGGCAGGTTTTGAGTTATGGCTTTACTACAAACATTGAAGTCCTTGGTCAACCAGAGACTATCTGCTGCTGCTGAAGAGATATTTGGGGTCGTTGGAAGAATTCTAACAGAGTACGAGGATGAAGCTTTCCACATCAAGCAAGAAACTGACCGCCAGCGCAGACTACTGGATATGGTTTTACAACCAATCGTCAAACTACACAGAGCAGGTTGGTAAAACATTTACTGAGAGTGTTTACCATTATTTCTTACATGGCAATGGTGACTATTTGGAATGGAAGAGGAATTGGTGGAAACTTTGCATTGATAATAGTCAATAGTATTCTAGTTGTGGTTCCATTCATGTTAGGGTGACTGTTAAACTAACATTAACAGAATCAAGTAGTAAGGAATATTTTATTTAAATGTTGACCATGAATAATCATAGACTGTTTAAAATAAGCTAACTCATTAAACGTGTTGCACTCTAAAACAGGATATAGCAATAGGGTTGTATGCAGGGGCGCCTGGCCCTGTTATTGCAATGACACAGGGTCCCCCCCCCCCCCCCCGATTGAGTCTGGTCGCGCATGCGCAGACCGTCGCTTTGTATTCAGACAGTCTCAGACGCACTTAGACTGTAAACACGCTACACGCAGGCCCCCCCCGCTTGGAGTGGGTCCCCCCCGCTAGGGCATGGGGGGACCTTCACTTACAGAGTAAGTAAAAGTAATTTGCTAGCTCTGCTACCAATGCTAACTACAGCTTCCATGATGCTAGTAAAGTCATTTGCTAAACCAAATTCGCGATAAAATCCGTTTTTGTACCCTATCGTTTTTGAAGATAATACTAGTATGGTACTAACTGGCTAACAGAAATAGCAGAGAAGGAAATATTAGCAATGCTAATAACTTGTAAAAAAAAACTTGTCTTGGTATAGCCTACAGAGCTACCACAACAAAGGACGTTGCCAGTTTCTGCGAGAAATAAGCAACCAGTTGTGAAAACAACTTCAATACCAAAATAAGCGAAAATAGCAAGCATTTAACAACACAAATCTTATTTATATAGTGCATTTATATAGTGTTTTTATTTGTACTCATCTGGAACATTTACATAGGCCTAATGCATCTGTCACTGTTATTTTGATGTTGGTTTGTTTTTTCATACAAAATGCCAAATAAATACAGTAGCCTATTTTTTTAAAAGGAGAGATAACAGGCAAACGATCAAAATAACAATGGTTCTATATTCTCTAATTGTGTAGATTTGTAAATGAAGTAGGCTAATCTAATGCAACAACAAGTAACAACAACAATACTATTGTGTTGTGTATAGGCAGCTAATGTGTCTGTTTGGTGTGTGGGGGGGGGGGGGGGGCTCTGCTACCAATGCTAATACACAATGATCTTAGCATAGCTTTGATTGTCCTTCATGATTTGATTGTGGGATGTCAATGGGCCATACACAACCATCTATCCAAGAGGAATGTAATGTCAATAAGCCATCTCTTGGGCAATTGTGGTGAATATGATTGCATTTTTTATCCAGAAATCATGACAAGAGCTGTAGTGTCACCCTGAGTGCTTTTTGTGCAAAAGTAATGCTTTTAATGGATTCAGAGTCATGAAAAAACCCTAGTTTTTACAACTTGTATGGCAAATGATAATGTACATTTAAAAAACAAGGAGATGCTTGTTTTAGAAATGAAGCATTGTTGAAGTAAGAAACAATTTGCATGACACTTCACACTGACATAAAAAATACATTAGGGCAGGTATGGAACAGCAAGAGTGTCATGTTCAAACATGTAATGATGTGTTTCTCCTCTGTATCTTCTGTCTAGACTCTATGCATCTCCTTGTGTGTAAAGAGGAGGTATTCCCTGAGCAGCAGCAGGAGAGAACATCCAGTCTGGTCCAGGAGGAACCAGCGTCTTCACAGATTAAAGAGGAACAGGAGAAAATAACCTCCAGTCTGATCAAAGAGGAACCAGCGTCTCCACAGATTAAAGAGGAACAGGAGAAGATAACCTCCAGTCTGATCAACGAGGAACCAGCGTCTCCACAGATTAAAGGAAAACAGGAGAAGATAACCTCCAGTGTGATCAAAGAGGAACCAGAGTCTCCACAGATTAAAGGAGAACAGGAGGAGAAAACCTCCAGTCTGATCAAAGAGGAACCAGAGACTCTACAGATTAAAGGAGAACAGGAGGAGAGAACCTCCAGTCTGATGAAAGAGGAACCAGCATCTCCACAGATTAAAGGGGAACACGATGAGCTACTTCAAAGATCAGAGGAGGATGGTGGATCAACAGAGACATTACTATTAGTGAAACATGAAGATGATGAAAACATGCTAACAGAACCTGTAGCCAGCACCTCATCTAAAAGCATGGAAACACAAGCTGATGTAGAGGACTGTGGAACATCACAACCAGCTAGTGATGATCAGCTCCTCTCTTCACACTGTTCTGAATCTGACATCACTGAAGACAGTGATGAGTGGGATGAGACCACGGATGACCAGTCAGGTATTAACACACTGAAATCACACAATACACAACACATGGGAGGAAATAGTTTGTCTTTAAGCAACAAGCTGCTCCGTGACCTCAAATCACCAAAACAAAGTCATTCCACGAGGAGTCACACAGGTAAGAAATGTTTTAGCTGTGCGGATTGTGGTACAATGTTTAATCGCAAGGATCATCTGAAGACACACACAATGACTCATACAGGGGAAAAGCCCTTTACATGTACAGTTTGTGGCACATGCTTTAGTCAAAAGGGTAGTCTAAAAATACACATGAGGACTCATACAGGGGAAAGGCCCTTTACGTGTACAGTTTGTGGCAAGGGCTGTAGTCAAAATAGTGATCTAAAAAAACACATGACGACTCATACAGGGGAAAAGCCCTTCAGGTGTACAGTTTGTGGCAAAGGCTGTAGTCAAATGAGTAGTCTAAAATCACATATGATGACTCATACAGGGGAAAGGCCCTTTACGTGTACAGTTTGTGGCAAAGGCTGTACTCATAATGGTCAATTAAAAATACACATGATGACTCATACAGGGGAAAGGCCCTTTACGTGTACAGTTTGTGGCAAAGGCTGTACTCATAATGGCCAATTAAAAATACACATGATGACTCATACAAGGGAAAAGCCCTTTACATGTACATTTTGTGGCATGGGCTTTTCTCGAACGACTGATCTAAAAATACACATGAGGACTCATCAGGGGTAAGGCCCTTTACGTGTACAGTTTGTGAAAAGGGCTTTAGTTTGAATTGCAATCTAAAATCTCACATGAAGATGTGTCTTCAAGAGGAAAAAGGGCTTTTTTTAATCAGAAAATGATTATGTTGACAATGTCAATTATCAGCAGTTTAGTCTAGCTAGATACAATAAACATGATTATGACTATACTTTATTTTATTATTTTTGTATAATGACCTGCTGATACGGGTATAGCAATGAGAAGCAGTGTTTGCCCACATTCCACACCAATTAAATTGCCATATTCATGCATTAGTGGTGCAATTGTATAACTTTTCTCTGAGTGTTGACATGTGTCGTTTGGACTAGCATATTATCATAATGTATTTCAATCTAATCACTTGTTTTTTTGTTGTGTTAGATTCTCTGTAGTATGTTGTCTTCATAGAATGTATTGTAACAGAAAATATTTCGTATGTATTCCATAATTTCTTTTTCAAATAAAGGGCAGATACATATCCTTTATTTGTGTCCATTACAGAAAGCTCATTTACTCACTATTTTCATCTTCTAATCTACAACATACTATTAAAAAGGTCCTGAGAGGTTTAATCGTGAATGTAACCTATCCAAATAAAATGATAGATACAAATAATTATGCATTGTATAAGTGTATTTCCAGGCAAGACAACACATGTATCTTTTGAGTGTCAAGCTGAAAAGGTTTGGGAAATCAGAAGTGGACAAACTCGAGTGAGGCCTGGAACAATGGGAGGAAATTAGCAAATTACAAATGCATCCATTCACACGTACTGTCTGCTGTCCATTAACTCTCAATCTAACTGAGAATGTGTGAAACCCAGTGAAGCACATCGTCAGTGTGGTGCATATTAGCATTAAAATGACCCAGCCAGCTTATCACATATTTGACTACATAGTACATATTAACATTACACTTGCCCATACAAATAACAAGCAAAACAGTGTCATATTTTATTTTCCGGTATTTAACATTTTCTATAGGGGCAGAATTAACTGCAGTGTTGTAGTGTTTTCTATAGGGGCAGAATTAACTGCAGTGTTGTAGTGTTTTCTATAGGGGCATAATTAACTGCAGTGTTGTAGTGTTTTCCATAGGGGCAGAATTAACTGCAGTGTTGTACCATTTTCTATAGGGGCAGAATTAACTGCAGTGTTGTACCATTTTCTGTAGGGACAGTGATGAAAATAGAGATTATTGTAAACCAGAGGAAGGAACAGGAGAATGGCTTGTTTACTTTTTTGTTTTTCTTTACTTCTGACAAAAGGACATTGATGCTACGTTGGGGATTTCGAAGCCAGCAGTACTAACACTTTCACATTGACAGTGTGGGCAAATTCACTACCTTGACAGCCGGGCTGCCATCTAACTTGCTCCGTAAAGCAGATGGAACAGTGCAGTTTATGGCGCTGGGTCTCATACAGTGCATGCGCTGACATGACAGTCTCGACTGGTAGATTAAATTAAGATGTTTTCCATAGAACTGTCCGAGTTAAACATTTACTGTTTACTCCAATTCATGCCTGCTGTTGTTTTCTTGTATGAAGACGTAGAAAATGAAAAGTATCCAAACTGCACAGTCAAAATGTTTTTCACCGAGTGAATCACAAGCAATGTATTTTTTCTGCTTCTATTTATTTCTTACAATTGACAGTTTTGTGTATCAGCAAACTTCTGTTTAGATTAGCCCCTTGTTCTTTGAAAGAAAGAGATGGAAAACAGAGACCTCAAGATCAAACCACAAAATGCTCGACTCTCAGAGTTGGATCTATAAAAAGTACATGCAATGAATGACCACCTCAAGTCTTCCTTAACCCATTAAGACCTGATCAAGGCAGATTCAGCGATTCTACAAAATATTGTATTCAAATCAGTTTTCTCAAAAAGCTCATGTACCTGTATCGCACGCACGCACGCACGCACGCACGCACGCACGCACGCACCTCACAATATTTTGTGCCAGGGACCCCCAGAAGCAAAGTTAAAACATTATTTTCATTTTCCCAATAGAAAAAAGCTGATCTACAAGCTCGTAGCTTGAGCTATGAGCTTGTATATCTGCTATTTTTCCAATAGCCAAAGTATAAATAAATGCTTTATTAGCTAAACTATAACATGACACAGATGCTTGCCCGGTCGGCTTTGTAACAGCCCGTGCCAGCTCATAGGACATAAAGACCGGTAGGTCCGCTAGTCAAGCAAACGAGCTCACCAGAAATGTTGGTGGTGATCTCTGTGAGGGCCGTCTGGCCGAAGCCCTTGGCGGTGCGGGCGCGGACAGACACCAGGTAGGTGGTTCCTGGGTGCAGGCCTGAGAACATGTGGTAGGTCTCGTTCCTCAGCTTGGAGACGGTGCGTCTGGGCCCCGGCACGTTGATGCTCGGGTCAAACGACTCGATGCTCTGGTAGGAGATCTGACAACAGGAAACAAATAAAAACACAGCAGGGGATTAACACTGTTATGTGTCGTTTCTTTGTTGCCATGGCAGTTTGATGCAGAGCTGAGAAGAATGTTAACACAGCAAGGATGTAATACCTGTTTACTGTTGTTATATGAGAACAGGCTGTTCTTTAGTGCAGTGTTAATATTGACAGCAAATTCTGATTTAGTCTTACTCTTAGTCTTTTGAATAGCACACCATTTAGTTTTAGTCCAATTTTACTCATCTGAAATTGTTTACTCTCAGTCTAGTCTTAGTCAGCAAAATTAACACTGCTTTAGTGAGATGTTGCTTATCAGCATGGATGCAATAAATCTTATGCCGATGTAAGCTAACCGGTTAAATCACTATTCTCACCTTACTGAATAATTGGCCACACTTCATGGCAAGAGTATGGATTTTTCAATACATTTTTAAGATTTCTGTTCCGCTTCCCTGGTCTTTATATTAATTTCATGTTTCACAACAGCCTCAACCCACAGTATAGTTGCGGGAATAGAGCAGCACTCCAACACACTGCTTTGGCAGAACTGAATCTGCCAAATGTGACGATGAGAACAGCATGGCATCAATGTTAGATATACTAGAAAATCACACCCGTGTGAAGTGAGTGGTGCAACTCCGTGTGGGGGTGTGTGTGTGTGGGGGGGGGGGGGGGCGGAAGTTCCAGACTAACAGGAACGCACCCAGGGTGCCGGCCTGATTCCGGCGACCCGCCCCATGTCCGAAACAGTTGAAAAATGACAGTTACCGTGTGGGGGTCCCTCTACTGTACCCTCTACTGTACTGTACTGTCACTGTACTGACCCACAGGAACACACCCAGGGTGCCGGCCCGATTCCGACGAGCCACCCCGCGTCCGAAACGGTTGAGAAATGACAGTTACCTTGTGGGGGTCCCTCTACTGTACACTGTATATACTGTACTATACTGTACTGTACTGTACTGTACTGTAACACCCGAAATCACCATATATACAGTTAATAGGTGCGTGTGTGTTTGTGTGTGTGTAGGTTGCGCACAGTTTGTGAAAAACAACCATGCTGTTTCCGTGCTCAGACGCACCCAGGCAGCCAGCCAGCCACCCAGCCACCCACACACATAGCTCCGTAAGGGAGTGGTTGCACCACTCAAAAAGAGGTGTTGGGTGGATGTCTGCAGTTCAGATTTTATTGTATGTTGTTGTGTATTTGTGTGTTGGTGGATTTCTGCTGTTATTGTGCCTATTTACGCTCTCGCCACCTGCACACACTCCATGTCTCGACCCACATCGTAAACAAAGCGGCAGTAACACAGTAAGTACATGTACTCAAGTACTTTATTTGAGTAGAATTTTGAGGTATTGTTTTTACTTCACTGGGTTATTTCCAATTTTCAATATTTCTACTTCTACTAAATCTCAGAGGCAAATATTGAAACTTTTACTCCACTACAATTATTTGAAAACTTTAGTTATTTCATAGATTTTGATCATTATTATAAAACATGCGATCATTATTAACCACTTGGCTCTATGGCTATTTGAAAAGATGAAATTGAATGAGTACTTACTTTTGGTACTTTGGTGCATTTTGGTACATTTTGATGCCAATACTTTACTTTTACTAATACTTACTTATACTTTTACTCCAAGTATATTTTGAATACCAGACTTGTACTTGCATTTACTGCATTGCAGCATTGATACTTTTACTGTGTGTCACAGCCTACCTGTCATTAATCCCAACCAAGTCTCTATCTCTATAGCTTGTCATCTTTTTGTGTGTGTGTGTGTGTGTGTGTGTGTGTGTGTGTGTGTGTGTGTGTGTGTGTGTGTGTGTGTGTGTGTGTGTGTGTGTGTCCTTCACAACCACACAGATTGAATCCACCCCACCCCCATGCACTGACCACAAACAACACTTCTGGTTGAGCACTTTAAACAACAATATGTTATAAATATAATATAAATCCTCTTATGCAGCCCAGTGAGCCCACACTGTGGCCACAGCATGAAGCCATCAATAATCAATTAGAAACGTTTAAAGTTGCCCCCTTGTGGAGGCATCTCTTAGGCAAATAAGTAATTATAATGCTTGTCCCCCATCTAATTACAGCCTGGAGTCTGGGTTTCTATCTCACTACCATAAGAATGTATATATCTTATGAACTGTGAAGAAGGATCCTTATATTTAATTGTCAGGACTCCTGTGTATCGCATGCTGCTACAAACATTTGGTCAAATTAACAAAAACGATACACAGAATCTCATAATACTGTGTTACTTCTCTGTGCAATTGAATCATTTAGTCATTATTAACACTTTGATTGCTACAAGATCTCGACAGGCCTATTTGGATGTTGCTACCGTTTAACATTGCACAAAGGCCTTGTTCGGGGGCCCACAGCAAAATGTTCTCTTATAGCGAGAATCACACGCATACATCAAAAGAAAGCTGAACTTGTCCACTTCAATTTAAAAAATACATTTTGATTTTACCATGTTCCATTCTGGAGATATTGACCTTTTTGCAACACCTGCATTTGCCTGGAAGTGGTTATCTTGAACAGCGAGCAGAGTTATGGATGGTTTAAAGTCAGAGACATTGACAGGCAGATATAAAATTGAACCCAATAAATATCCTATACATCCTATACACCGAATGAAAGCCCTGAATGTGTACTTTTACGAGGAAAAGAGTAAACATTGATCCCATGTACAGTTAGACAGTAATTGGTTATTGAATGCAGCTTGTGCCCACCAGATAACTTCAGAGAAGACATGGACGTGAACTCCTCAATATTCACAAAATAAGGCCTATAGCGACATATAAATACTATATACCGTATGAAACAGAAGACTCTCTGCTTTCATAAGAAAAAAACTTCTACTGTAGTAATAATAAAAATCACACCCATGTGAAGTGAGTGGTGCAACTCTGTCCCATATTCTGTTCTCTGCTTATTCAATACAGCTCGCTATATACGGACTGAGGCAGAAAGTCATGTAAACCTTTTATTTACAGTTTGGTCTGTAAACTTCTACTGTAATAATAAAAATCACACCCCTGTGAAGTGAGCGTTGCAACTGTTCTGTACTTATTCACTACAGCTCGCTATATACGGACTGAGACAGAAAGTCATGTAAACCTTTTATTTACAGTTTGGTCTGTAAACTTCTACTGTAATAATAAAAATCACACCCCTGTGAAGTGAGCGGTGCAACTGTTCTCTACAGTTGCACCGCGCAACTGTAAGGTTTATAGTCAATGTCTGACTATAAACCTTCATAACTCTGCATCCTTTAGATGATGATGATGATGATTCACTGCTTTCATTGTTTTGATCGCAGTAACATTGGGGGGGGGGGGGGGGGGGGGTCATGGGCACATTGGGCAGCAAAAGTCTTGATCGTACGGCTATAAAAAGTCCCATTCCACCGTTCGGTTCAGAACTATAGTATAACGGTGAGACGCGTTGTCATCATGAGCTGATTTTGTTTTTCAAGCTAGTACAGGGAACATGCCTGGGCATGCACGGTTTAGGACGCGGAAAAGTTCGTTATACATTACACCCGGGTCGATTACGTCCCCGACGCGTTCATTGCGGTCTTATCACTACAATTATAATGAATAAAAAAGCGTTACAATCACACGTCTGAGCGATCTCCGATTATGACGGTTCTGCATGGCGATACGTGATCCACCAACGGTAGACTGTCTGTTGTCATGGCGGCCCCTCTCGATACTGTAGTTCGTTTGCTAGTTCGTAGTATTGTAGGCTCGGGGATCGTTTGGTCGCTACAGTATGAAGAAGTAAACATGCATCTGTCCATGTGTGTTGCCGATCTGGTGCAGAATCTGCAGATCATGTGTTAGGCAGCGTAACAGCGTTCCGTATGTTTTTTTCCGAGACATGAGCCCCCATCTCGCAAGGCCCTCCTCCTGCAGGAGAAACAGGAGGGGAGGGGGGAATCGAGTATAAAAGCCAATAGGTGGAGGAAAGCCTGGTGAGGCGAGGTTAGGTGAAATTTGATTATTTTCACACACGGGCTACATCGGCATGGGCGCATCCATTCTACACTGGTTTATACACGTAAAGCGGCCCGCCCTCCTGTTTTCAGGAGGGGAGGGGGTTTCTTTTTTTTTGGTTTTTTTTTCTGATCACGTGAGCGGGACTAAGCAGCAATGATAGGGCGATGGTTCTTCATTGTCCGGGTGGGTAAAAAGATGAATGAAAGTATGCTATAAAAAAGTGATTGAAACGTATTGATACGTGATCCGCACCCGACGTTTGATTAATTGATAACGTATTGATACGCGATTCGCGTCGGCTGTGTTAACTGACAGAACAAAATAGATATTTGCGAAGCAGCATCCATCCTGTAACTGAAATGGTTTAGGTAGGTGATATGAAGGAATTACACATCATAGTGTTTTTGGAATCACTGTGGGAGGTATGCTGGGTAGCATACCTCATATTGTGAGATGAGGCCGTTAGGCTCCACAGGCTCCTCCCACTTGAGGAAGATCATATCGTCCAATGGGGTGAAGGTCAGCGATTCTGGAGCGATGCCGCCGGGAACTACAGAGAGAAGGAAAGAAAACAACATTCATGAACTACAGAGAGGAAAGAAACAAAACAGCGTTCTTGGTGACAAACGGCACAGTGTACTCAACTCATTATCTTGTGCCTGTAAGCCAGAGGATTTTCAATTACATTTTATTAAATGATAAAAACACATTGGTATAAAGGTGGTGAACCAAGAGGATCGTGAGAAGATGAAAGGGGAAACAGTGATACATTTCAGGAAGGGAAGTGATGAAGGGACAGGTTCGCTATCAGCCCGCTGCATGAACTGGGATCGTGTGTGCCAGCGCTGCAGGCTTCCCTCCACTGTCTGATAACAGAGCACCAAGTCTTAGAGGATGACACGCTATTTTTCTTCTTTAGCGTCATGCTGACTGAAGAAAAAAAAAAGAACAGGGAACTGAGCCAAACAGCCACTAACAGGACTTTTGTCTTATATCAGGAGAAAAAAATATGCCTGTATTTTTGCCTCCATGAAATTCCCATTAAAAAAAAGTAATGTTCCTAAAAGACGGAAAGGAAAATTCCAATACACGTCTATCGCTTTCTCCCTCTGGCTCTGTGTGTGCGTGTGCGTGCGTGAAACTGTGTAATTGCATGCCTGTTCCTTGCAACAGCAAAAAAAGAAAGAATAGAAGAACGATAAAGCCTTGTGGCCTGTCTCTGAGTCAGGCAGAGGACACTTGAGACAAATCCTGTTGCCTCCGTGGATCATTGGCAGTCAAATCTGCTCCCTCTGCAGCACAAAGCATTGCAGCCATGTTTGACTGTGGAGCCCAACAAGAAATAGACACAGGGGTAACTTTCACCAGCTGGGTTTCATTTACTGTTATCAAATAAAGATATTAAGTCTGACAGTGGTTCCTGCACTCACAGAGAGACTGGAGAACTGTCAGATCTGTTCAAAGGAAAAATGTATCAAATGCTGAAGAAAAGTCCTGATAGGTGTGAGGAGGGTCAAGTTGACTTCTATTTATGACACAATCCATTTGTGTGTTAACTTGTCAGTTCTGAACCAGTCAGAGCAAATGAAATGAATTTGATACTCTGCTGCATTTATCACTGCAGGCAGTAAAACCCGTCAGTGTTTTGTTTCCTCTCGCCTGAAAGACAGCAATATGCAGCAGGTGCAGATAATTAACAGTGCACTCGCTTTTCTCTGTATCTCTTCCGCCGTACGTACGGCAGTTTCAGCAGTATTGTGCTGTTCAGAGTATGAAAGTTCATTACGTTCTCAGCACTGGCAGGAACTGAAAATGTACGGGACAGCCGTGCGTTATGAGGACGGCCACCATCCAATGTCGCCAAATGAATCTCAATCATCCACTATGTTCCACTATGTTACCCTGGTAACGAATCCTCGGCGGATCCACGCAGTGATATAGTCTGGCACATGAGGCTATACCACTATATCCATAGCTCAGGCTAACACCAGGGCTCCACCAGCGTCGCGTCTCCGTCACCGTCAGGGAATGTTCCCTTTTTAATCAATGAAGGGTGGCTCCACTGCCCGCGTTGCGTTGCGTTGACGGAGACGCGACGCGTGCATTAAAATTGAACCGGTGCGTTTTTTGACGCACGCGACGGAGACGCAACGCGTCCGGTGGAGCCCTGGCGTTACACACAGGCTTTCCTTCAGTCTCTTGAGCAGGCCTCCAACTGTGTTGGTCTTTATCTCAACGAGACGAAAACTGAATACGTAAATATATGCAAATCCAACAAACATAATAAAAACACTCCTCTGAAACAGGTTGATGACTACAAGTATTTGGGTTCATATATACTGTATCTTCTTCCCAAAAGGACTTTCAAACTAGGAATGGTATGGCCTGGTCAGCCTGCAATGACATGCATAAGATGTGGTCATCCTGCAGCTTAGTAAGATGTTCAAAGTAAAAATATTTAGGACGACCGTTGAGACGATTCTACTATATGGGTCTGAGACATGGACACTTTCAATTAGAGAAACGATTGGATGGCACTTACACCCGCCTTCTAATGAGAGCACAAAATCTGTCTTGGAAGAGCCACCCATCAACTAATCTAATATACGGCAGCCTTCCCCGTGTTTCTTCACTAGTCCGATCCAGAAGAACACAGTTTTCTGGCCACTGCTACAGAGCTTCTTCTCTGGAATCCTGCCTCAAAGCAGACCAGAGGTAGAACACTGTCATTCCCTGATGTCATCGCTAGGGACACATGCATCAGTAAGCAGGAACTGGGGATGGCAATGAAGGACCGGAAAGTCTGGCGTGGCATTGTTAAATCCATGAATCCACATGGTCGAAAAATGATGATGATATCCATACCCACATTTTAGCCTAGCATGGAATCTCTGTGTGGAACCTGTATTTCCAAGGGGCGGATGAACCTGGTGAGCAGGTGGAGCAGGAGTTTTAACATACTGTAGTTTTTTGAGACCTTGGTGGTGATGCCGTACAGGATGCTATTGCAGTAGTCGAGTCTGGATGTGATGAAGGCATGAATGAGTGTCTCAGAAGCAGTGTGTGATAGCATGCGACTTAGAGGAGCGGAGGTGAAGTGAAAAGGCCAGTTTTGGTGATGTGGTTGACATGGGGCTGGAAGGAGAGGGTGGGGTCAAGGATGACACTGAGGTTGCAGACTTGTGTTGAGGGCGTGACAGTGGAGCCATCACTAGTGAGGGAGAAGACATGAGAAGAGCGGGTGAGGGAGTTAGGGCTAATGATAAGAATTTCGGATTTATTGCAGTTGAGCTTTAGAAAGTGTCAGACAGGCACCTCAGAACTCAGACCTGAACCATATTTGCATACTAGGTCCCTCACTACTTCGGAGGGAATGAAATCCAATTCCAATCACAACTGATTGGTGCCAGATCAAATTTGCAGAGGGCACAGTTTTCTTTATTTTTTTTTGCAATGGCAGATTTGTCTGCTTCCAAGCTAACTACATGTCATTCCAATAGTGAACAACGTGTGGGAATTTGAATAACAATGTCTGCAATGTCTGCAGATGTACACAGGCAAATATTAACACAAAGATGAGCAAAATCATTGTATTATCTTGCTAGTGTCCATGGCTTTCCTGATAATATTTTTTCACTTGGCTCTGTTTAAACGGCTGATCTTCTATTGTAATAGTCTTGGTGATCCACAGGCCCAGCTTATTGTATGAGTCAATATGTGTGTGTGTGTGTGTGTGTGTGTGTGTGTGTGTGTGTGTGTGTGTGTGTGTGTGTGTGTGTGTGTGTGTGTGTGTGTGGTAAAAACATCATCTGTTCAACACAGACATCATTATAAATGCGTCTGGGTCACCACCGTGGAGACATGAGGTTTGCTCCCTCCACAGTGTGTCCGGCTTGGCCAGGCTACAGTCCAAGCCGAGCTACTTGTGTGCTCTTGATGCAGTTTGAACACTCACTGTCTTCCTCCGTCTGGAAGGTGACCTCTCGGCTCTCCTTCTTGCCCTCTGGGTTGGCCAGCGCCAGGCGGACGTGGACGGAGCGGAAGGGCGGCAGGTCTCTCAGCGTGAAGCGAGACGTGTTGCCCTCCACCGATAGGCACTCTCTGACCGTGGCGTTGTTCCCCCCGCCGCCTCCTGTTGGCGTGGAGTAGCGGTAGCACAGGGACAGCGAGTAGGTGTGGCAGCGGGTCAGGTTGTAGCCCAGGGGCTCCCACTGCAAGGCCAGCTGCCGGGGCTCGATCTCTGTGGCCGTCAGGCCCCGCAAGGCCCGCATGGGCTCTGGTGGAGACACAGAGACAAAGGGTTTTAGATGTCATTCAATCACATGACGATCCATTGGGAAAAATTACCCAATTCCCAAACAGTGGGTCGGAACCCATATGTGGGTTGTGGACCGAGTGGGTTGTGAGTAAATATACATATTTTTACTACAATTTGTTTATTTCAAAAGATTTTCAGAAAATCCCCGCCTCACAAAAAAAAAATGCAAGTAAGCTCAAGCGATAACAAAAGCCATGGTGACATGAAAACACTGCTGACTACGTATGACTGGTCAGGCTAGACTTAAGAGTATAAGGTCTAACCTGACTATATGGGAGCTGTTTCCAGACCGCATTAGAAAACAGAAATTACAACAGCATTACATTTAGATTTAGACATGTTTGTCTCAGAGGGCCATTTGTTTTTTCTCAGCCAGTTCAACACAGAAACACATGCGTACATTACAAACCCCAGGAACGCGTTTCTTGTCTCCAACATCATTAACACATTCAGACTGTACGACGTGTGGGAACGTCATAACTAATCCAACCAACGGATGGACGGCAGTGGGATACTGTGCAGATGAAGACAATACATAGACTCTCCATGAATATATTCATACATCCCAGGCAGCACAAGACATTGTCAGCTAGGCAGTTTGTTCAATGCTACAATGGCAGACAGGACAAATCTGCTGAAGTGAACTCTCCTCCATTCACCTCCTCACTTGATCCCTACAGTATACATAGGCGGACTTACCATTGGGTAAGTATTGCAATCCAATTCAAGTGAGATTTATGTTTAGTTATTGTACATTTAGTATTATGGTGTGGTCTCGTAGATATAGTCCATATAGCCATAATGCTATATTTGCAATAATTACACTATACATTTTGGTCACTACATGTGTTCATTTCATGGTTAGTGGGTTAGGAGACGGCCGGTCTAGACTCAGAGCAATCACTCAGCCTGAGTACCTTCCATTGTTCTAACTCTTTGAAGCTTGGTCTCAGGTGTGAATCAAAACACACAGTGGGACAGCCACTTGTCTGCCAAATGCTCTATGTAAATCTTAACCACACCTAGAATTCAACTGTTGTTTTGTGAAAAGTACTATATATCTCATGTTGTCAATGTAAAAGTTATCAGTCTCTGGCAGGTTGGCCACACGGTCAGTCTGCTGGGAGCTCCCGTGGGTCAGGGCCGCGGGAAGCTCTCTCTCTTTGTGTTTGGTTTGAATAAAATGGTCAACTCTGGGATCTCAGTTCACCTCTCTGCCTGCGTTTTTCATCTGATGCGTTGACTGAGTTTGCTTTAGTCTAGAGAGTTCATTTATCTCTAGTTTAGTATAGTTTACCGAGTTTACTGGGTCAGTTGTGTGTGAAAATACACGACAATGGTTAAAACATTGAGAGCTTCTGCTCAGACAGTGACACTGTGTTGTGGGGTAGCTGTGGAAACCCCTGCCAATGTCGCTGTGCATGGCAGCCTGCATTCAGCGACTAGTCTGCCTGTCTGCCTGCCTACCTTTCTCTTTTGGGGGGGCTGGGTACCCAAAAATTACAGCGCCAATTTTTTTCCGGTCACGACTAAAATGCACCACACAGCCCAGGGGGGCCCTGAAATGTTGTCTAGCCCGGGGGCCCTTGGGAGGGTAAATCCGGCCATGTCCATGTTGTACATCTGTCAGAAATATAGTCCATCTATGATATCTGCTATTTTTGCAGAATGTTCGGTTATTTTGCTGAATGTTCAGCAAATCATGACATGGCCAGAATCTCTAAGGTTCATGGTATCTCTGTCCAGATGACGTGTGAGCGCCATTTGTGTGCCAGCTCGACGTCTCTGTTCTTCATGTCTGGTATGTGAAACCAGATTATTTGAGAGACAGCATGGTGTGTGATGCTGCTGAGTCTGTTTTTTGTTGGCAGTCAACATGTTGAAGAAGTAGGGCCAACAGGATAGGTTGAATTATTAACTTCCTCACTTTATTCACACTATGGCAAATGCACTGAACGAATCAATGATTGGATGTGCCAGAATGTCCCTCATGAAATCAAAGACAAAAATTAAGCTGAATCATGCTTCCTTCCTCAACTTCAATCTGTAATGTTAATGTTAAAAACCACACCCACGCAAGAAAACATGGTGTAGTCATGGAGAGTTGTAAAAGCAATAAAATTATTTTTTTATTTTTTTGTGGCAACGTCTGGAGTTGGTACATATCCACTTTAAGGTAGCTTCAGACCACATCGACGTTAGCCGCGGAAGCAGTTGGAAAGTGTCTGAAAGAGTCGCCTGCCGAAAAGCTCTCGCCGATTGCCATCGATATCGCTGTGCCGACTGGCTGATGAAGAACCGAGCATGTTTGGTCGGTTGCTGACCTCGGGGGCCTTCGATATCCGTGTGGTAGTGATGAGGGGGTAAATACTCCACTGTAGAGTGGCTCTCTAGTCTGCTCGTCATGTTTCAGGGCTGACTCCAGTAGTGAGAACTTGATAACATATTGTCACTCTAAACTCTCAATTACTATACCAATCGATCAACTACAAAGCAAAGCAAAAAAAATGTTTTGTTTTGATGCGGATGCAGAAGCTCTGGTGCTGCCAGATTCCGTGAGTGAAACAAGCAACCAGGTCTATGAAAACAAGCCCAAATAGGCCAGTCAATTTAAGCTAAAAAGGGGCATGACCCCAAAGAAATTGCAATAGTCAATCGTCAATCGTTCAAGGTATTTTATGATCCTTAGGGTCATCCAAATAACATATTAAAAATGGATTATTATATAAAATTTGGATCCTGATAAATTCAGGGGTTGAACGTTGGGGTACCATTGAAAACCTATATAAGGCAAAAATGTCACATTTGAGTTGCAAGTAGCAACTAGGGGTTGTCAAACTAGGGGTTATTCATGATTCTGAACCCATTCCAAGCATTCGTTTTGCACAAAAAACCGCCATAGCCACTTGTGATGACATCATCCCATTTGTGAAGACGGCTATGGCCGTATGAATGATTAGCCTATTTAAACGACTTTGCAGGAAAACAAGCCCAAAGTCACTTAGAATAAACAGACCTAGCAGCAACACTACAGCCCATGCACAAGTAAGACGCGCGAACGCGGGAAGCGAACGCAGCTTGTATATTGCAAAAACAACAATTAGAATAAATTACGTAATTTTTTAAGGTTTTTTTTAAGTGAAGTTTTTTTTAAGTGAAGTTTTTTTTTAAGTTAAGTTTTTTTAAAGTTTTTCCTTTTTAAGTTTTTCCTTTTTAAGTTTTTCCTTTAAGTTTTTTTTTTAAGTTACGTTTTTTTTAAGTTTTTTCTTTTAAAGTTTTTCCTTTTTAAGTTAAGTTTTTTTTTAAGTTAAGTTTTGTGTGTGTGTGTGTGTGCGCGTGCGTGCGTGCGTGTGTGTGTGTGTGTGTGTGCGTGCATGTGTGTGTGTGTTTTTGTGTGTGATACAGCTGCGCCCTCTGGTGGTGGGCGGGTGGTGTTACAGCGTGACAGACACACACACAGACAGACATGATCTGCTGGGTCTCATAGTAAATGCTCACTGCGTTCGCAAACACTGCAGGCTACTTTGCATGCGCAGAAACAATGTTTCATCGGCCGACTGGTTTGTGCTACAATGCTAGTTAGTTGCACTCTGTTGGAGTTGGAAACAGTCTGAATTCCAGCCATCTGGAAGCCAATGTTTTCTTGGGGAGGAAAATGAAGTGTGACAGACTGTGCCACCAGACACCCCAAAATGTTGTATATTTTTTAACTGAATGTTTTGTGTAGAATGAGGTCATCATATTTCTTTTCTGTTTTCCAAAAAATTCCAGGGAATAACTGAATTGAGAATATCAACAAAAAACAATTTCTTGTATCATTGTTTGTGCCCATCGACAAACTAAGCACTGAAACATCAATTTTGATTTCAGAGGACATTAAGAAATCCACTTGTTGTGGTATTCTGTTTTACAACTGCTGCTATATAATATTAGATGATATTATGGTTAAAATCAGGAGCAGTCATTTTTGATTAACAGCAAAGCGAATGGCACTGAAAACTAACTAAAAAGTGATTAAAATGCCGCAGTATCTTGTCAAATAAACCAGCTCAGAAATCGACTTGGGCTTTTCCTACAAAAATATTTTCCATTGCAAACACATCAGCAGTGCCAGACAAGGCAGACGTTGACATGCATTGCGCTGCCTTGTCACCCAGAGGGACAGAGTGTCACGTCCAGGTGAAGAGAGTTGACAGGAGGTGTGCAGCTGGGAGAAGGCAGGCATGCATGGTGATTTTAATTTGTATAGCACATTTCAACAACAAGGCAATTCAACACGCTTTACACAGAACATCAAGCAAAGGAAACGAAGCACGAGTTCAAGTCCGTTGCTCTCCCCAGGCTAGCGGAGGGTGTGTAGAGCCCAGGATCACAATAGATAATTGACACAGGGGTGAAAAATGGGTTACAAAATCGTGGGATAAAAATGTTTAATAATAAAAATAAAATAAAAAAGCAAAGGAAAGGAAAGGAAACACGCAAAAAAGACATTAATAGTATGCATAAAACAAAATGTACAATACAATTACAGTGCAGAAGAAAAATTGAAATAAATAAGGAAAGTAACTCAATCAAAGGCAGCGGCAAACAGAAAGCTCTTCTTCTGTTTTAAAATAAACTAATGTATACCCAGCTGGCCGGGGATGTGAGCACTCAAAGTATTTGCAAACTTTGGGAAACAGCAGGAGTCCCAAACCTTTTTGGCCCAAAGGACTCGTTCCAATATTTTCAAAGAGGTTCCTCATTATATAATAGGATAAGAGTGCCACTTTTATCCACCATTTGTTCCATATATGTGGTGCATAAAAATGAAATGCTGCTTCCCCACATTTATTTTTGGTTGATGATGACAGTGTATCAAAGAGATTGGTTCTATGATCTTCGCAAGCGAAGAACCAGCCATTGTGCGTGCTTGCGCGTGCGTGCGCGCGCGTGTGCGTGTGTATATACTTTTTGTTTTAACCCAGTTTTAACAATGGAAGCTGGGAGATTGTTAGAGTTAATCAAAGCATTAGACACTGACTGACTTGTGAGTCTACTCACCTGCACACTTGGTCTTGCTGATGAGGGGGGGTCCGGGTGCCCCTGTGCCTCCCTCTCCGGGCCGGGTCAGCAGAACACTGATACGGTACTCTGTGTCCGGCTCCAGGTGCCACACCTTGTAGGTGAGTGAACCCACTCCGTGGGTTTCTGTCCAGGGTGACTGGCTGGCTCTGTACTGGATCTCCCGTCGAATGACAGGCCCGTCCCCCACTATGGAGTTGGTGTTGAGCTGGATGATCAGGTAGGTGGGCCCCGCCCGCAGGAGCTGAGGGGGCGCGATGGGTGTGGGGGGCACTGCAAATGAAGAGATGGGTAAGGGTAACATGCAATGCATTTCTGAAGAGATACCGTATAATACAACTGGAGAATGTGCAAGAATGGAAGAATCTACAGCAACAACGTTTTTCAGGCCAAGGACCCCTTAGCTGAGAGAGAGATGAAGCAGGGACCCCCACTACATATGGTAAATTTGAATTTATTTTCAGACATTTAACAACTTAAATCCTCAATACTTTGTAAACCTGACCTTTTCTCTTTTGTCCCTGTTGTACACCAAACCTCGAAAATAGCCGATCTACAAGATCACACCGCCTCGCAGACGCATTGTCGGAGCATCTCCGAGGACCCGGTCCCCATATTGTACCATTTACAGGCCCAGGAATTCTGGGCCAAATGACAGTCCATATCGGATCAAATCAACAATAGAATGTTCATAGATTGGGGTCCCAGAGATAGAATTTAATCAATTGTGGGTCCTTAGCCTAATGCATATCAAACTCAGGTTCCGTAATCACCCTAACCCCGGTTACATTAGGCTTTTTGAACAATAGAGAAAAAGACATACCGGTATATATGTTTTAATGTAAAACCAAAGCATGAAGTGCAATAGATAGATAGAAATTGTGAGAAGAAAGGAAAAGTCAAGGATTTCAATGTCTTTTTAAAATATTATTATTTCTGCTCTGCTAGAGCCTCAGATCTTTTAATCATCGAGACCACGAGAGGCCCTTGAACGAAGCAAATCTTAATTTTCATCATAACAAAGCTGAATAGCAGCTTATTTGCATGAATGATTTGCATAATAGGAACCCTGATGGATAATATGAAGAGGTAAATCTAATTAATGAAAACACATGTGTAATTCTAGACTTACAAGCATGCATGTTGCCTGAACCAACCCATGTAAACAACTGCTGCCTAGTGCCTACGCATGCTGCTGGAGCCTGGAGGACACAGCATTATACAACATTTACAACATATTTGCCTTCACAGGCACAAGTATGTATTGACATAGGACATACTATAACTAATTAGGACATACTGTAGCTAATATGACTGACTGATTGAGGGAGTCACAGAAGATGGAAAGAGAAAATGAAATGGCTAAGTGTGTGTATGTGGATGAAACGGTTTTAATGGTCAGTTAACACAGAAGAGTGCATATGCCATGCAATCATAATGATTTTGATTTACGCTACGTGCGTGACGACATATTTTAAAGAAATTATGCGTGTATCTGTGGATTTGGATGCATTTCCCATGAGAGAAATGTTGAAGGCAGAGCATCCTGGGGCCATTTGATGAGACACGTTGGCAGGTGCCGCCTGCAAGTTCATTTGCATAGATGCTGTACATTACTTTCCTGTACGGGTATCCGCAAGGCAGTGGCGTAGGCGGGCGAGTGTACTCACAGCACTGTGTGTGGACGCCAGTGAGTGTGCTCGCTCACACCCGTGGAGCTCTAGTGAAAAGCACTCGAACAGCAACATCTCGCACAGCTTTACCTCTGACGATGAGCTGGCCGAAGTTGGAGACGGCGGCTCCGCGGGAGGACAGAGTGACGCAGCGGTACAGGTCCTGCTCGCCACGCTGCGCTTCCACCTGGAACGTTGCCATCAGCCGCTTGTGGCTCAGCCTGGAGAGCGAAGCCGTGTCCAGCAGCACACCGTTACGCCGCTGTCACACACACACACACAAAGACACAACACACACACACAAAGATAAAACAAACCCAGACCGGTACCCCACTGTCACACACACACAACACACAGAGGGAAGACCGCCGTGAGCAGATGACCCGTAGATCAGGCAGGTGATTGTGTTTACCTGAGCAGCGTAAAAAGTCCATTCCAATGACTGTAAGTGTGCAGTGGCATGTGAGGTGGAAAACGAACATGGAGGAAAGTGGTTTGAAAGAGGGTGTGAGTGGGAGGTGAACTATGAACTATGCTATGCATTATACGTGTAGCTTGATGTTTTTCTGTTCTCTTTGATATGCTATGATATGTATTGTTCGATTTTCCCTGCCTGCTCTCACTGACCCCTTTCCCACATCCTCCTTTTTCTACTTTTCGAGACAATATACAGAGCTTACGCAAAAATAAAATAAAAAATAAAAATCACCCACTTCTTTACAGCTGTGAACCAGTGATGTGATGGTAACATTTATTCAGATTCTGGATATTGGCTCATTGAGGCTGGGCGACCGAGGCGAGTGTGTCACGGTGTGTGTTGTGTCTAACAGAAGGTGCGAGTTGACAGCTCCTCATCTCTCCATGCTAATGTGTTGGAGCTCCGGGCGAACCGGCAATCGGTTCAACTAGCGGGACAGGAAAATCAGAACGCCAGCAGCGCTTCGCGGCGATCTGCCGAATGTGTGGGCTCTGTGATGCTCGCTCCGCTCACACACACACACAGGCAGAAGCAGGATATTATGTAAGCTGTCGCTTGCTACCATTCCTCAAAAGTAATTGGGTTTGACATCTGAATGCTTGAATCAGTTTAGCAGGGGAGGGCAGGAAAAGTTTGAAAAGCACATGACATATGTTTTAGAAAATACAAAATTGTGCATACGGCTGGAGGTGGAGATTATTGCGGGTTTTAAAGTTTTAACTTCCCTTTCTATTTGATTGTGCAACGGCCTTCTCTTTTGAGGGAGCCCCAAGAAGGCTTGTTTCCCCCCCCCCCCCCCTCTTACCAATGTATTTTGCATTCATAGCATTTGGTCCTGCATTGAGCCAATTCTCCAGGGCATTCATCCATTGTGTATTAGACGGCTCAGGGCTGCAGCTTCTGAATTACATCCAGCATTAAAGGCTAAGGACATTTAAAATGCTTTATATTATATGGTGTGTGTGGGTTTTGGCCCTCCTTCAGGCTGAATTGGACGGCTGTGCAGAGCAGAATGTCCTCAGCTACTGTATATGCTGGAAATAAATAAAAACCCCACTGTTCTGGCAATATAAATAATTCAGCGTTTGGGGCCTAAAACTCACTGGAGGAGAATATGATACTAAATGAGAAGGAAGCATTATGCAAATACTTTGTTTTATACTTCCTAAACGGAGGCATGAGTTGAGGAGAACCGATCCAGGCTTGTCCAGAGAGAACTAGTGCCAGGTAGATCAAAGAGAGAGAGCGGCAATTAGAAAACTCACACCACACAGCATCAACAATCAAACAGACCCTCCACACAACAAATGGAGAAAAATAAATAATGGCTTGTGAGAAATCTCTATTTTCTGTTTCTGATCCTAATGAGAGAAGTGGGGAGCTGGAGCAGGTTTTTGTTTGGCAGCCTGGCAGGCAGTAGGTGGTTAAGTCCTTGAGCGGCACGTTTAATGTCGCCACTTCCGTGCCACGCTTTTTAGCCGCCAAGCTCTTCTTTTGAAGAGCCTGATTTGATGAACCGGAAGTAACAATCACTATCAATCCACTATCAATTTCCAGAGCACACGCTAGATACTTTAGTTTTCATCACAAGCGCTGATATGTTACCGTGAGGTTGTGGGGATTTTGCCCTCCATTTAGAATGCAAATTTTAAATATTTAAACTTTGCTTGAGAGAGATGACTTTAGGAGTTTGGTAGCCCATGCACTTTGCTCAGTCAACACTACAAAAGAAAAACACAAAAAGAATGAAACTTCTCTTCTCCTTTCGCAGTGCGGGAGGCGGGACATGGGAAGTGAGGAAGAGAGAATTTCAGAGAAGCCAACATTTCAAAAATAGGTTAAAAATACTTAACGCAACGAGAGCCGCTACAGTGGTACCGCCGTCCAAAATACAGACAAGGTAACTGAGGGTCGCAAAAGGGGCAAGCCGGTACGAACGATCAAAATAAATAATTTAGGCCTACTATGGCCAAAAACGTAATCATTTTATACTTTCAAAAACAAGCTTACAACTGTGTTGCATGGCCCTATATGCCCAAAACAACAACATGGAAATAATGATGGATATGAAATTTCTGTTAATTTCATCCAGCTGTTTGAATGGAAACGAGCTTAATTGTGATCAAGCGGTTATATATTAATTGTGGCAGGCCTACATATCATAACATCTGACTGCAGCTCAGTGTTTTCATCTCACCTCCAGTAAGAAAGGTTCCGTTTCAGCAGTCTTGCCTGTAGCCACACACTGGAAGGTGGCGTTCTGTCCAGCGTTGACCTCCACATCACCCAGCCGAGAGAAATGGGGCACGTTGTCTGTGGAAGAACAACAAACAACAACAACATGGACACATGAACTGCTGGTGGAAAATCTCCAAATAAGTTCCAAATAACATTGTCTGAATACATGTCAGACGTGTGATGTGTAATATATTCAATGAGCCATATCGCTGTTTAAATGTTTACTTATCAGTGTGCTTATGCTTTGTGTGACAGTTTTGTATCTTTCAACTGTAATGCAGCAACGTCACAGAGACATGTTCCTCATGTGCAAACATGTAGCTGAAGACATGTTCCTCATGTGCAAACATGCAGCTGAACACTAATCAGTATTAACGAGCAGGATGGAGACCAACCATGGTGAGCGTGTTGATTGGCGTCAATGAAACCAGCTGCCAATAAAACCAGAGCAGAGCACATGCTTTTAGTTAGCTCTCTCTCCCTTCATTCACAGAGGTACCGGTGTTTGTTTATTGCACGTAAGTTCTTTATGCCTTTTTTCCCTTTCTTGCTTTATGCTAAAATCATCCAATGTAAAAAACTATATGTAATGCAATATAGGGTTGGTTATCTTTGCATTCGTGTGAGTGTGTGTGATAGTATAGCCGCAATTTGCAAAACAAAATTTTGAATCGAGTTGCAACACCAGCAATTGACAGACACCCATTCAGCCAAACAAAAGTCAGAGCTGCGTGTATTAAACATTGTTAAACAGTGTAGCTGTACACATTGCAGCTGTAGTGTATAGAAAGCTTGAATTATCCCCTTTCAATCTAAAAAATCCACCGTAAGACGTTTTGACGTACTTTATGCTAAGAAATAACTTATTGGAGTTTGGAAATAAACACTTGTCGGAAGTCACTAAACAGCCCCTGCTTACCACTGAATTTGCACATAATGCAGGAAGCAGCAGCAGCACGATTCGTTGATTTAAAAACGATTGCTTCCAAACTCCAGTCTTAGAACAAAATGTCACCTGCCCAGAACTTGGTCTATGGTGGATTTTTATGAAACAAACACTTTGCAGATTGAAGGGGGATAATTCAAGCTTTCCATACACTACAGCTGCAATGTGTTAGTGAGTTTAACATTGTAATACAAGCATATCTGACTTTTCTGTTTGGATGAATGGGCTAGCTGGTGGTGCAAAACTGCAAATGTATTGCGGCTAGTGTGAGAGCTGGGCTGACCAATGCAAAACGTTGCATGCATGCTGCAAGTAGACCACAGAAGTACGCCACAATCTTCCTTATTTTAAATTGTATTTATCTTAAAATGAAAGCCAAAAAGAGGGGCTGTGATACAGCCATGCATCTATTGTCACACTCTGGAATGCTGCGATCTCTAGTACTTGAATTTCATGCATGAATGTATTTTGTATAAACATCTGACCACAATCGCACTTCCCCTTGTAGAACAAAGATTTGATTTGAGGAGTGTTCATGTTTAATCGCGTCCTTCATATCTCTCTTCCTGCCTCCCCAGGGGTGTACAATAATGTCTGTCTTCAAAATGGGCGTGGCATTGAGGAACGTTCTCACACCGGAGCGGATCCCGGCGTTCGTCATCCCCTCCCCCTCCAGGTCTCCTGTGTGTCTCCTCTCCCCATGCAGTCGACGACACCAACCCGACCGCCGCAGACTGCTGTCCCAGGACTCCACGGAGGCTCCACCGTCGACCCATCTCCTCCTCCCATCACCGGCCCGTGGGTTTAAGCTGAGACGTCACCGCCGCTACGGCCCCACCACAGAAGCGCCAGAGGTGGCGAGGGACACGGACCTGTCCACACGTGCGGCCATGTCTCTGGAGCACGTGGAGAAGGTGACTACACCGTACGGGTTCCGGGCTGTGCTCGCAGCAAGCCCCTGCATGCAGCGTCGGGAATCCCTGTTTCACAAGGTCCAGCGGCGTGCCCTGCCAGTGGTGGAAGTCACACACGCAGAAGATGACTTTGAGTCATCTCTCAGTGACCCATGCCAGTCTGAGGAATCGGCAGCACCTCCTGAGGTTTCCCCGATGCGTCTCGAGCCTGTTAAAGCTCTGGGCCGGAAGGTGATGCGTGCCGCCCAGAGAGCTCTGTCCCCGAACGGGAGAAGACAGACCGAAACAAACCACTGATTTTAAATGTTTACTATGTCATTGTACTGTACATTTTAACATAATTCTAACTATTTGTTTTGAACTTGCGATTTTAATAAAGTACACTATTTTAAGTAGAGTTCTTTCTGGTTTGTTGCACAAATGGCTAATATGGTCACAGTCGAGGTACTATGATGGCTTGCCTGTGGTAGTTAAAGCTTGGCATCAAAATTGTGTAAGAAGTGTGAAGACTAACCGTAAGAGGTCAACGGTGTCCTGAACAGTGTTTTCTTTCATTTTAAGCCCACTCGACACCATGATTTGCCATGCAACTTCTTTCAACCATTATCCCCAATGGCCAGATGTTGTATTGGTGCGGTTGACCTTAAAGCCGTAGAGAAACGGAAATGGTGGACATTTTATTTTGAAGTTTCAAATTGAAACACCGCTATGAAGTTTCTGAACCAGAGTGTCTCATCCCTTCAGGCGATGGGACTGTAGCTAGAGACTAGCTATGCTATACGCAGCGCATGGAGTGTGTTTGTTTACAAGTCAGTCGGCCATGCTGTACCAGTTTACTGTCATGTGGCTTATGCCGCTTATGTCTACCCTATGTTTTCAGATACATATTTTAGCGTGATTAAGTTGAAACCAAGTAATATACTAGTGTCTGGATGTTATCTTGAATGGGAATAAAAATGGAGGATTCTCTAATCGGTAGCAGCTGTGCTGGACGGATGCGGAGATATGGGGAATTAAACTGAGCTTCATTTTTATTGGCTTATCGATGTGGGCCTCGACACGTCATCACGCAGTACCTTTTCGTTTTCAGGAAGTCATTAAAATTCAATTTTTTTTTATGGACTTTTGATATAAAAATACACATGTACCCTTTTTTTGGCATCCATTGTTAGGTATGCTCATATGATGATCACGGATGTGGTCAAAGTGCGAAAAACATATTTTTAATTTCACTACGCCTTAACTGTTGTTACTAGTTTGGCTGGATGGATTCAGTTCAATGGGTGTGGCCACCAGTGGATGGATTCAGTCCAATGGGTCTGGCCACCAGTGGTGTAATGTACATTTACTGCACTAGAGTGAAATGAGCATTTCCAAGTTTCAGTACTTTTACTTCTCTACATCAAGTCAAATGTCATACTTTATTAAAACTTTAGTTACTTTGATTACAAAACAAATTCCCCATTTTGGCAATTTGAAAATGGCTGACATACAAGCTCACAATGTGATGCATTGTGAGCTTGTATTTCTCTCAAATTATATTTGACAACTTGTGAAATGGGACATTCAGCATAATGAGCACTTTCTACTTTTGGTACCCAGTAAGTTTTGCTACCAATACTGTTGTATTTTAAGTAGAGTACATTTTTAATTCTGGACGTATTTGTAACAATTTCTACATAGCCTATTGATACTTGTGAGTACTTTTTCCACCACTTGCCAAGCCCAGTCAGTCGGATATACACACGATAAACTGTACAACTATTAAATTAGGTATGACCGGGAGACAAATTCATTTTTCCGTTTCTCAGCAGTACCAAATGTTTTACTCTCCAGGCATCACATACACTGTACTACTTCTAGATTTCAGCCTCAATTACTTTTACATCCCTATTAAGCTTTAGCCTTTTAGCCCGGACACTCCATAACGGCTCAAAGCTCTGCTGGATGCTACCCAACAGGATATATTAATGGATGATGCTGAGATACAGAACAAGGTTCATTTTACAAAGTACCTGCATGCTATTTCACACAGTAAGCGTGAGTGCTAAAACAAAGGGGTGAATTTATTAGACAAATATTTGTTCAAACGGTTTCCTGTACGGGGGTGAAGAATAAGGTAGATCTACTCTTGTACTACTGATCTATAGAGCGCCGAAGTCCTGACGTCACTCGCTCATCCCCTGGTTCTGCCTGGTTCTCTATGGAGAATAACATGGGGTCTTCTTAAAATCGTTTCATATAAGCATTGTGGTCCAAAAATAAACAAGATGTCTCTGCGTTATTGTCAGGGAGGTGTGGTGTCTCTGTATCGTTTGCGACCGTCAGTCACTCATATGTGATAGTGTTTCTAGCGAAAATGTAACTAATTCAGTAGCAGTAACAATAGCGTTTTCTCTCAGTCAGTTGATTCTTTATATCCATATGAGTGAAACGGCCGGGATGACATGTTTATTTTTCAAACACAGTTCTTATATGAGGCAATCTAAAATTGCCCCTATGGGGATTACAATGCAAATAAATACTTTTATAGAAGTGAAGTAGAGCTTTCAAACAAATGCCTGCGTTATACTTGGTTGTGTGTGCGTGTGTCATGCAATTAAGTATAAATCAGGTATTAGAGTTGCAGGATAAATGCTGTAATCTCAAACAAGCTTGCTTTCACAGAGGGTAATAATCCACACTACACTTGCTTATTAAAATCAAATGTCTTACAGTTGAGTTGGCTCTTTCCAATAGCTATATATGATTGCAGTGATTGGTTGGGAACATGAGCTGCATTTCTAGCTAGTTGGCAGACATATCATTTTTATTGAAGCTGCTGGCCCTCATGGCAACTCAGGCAGCATCCTCAAAGTTTGTGCAGACCAGCTGGGCAGGAGTATTATTTTCAATCTCTCCCTCTCCCAAGCGGTGGTCCCCACAGGCTCCAAGATGTCCCGCAGTTGGATACATGGGCACTGTGAATCAAATCCTAGGAGGTTAAGTATTTCATTGTCACTTCCATGCCTATGTAGCACAGAAGATATAGCAGTGCCTTGTGTTTTTCTAGTTAGTATGCAAGAGCTTGATTGATTGAATACTTTATTACTGTTAGTCGGAAATGTAAACAGCATGTGGTACAGTAAGGCGTTAAAGCTAAAAGGATAAGACCAAAAAGGTCTTGGGGACTTTCCTTTGTGGTCCTATGTAATCAATTCATCAACATAGCATACAAACTTAACACATCATCAACTAATACAAAACACACACACACACACACACACACACACACACACACACACACACACACACACACACACACACACACACACACACACACACACACACACACACACACACACACACACACACACACACACACACACACACACACACACACACACACACACACAGTGACATTAAGATGTTGGGGAACCAAGAGGTGTAAGCATCAAGATGGCATTGAATGAGGGCTCCAGCTAGAGCCTTGATAGTATTTTTGTTGACAAGGGGAAACCCTGCCCAAAGCTCTTGTTCTTTGACTTTCTTGATCCCTTTATTTCACCTGTCAGTTTGTCAGAGAACTGATTAAGTCTGAACCACAGTGGTACAGCGGTTAGACACGTGTCTAGCAATCTATATGCAGGGACTGATTAAATATGTATTTCCTACTGTATGTCAAGACATTTATCCAGCACAACATCAACAGAGCAAGGCCAGCTTTGTGGTTAACAGGATCATGCTGCAAGTAGGATGCCATGGCAACGTGTGTCCCTACACCACTTCCTGCACACTTCAGATCAACAAACATGGGGCGTCTTCCCTTTGACAACCTGACCAACACTCCAAACCTCCCGGACCTAGACTAATCTCTCCCTTTGACACCCTGGCTAATGCACTCTTAGTCTAGTCCCTTCACACCCTATACCCAACACGCCAAACATCCTAAGCCAAATTCCAATACTCCAAATCGCTCACTCACACTCAGGAAATTAAAGAATAGGCGGCGATCCGAGCACTCAAAAGGTTAAAAATCACACCTGTGTGAACTGAGTGGTGCAAGGTCTTATATAGCCTGATCAGCTGTGGTCTGACGTAATGTCAGTGACCATAGTAACCATGCTACATTTTTTGGGTCCCACGTACAGGTACACACACGTACACGTACACACATACATAGAAACATAGATACAGACAAAGCTGGTTGTTGGAGTGGTTTGCACCACTCAAAAATGAGGAGAGGGTGGATAAAAATAGATGTACTTTATTTATTAAAGTTAAAAGAAGCCAACACATTTCGACTCCAACAGAATCTTCATCAGGGCAAGTAAGTTACTCAGGAAATTGTTTGGTTTCAATTGCAAATTAGCTTTTTGGAGGAGCCGAGTGGGCTCCCAAGTCTGCTCGGAGCGGCTTTCACCGACTGTACATAATGTGTAGGCTCGGCAGAGTTTCATGTCATCATCTTCATGTCATCGAAATAGAGTCACTGTTAGAGGTGCTCCAATCGATCGGCGACCGATCGGCAATTTAACTGATCTGGAAATAAACTCTTCCTAGGCAGCCAACACCCTAGGCAGAGAAAGGATGGGGCAAGTAGATTGGAGAAGTATAAAGATCACACTTGTGTGAAGTGAGGGGGGCACTGTATTTATATCAGGCACATGTCATAAGTGCTCTAGTCTAAACAACATTAAAGTCCATAGACTTGACTGGCAAACAATTTAGGTCATAACTATAGTGCTCTAAACAACATTAACCGATGACATGCCGCCATCTGATGGCTCAACTCGGCGGTGGTGCCAGATTACAGCTACAAACTACAACACTTGGACAGCTGTGAACTCTTTCATTGAACCGGAAGTAGTTGTGTGATGAGTCATAGCTTCACTCAGTGCCTTAGTTCACTCTCTCAGTTCTACTGGCGAGGTTGGATTAAAGTATTAAAGGACCACTTCACCACTTCTCAACCTATCTTCATATAATAGGTCCTCACTAATAATCATGATAAAATGGCACGATTTTGTCTACTCAGTCTGTGTCTCATAGGAGGGCTGTGGGCAGTTTAGAAACCGTCTTCCAGTGACATCATCATTAGGCAGATTTATTTTTAAACAAGATTTTCAAATTGCAACTTTTCAGGACTAGAAAGCAGTTTCTATTAGCTTGGATTCCCCATCGATGATGTCACTGGAAGACGGTTTCTGAACTGCCCACAGCCCTCCTATGAGACACAGACCGAGTAGAAAAAATGTGTTACATTTTTTCATGATTATTAGTGAGGACCTATTATATGAAGAAAAGTGGTGAAGTGGTCCTTTAAGCTCTAAACATCGTCCATTAGCTCAATCTGAGCTCTATAAATGCATTTCTAGATCGTGTGCGTGCGTGCAAGTGAAGATTCTGGATATTCGATGACGTCACACCATGGGAGCTATACCGGAGGTTGCGAACTGTTAAAGGCGGTTGCGAACACGAATCCCGAGATTTTGTATCACATATAGTTAGTTACCCTGTTGAATAGAGTTTCTGCTGCTCTTGCAAGTCACTATGGATAAGCCTGTCTGCCAAATCACTGAATTATACATTATAAATTGTCATTTTCCTCCAGTTGGTAAAGGGGGATGGAAAGCTAAGTGCTTAAGAAATTAGATGGGAGCATATGACAAAATCCTCACAGTTAAATTGAACTGAGAGTGTAAAAATAGGCTGTGCCGATGGCCTAGTGGTTAAGGCGCTTACCACATACAGGCTCTTGCAGCCAGATGGCGAGTCGCGGGTTTGATTCTCAAGCCCAACAACCTTTGTTGTCACTCTTCATCTCTCTCCCTGTTTTCTGTACTAATACAAGCATAAAAGTCCAATGAAATAGACTGGAATGCTGTACTAAATGAGTTTCGTAAAAGCCCCATCTTGAGGATTCAGTGAGTTCATGAAATCCACATTATCACGTATTAACATTATCTCGCAGTCATGACTCAAACAGTATTATCCCTTTCTTAGTGTGTGGCCATCCTGGCTCTAAAGAAATTGCCTCGCCCCATTATGACTTTCCCTTTTCCCTAGTTTCCATGAAATGTCCCTGGGGTCAGGGCAATATACTGAGCTGTCACCAGGGTGAGAGCTTTGTGTCCCCTGTCCAGTGAAGTCAAATGACACGAGGGAAAGAATGGAAGGCAGTGAAAGAAATGGCCTGTGAGGGATGATGGGTAATCCATGTGAAAGGAGAACAGAATGTGAGCGTACATAGAAGCACATAGAGCCATGCCCCCTCCCAGCCTCTCATGTCTCACTGCCAACCAACAAAAGAACATCTCAAGGCTTCGAGAGCAGGCATAGCCTTGTGTGACAGACATCACAGTAGCTTTGAAATAGCCTCTTCTGGAAGTGAAGCCGTATGAAGTGAAGGCCAGTCATTCTGTTCGAACACACTGCGAGGCTTTCTGCTGTGGCACTGCGCTTCTAACACGCGTCAGGAGCCGCCGATAAAAGTTAACTTGCTGTCAGAGACACTGGAAGAACCTCAGTCTTCAGTCCTCAACCACGTCCTCTAAATAACTCATAAACAGCCATCGACCAGCTTCATTTTGCAAAACATTTAAAGGTCACAAATACATGACGAGCGGGGGGTACTTACAACAAGGGTAGTTTAACAGCACGATGTCGTCCAAAGCCATGTAGCCCTGACGCTCCTCCGAAACAGTCGCCTCAAACACAACCTGTGAAGAGGAAAATGTTCAAATCAGAAAATGTTACATGTAATTAATAAGACAAGTTTGGATCCCAGGGAGAACCACTAGCCAGATGACAATCACTGGCTTACATGGGTCTTCAACATCTGAAAATAAAAGTTGAACCACTTGAACCCTATAGCATCCCTATTATGGGAGGGGAACAATCACCCAAAACAGCAGTAGTTTCGGCGAATATGTTTTATACCCATGGGAAAGCAGTTAACCCATTATAGTCGGGAACCCATTTTGTAACCCTACACTTAAAAACCACAGGAGGTTTTTAAATCAGCCTCAGTCCAAAATGGGTTAAGTAAGTAAAAGGCGGTCAATATGCAACGCAATTGGGACTCTACTTCCGCCATGATCTCTGTCGCCAGCATCACGAACACTTCCTCCACATTGAAGCTGGTTTTACTGCTGGCTCTCAAAAAAGGCATCTCCAGTTTGTTAGCGAATTCCCTGGCAGCAGCATTAAACTCCACGACTCCCTTCTCATCTGTGCGGTCACACTTATTGGCTACCAGCAGCTTCTTGACATTCTTACCCACATGCTTTTTGAGCATCGTGAGCCATGGTTTCAAACCGTCAAACGAATCCCTCCGCGTAATGTCGTACACCAGGAGGACACCTTGAGTTCCTCGGTAGCATTTATGCGCGATTGTCTTGAAAACCTCCTGACCGACCGTGTCCCATATCTGCAGTTTGACCAGCTTGTCGTCTAACTTTATGATCTTACTTTTAAAGACCACGGCAGCCGTACTGGCGCGTTCCTCGGAGAACGTGTTGTCTGCAAAGCGCAAAAGCAGACTGGTCTTTCCTACACCAGGTTCACCGATTAGGAGAACCTTGAACAGAAAATGATAAATGTCTGTTTTGGCCATCCTCACTGGGGAAAACCAGTCGCCAAAGACAGTACATGAGTTTAAAACAGATTAAGCCTAAAAGGTCTATTGTAAGGTTTACATCTGGTGCTTCTTTCTGCTGTTTGTATGAAGTGTAATCATGTTTTAGTGCTTTCATACCTTCGGGTCAGCTGTTAAAAGCAGTTACCGATGATGTCATAGGTCTTGTAACTAAATATGCCCAAATATGGCAGTCATTTTGGCAATTTGTTTGGCTCAGGGCACCCCTTTACGTAACCTTTTCATTCACGACACCACTTGGTGCAAGTCATGGCACCATATTACAGTACGTAAATATGTAAATCCTTAGATACAGTATCTCATTAAACCTGAGAGAATATTAGTTTCCATTGGGACATTATGAAAATAACTTCATACGTTTGAACTGAAGTGGAATTGATATTTGATTAATTCCAAATATTATCAAAGTATTCTGCGGCACCCTTTTGAGAATACAAAATATACAATCACCCCACCAGACACATAAATGAGGGAGGAGATTTGTTTCAGGGCATTCACACAACCACCAGCTTGCTACAGCCAAGGCTAGTGAAACCCATGTGTTGATCTATCATGTGCTCCAGGCGAGTAATGCATTGCGCCATTGACACTCCAGCCAATAAATAACATACAAAGGCTTTCTCCCTTACTAATTTATTTATTATTATTCATTCTCATGTGGCGGCCATTAGAGACAACCGCCCCGATTAACTCCTCCATAAATCAATAGTCACAGAACCACTGCCATCAATTCCCTCGTCTCAGCGCCTTGACCCACCCTCGTTAAGCCCATCTGTGTCCACTCCACACTCGCTTGTGCAAAAGTGCCACCGAGTGTGACTGTGTGTCACAGAATGAATATCAGAGCACACATACTGTACTGTACAGGCCGAGAACTTACTTGTGCACTGCATGTGAAAGAGTAAGAGAGAGAGAGGGAGAAAGAGAGAACGAGAGAGAGAGAGAGAGAGAGAGAGAGAGAGAGAGAGAGAGAGAGAGAGAGTGCGTGGGACGAGATACTAGAGAGCTACAGTAACTGGCAGGAGAGAGAAGTGGAGGTAGCAGAGATGGAGTGGGTGCCTAAGCTGGGCTGATATTATTTGCCACAGCGAGACCCGATTGGATCTTTTAATATTCGATTGCAAAGTTCCCTTCAATTCCAATTCCCACACCAGAAGGCGAGAAGCAAAATCTATTGCTGTGAAGAACGTGGGAGGTAGATGGATTCATCCAAACTGAGAATATCTGAGGTGATGTCATGCTCCATCCTTCACTCTGCCCGCCTCCGTTTGTTGCAACAGGATGACCAATGAAAGTGGCCGGGATTCCATATAAACACCCCCAGACACGACTGTGATGGACCAGGCAAAGTGCAGTTTATTGTAACATGTAACTGGTGGGAAAGAGAAACCATGTCATTATCACCGTGGGAAGGGGTAAAAACCTATGAAACTCACAAAACAGGATGTCAGATCCACCACTAGAGTTAAGGGGATTTGTGTGAGTTCATTTCTCATCAATGCATATCATTATTACAGTAACATTGTATACATTGATCATATGCCATTAAGTAAGGCCTGGCTGTCACATATTTCTTTTATATTTCTTTTACATCTTTAATTACCCTGGCGAGGTTGGCTCAGCCCAAGTTCACAATCATTCAGACACACATTAAAACCTGGGGACTTCCCAGTACAACAACAGTCATAATGTTACCCACTGGGTAGCTCACGTGGAACGGTTTAGCATCCAGTGCCTTGCTTAAGGGCACTTCAGTGGTGTTGGGAGAGGGGCAAGTAGCGGCCATTCAATTCCCCACCCAGATTTCACTCAACTTCCACAGATTTCTTCCCCGGGGTTTCTGTGCCTCCCATTTTGCAGGCTGGACCCTCTATACTCATACTCGTGGGCCCCCAGATACAGATCAAGGGTTTCCATGGAACACAACTGTATGCTGCAACTATAACACACTATTATATTGTACTGTTAATACCTGCTATTATTGTTATTGCTGGCATTATCGTTTTTAATGGATTGCATTTTTATAGCGCTTTTTTGGACCATTGTAAAGTGCTCAAAGCACTTTACAATGGTCCATTCATTCATACATTGGGAGGTGAAGCGGAAAACAGTCGACGCCAGCCTCCTCACTTCCCACATTCACAACAATGGTGGCAAGCTAGCACCGACCGACGCATTGGAAGCAATGTGGGGTTCAGTGTCTTGCCCAAGGACACTTCGACATGTGGACAGGAGGAGCCAGGATTCGAACCGCTGACCCACAGATCATTGGATGACCTGCTCTACCTCCTGAGCCACAGCTGTCCCGAAATACTATTGTTGTTTGCATCTCTCTCAAGGCAGATGGCGACCCACCCTACAGCCTCATGGTTCTGTTTAGCCTGCCCCAGTCTGTGTGATCTCTGGTATCCACCTGTTTCCAGTGTCCCATGAGCCTTTGCGTTTTGTGTGTGCATAACTTCCTCTTGCTGTTGCTGCTGTGACCAGTGTTTTTGCAAGAGAAACAAACGGCCAGGTCAATGAAAACAAGCACAAATGTGGCCAAATTTGACTGAGGGTTTGTTTTTCTCATGTCATATGAAAGCAGGGAATCATAGCTTCAAATTGACATATTGGTTGTTCAGTTTGACCCACCAGTTTTGGAGATTTGGCTTAAAACAGGCTTGAAAGGTTCACTTCTGTGGTCTCTAACATTACACCTAGCTACATGTTTAAGCATTTATTTCATTCATGTCGATTTTAGCTCTAATATTTATTTCAGACATGCTCTAGGATGTTTGGATGAAATATAAATAAATTCAGTTTTTCTTCTCTGCTGGAGGTTGCACGATGGCAGGCTTTCAGTCAAATCTGGTCACAAATGTTTTAACCACTTTTACATCAAAATAGCAGATCTACAAGCTCACAGTGACACGTTGTGAGGTTGTTGTTTTGTTTTCAAAAATATTGAGAATAAATTGAAATATTTTGAGTATTTTGTTTTGTAACAAAACTAATCTTTTATGGTGGTCCCTGGCACAAAATATTTTCAGATATATTTCAAACATATATGTCTATGTGTACTGGGCCAGTACACATAGACATATAAAGGTAGACGCCTCTTCCGGCTCGGGAGTGCGTGTCAAAATTGAAGCCACAATTTTAACGAGATTCCTTGCGAAGCATGAGAGGAAGCTTGTAACACGCTTCCGCGTGCGTAACATAAGTCCCAGAAAAGACGTGCTGTGATTGGCTAGTTCACCGATCTGAGCGCCCGACCCTACCCCCTTCCCCTCCCCGGTAGAAAAGAGCGGAGAACACTGAGGTCACCACATTTGGAGCGATGCTCCTCTGCACTGTTAATGGTTAGCAAAATACAAGTTGAGTATGTTTTTTTTGTGGCTTTTGCCTTTATTTTATATTTTTTATGACAGACAGTAGGCTGACAGGAAATGGAGAGATGGGGGGAAGACATGCAGTAAGGGGTGTCGAGATCGGGAGTCGAACCCGCGGCACACTGCCAGACTGGATTACCAGCCAAGGTGCCTGGACCGCTGAGCCACGGCCCAGGCCAAGGCTTTTCTATTTGAGCCGAATGCGAACGAAAATAAAAGCTTGTGTACCGAGTCTAGGTTCTGCCTGACATTTCTTCCGGCTGACCTTTTCCTCACCACAATCGCAAATATGCTGGAGGGGGCATCCATAAAGTGTCTTGAGTCAACTTGCAGTGATTTGGCACGATAATAAAATAAATACATAAATAAATAAAATATTTTAATAGCAGCCTCCTGCGACATCACGTTTGCCTCATAAAATTCAAAGACACAAAATTGTTGCAGCGAAGTGACAAAATCCACACCGTGTCCTCTCATGTTCTCCGATCGCCCTTAGAGAAAATACATAAAATCAGTGGAGACTGGCAGTAGCAGCAGAGACACTGTAATAAAAGGAGGATTTGTACGGTAATGAATATTTATGGTTTTGGTTTTCATTACAGCATTATATCTGCATGCGCTGAAACGATAGAGCTTTCAATTTGTACATGGAGACGACTGATCTAAACCAACAGTTTAATTCATTTAGCAAAGATTGCAAGTGCAATAGTGTTCTGTTAACCCATTAAGACCCGAGGCCGATTCTTCTAAATCAGTAGTTATTTTTAGTAGCCAAAATAAAATCTAAAATGATGACACAGATGCTTTCCCAGTTTTACCGTCTTAATATTGATCTGTTGGGTTAGAAGTGTGTGTGAAACTGTGTTGATCTGTATTGGTGCCAGGAAGGTATGTCGAAATAATACATTCTGGATGTAAATTTTGGGTAGATGCCATGGTTTCATGATTTTTGCCAATTTGTATCAACATGGGCCGCTCCCCACAAACTTTCAACAATATGACAAATCTGAATCGTGATCATTGATCATCACATGATTCCAGAGATACTGTGCCAATGTATGCGAGTTTTGGACATAATAAATGGGATTAGTTTAGTTGCAAAATGTTTGTTTGGAAGAAAACACAAAATGGCAGTAACGGTTGTTTGATTGTATCCAACAGGTTGTAGTTCAAAATGCAAAGTGTTTGTTTTAGTCTCAGGTCGATTTGAAACATTTGGGCTGGATGTTTATTCTATTCTACACTTACTGGTGGTGTGTGTGACAGACGGACACGTGGACAACACACACATACACACACTGGGACAGACCTGGCGGACATTAAAGATTTAAAATGAAAAGGATGAGAGTATAAGTCAGCAACCATGTCTCCTATAGGCAGAGTTAAACACCTTCTGAGACTTTAGACCTTGAATATTCTACTGGAAGTAACTAAGTAAGTAAGTCATTATTAAGTAAGTAGGTCATAGTGGCTTAATGTCTGTGTCAGCTGAGCAACAGCGAGGGTGTCTATTGCATTGACAATGTGCTAGAACCCCTGGGACATGGATTACTGAGAGGGACCACCACAACTACCGCCATGAGAACATGGAAATTCTACTGAAGAACATTCATATTCTATTGGAGAACATTAGCATTCTACTGGAGAACATGGAGATTCTATTACTGCAGACCATGAATACTCTCCTGGAGGCCATGCATTTTCTGGAGAACATGCATATTGTACTGGAAAACATGAATATGTTACTGGCAAATATGAATATTATACTGGAGACCATGAATATTCTACTGCAGAACATTAATATTTAGTGGAGAACATGAATATTCTATTGGAATACCTGAATATTTACTGGAGAACATAAATAATCTACTGGAATACATTCATATTCTACTGACAACATGGATATTTACTGGACATCATGAATATTTACTGGACATCATGAATATTTACTGGACATCATGAATATTTACTGGACAACATGAATATTTACTGGACATCATGAATATTTACTGGACAACATGAATATTTACTGGACATCATGAATATGTACTGGACAACATGAATATTCTACTGGAGGACATGCATATTTACTGGAAACATGAATATTCTACTGGAGGACATGCATATTTACTGGAAACATGAATATTCTACTGGAGGACATGCATATTTACTGGAGAACATGAATATTCTACTGTAGAACATGAATATTGTAGCCTGGTTAACCACATTTAATGGGAATGTTTTCAAGGGGGAGTGGTTAACCAGGCTATGAATATTCTACAGGAGAACAATGAATTATATTCTACTAGAGAACATGAAAATGTACTGTGTGATGCACTAATATAACTCTTGGTTAAGCAGAAATGAGACAGTACAGAGAGATAGATAGAGAGAGAGAGGGGGGGGGGGTGCTGTAACTTGGTATCTTCGTTTAATAAAGTCCAGAATGGACAACTTTCCTCTTTGCTGTGACCTCACTTTATCTTCAGATAAGAAGCCACACACTTCCAGTGGTGGAAAGTAACTAAGTACTTTTACTTAAGTACTGTACTTAAGTACAATTTTGAGGTATTTGTACTTTACTTGAGTATTTAAAATTTCCAATACTTTTACTTCTATACCCCACTACATCTCAGAGCCAAAATTTGTACTTTTACTCCACTACAATTATTTGAAAACTTTAGCTACTAGTTACTTTGGAGATTTAAATTTTCATTAGAAAACATACATTAACCACTTCAACCCTATACATTTCGGCCATTTGAAAATAGCCGAACTACAAGCTTTGTGAGCTTGTAGTTCGGCTATTTTCAATAGATTTTGTACACATTTTGAACTTGTGAAATGGCACATTCTGCACAATGAGTACTTTTAGTACTTTAAGTACATTTTGATGCCGATACTTTTGTACTTTTACTCAAGTACATTTTCAATTCCGTACTTTTACTTGTAACGAAGTTGTTCTAAATTGCAGTATTGGTACTTTTACTTAAGTAAAACAATTGAGTACTTTTTCCACACTTCAGAGGTGAGTTGAACGCAGACCAGAGAGAACACACCCACTCATTGACCTCCAGCCACACTCTTTACTGCATCAAAACCTCCTGTGAGTGCATGCTTGCGTGCGTGGCTGCGTGCGTGCGTGTGTGTGTGAATGCTGTGTGTACTGTACATGCTGCATGTGCATGCAATCTCCTCTTCATGAGAGTCTCAAACCTGCACTCAATCAGCAGGACGCGTGTCTGACAGGAGGCCATCCTCTGTGCTTCTCTGCATGTGTGTAAATGTAAACCATCCGCAGCAGCACCTCTGATCTCTGTCCAACATCAACATTATCTCTCTGGCCGTCTGCTTGCCCTGCAGGAGGCACTGATAGTCTCTGATTACTAGATTTACTTGTTTATGTTTCATCTCCTGTACAACTGCATCCACCCCACCACCACCACCACAAACGCAGATGAACACACACACACACACACACACACACACACACACACACACACACACACACACACACACACACACATACATCCATATGAAACCTCTAGACGGGAGGAAGAGTAGAGGAACGTCCCCTCCCTTCACGCAATATTTGTTTTCATAGGTGACCATTTCCAAACTCGGCTTGTGATTGGTTGTCAGTGGGGTAGGGAGCGCTGTGCTGTGTTCATTTGGACCGCACACAAGTGGTTTTGCCTACTAGTACTAACCCTATCTCTGTTGATTGAGCTGAAAAGACCTATAAACCTTCTCTAACCTGAACATAACCGCAAGCAGGTGAGCCACGCATCACTCACCAACCTTAATCCAAAAACTATTAACGTACCCCTCACCAACCTTAATCCAAAAACTATTAACGTACCCCTCACCAACCTTAATCCAAAAACTATTAACGTACCCCTCACCAACCTTAATCCAAAAACTATTAACGCACCCCTCACCAACCTTAATCCAAAACATATTAACGTACCCCTCACCAACCTTAATCCAAAAACTATTAACGTACCCCTCACCAACCTTAATCCAAAAACTATTAACGTATCCCTCACCAACCTTAATCCAAAAACTATTAACGTACCCCTCACCAACCTTAATCCAAAAACTATTAACGTACCCCTCACCAACCTTAATCCAAAAACTATTAACGTACCCCTCACCAACCTTAATCCAAAAACGATTAAAAAGTCTGCGGTTGTAAAAATAGTATTGGCAGCAGGATGCGAACACATGAAGCATGGATTGCAAGTCAGCGTAGTAGTCCACTAGGCTAGCGAGGCAGCTGGCAGAATGGGGTTTTGTGTTTGTATTAGAACGTTCCGCCCGCACGGGTGGCGCTTTCCTTGGCCGGCGGGGTAAAATGAGCGCACCCTTAGAAATGGTCGCCTATGAATACAATATTAGCTCCCTTCACAGAGGAGACTCTCATGGTCCCTGCAGGGACAGGATTTATGAGCACAGCTCACACTGACAAAGATCCTCATGCAGATGCACCACTTTACCTGCCTCATTACCTGCCTCACACCTTCCCCGCTTCACCACAAGATACAGATCTGTCCTGTGTCTGTGTGCAAAGATCCTCATGCAGATGCACCACTTTACCTGCCTCATTACCTGCCTCACACCTTCCCCGCTTCACCACCAGATACAGATCTGTCCTGTGTCTGTGTGCACCGCAGGAAGACCTTAAAGAATCATGCATATAGAACGCAACCTGCGCCTCTCAGCCTGGATTTGTCGGAGATGTCCTCTAATAATTGTGTGTTCCCCTCCAGAGAGAGCCCGCCTCTGCCTGCCGCCTCTTACACAGCCACAAGGTGGCTGCTAAACTTCTTAAATGAGGAAATCATTACTTTAAATCACGTTGGTTGTTTGCGAGGCTTCTTGCACGGAGCAAGAGAGCAGAGGATACTAAAGAGGCGGCTGTCTGCATCGATCCATGCAGCCCTCTAATGTCATTAACCATTAACTGCTTCTTGATTTATTGAGATGTGGGCTAAAGTGCGGTGAGGTTATGGAAGCAAACCCCCCTTAGTAGGTGATAGACTGCTCGGCAAACCCACAATCCCACAATTCCTCACGTCAATTGTTGCCTTCTCATTAATGCTTGCTTGAGGTGGGGTGGGGGGTGGCGGTACATGAGAACAATCAGCGGCAATCTAGGAGATAAATTATTGCCTGTAATGAGGGGATTCAGCCATCACGGTCCTACAAGCTATATTATAGTGTACACACATTGAACAAAGTAGGTATTGATCACACTGCAGCATGCAGGGAAATGGACCTGTGAATAAATATACACTGCAAAGATCGCATCTATGGCAATTGCACAACAATTGAGCCATATCATATCGCCCATTACCATCATGGATGATATCATATACATTACCATCATACAAACAATGTTGTGGTGTGGAGGAACTGTGTGGGAGGAACTGTGGCACGATGCTCACCTGATATTCGCTGGGCCAGAAGGTGCTGACTGCCAGCTCCACCTGATGCCACTGGCGTCCCTGGGAGCCAGAGATGTTCCACACGGCGCTGCCCCTCGGACCACCGTTGACGCGCACGTAGACCTGCAGGTCTCCGGGACTGTGGCCGTCGCGGCTGTACAGGAAGTAGCTGAACTGAATGCAGTGGGTGTCGTTCTCGCTGAGCGGGCGCTGAAGCAACTGAGCGCGCTGCCCCGCGGCATGCTGGGACGAGTTGACCATCAGGAAGGAACCTGCAGGAGAGAGAGGAGGAGGGACAAAGAGGACGGTGAGACCAGACACCGAGCATCTCCCTGGGACGGCGGGAGTTCAATACAGTACAGCCTCTCAGTTAGATATTTGTCATGTTACTGTAGCTTTCAACCTTTAAACAACACAATGCTTTTCCAAGACGTCCCCACAAGAAAAGAAAGTTAACAGCATCCACATTGTTCGTCCTGCAACACCCTGTCAGGGTTCTAACGAATCTCCTTTCGTTTGTTTTCCTGCCCCGTTCAAATAATAAAAGAGAGAGAGAGAGAGAGAGAGAAGCTGAGATGAAAAAGAGAGATAAAAGACTAGCATTGCAGACATTTGCCCTCAAGGATTTGTAACCTATACCGAAAAGAACGAACATCTACTAAAATAATGAAGGGGAGCTGAGGAGAATCAAAGGGAATCAAAGGAATTGCAATAAGAAGTCTGAATTTATTATGAATCAGGCGTTTATTGCAAATCACATTATTCCAGCTCTAACGTTACCTTTGCACAGCTTCTAATTATGATCATTACAGATCAAAGTGCTTGATTCTGCTGGAGAGAGAGAGAGAGAGAGAGAGAGAGAGAGAGAGAGACAGAGACAGAGACAGAGACAGAGACAGAGACAGAGACAGAGACAGAGACAGAGACAGACAGACAGACAGACAGAAAAATGGGCGCATGCATGCATACCATACGTACACACACACACACACACACACACACACACACACACACACACACACACACAAACACACACACACACACAAGGCAGAGAGATGGTGGGCTAGCAGCGTACTGTAGCTGAATGGAAATGTAGTTGAATAAATGTGCAATCAGAACCTGCCCTGCAACGTGCATTAATCACACTGACAAAGTTATTAGGCTGTAATGGTGACCTGGGGAATATTTCAAACACAGTGTGATATTCCCACCACACACATGTAGGGCGCACATGTCAGCAAGTATGCAGAGTAACACATTCTGAAACATGTATGTGCGCACGCACACACACACACACACACACACACACACACACACACACACACACACACACACACACACACACACACACACACACACACACACACACACACACACACACACACACACACACACACACACACACACACACACACACACACACACACACACACACACACACACACACACACACACACACACACACACACACACACACACACACACACACAAATCCTCTCGACCTTCCCAGAAGTGAGAGATGGCCTACCCCCTGCCTGCGTCTTGGCAAGGGAGGTGATTAAGATACTAAAGTACTATAATAATATCTTGGCTGCTGGCGCTCCTGGCACAAGAAAATATGGCTCATAACTAAGTCTAGCTCACAGATTTCACACCTCGGGAATAACCATCCAGTCCGTTGCCTGTTTGTTTCCTGGGAAATAGATAACAGGAAACAGAGGGGAAAAAATACAGTTTTTTCAGTGTCCCTCCCGTACCGTTCACGAGTTATGTTTTCATTGTTTAATTCGCGTTTTGTATACGTTTTAAGACACACACACACACACACACACACACACACACACACACACACACACACACACACACACACACACACACACACACACACACACTAACAGATGGTGCAAAAAACAACATTTGGGGGGGCAAAGAGCCACCATACACCCTATAAACAACAGTTGATTGTAGTGCTACATTTAGATTTGGCATTTCTATTCTCTTTTATCTTATGAGTCTATATCACTCTCACTCTCTCTCTTCTCTGCAGGACCGCAATATAAATAATGTGACTTTATAATTTGAACAGGGGTAAATCACATTGAGAGCTCCATCACTTTTCAACAATCTGGAAACGGGTTATGTTTGAATTACTTTAAGAAGCTTGTGAGTAATGCAATTCTTCTCATATCAGTGGAATAATGTCCTTCATATAAGGCATGTGTGTGACTTATACAGACAAGATTAACTGTTAAATCATACATATAGGGTTATATCTTGCACCACCCCTTAACCCTCATCCCTAAACTAATTAGCTATTTTTTTACTATTTTAAAAAACCTTTAAATAATTGTTCAAATAGCTGATCTACAAGCTCACAATGTCTCGATGTAGATCGGCTAGTTGAACTATTTTAAAATGTTTTTCAAAATAGTAAAAGCCCATAGGCTGTACATACATACATACATACATACATACATACATACATACATACATACATACATACATACATACATACATACATACATACATACATACATACATACATACATACATACATACATACATACATACATACATACATACATACATACATACATACATACATACATACATACATTGCATAGTCCCCAGTGAATAGGCAGGTTGCCCTTCACTGGTAACCTTACTTTGGATTTTAAATATATGAAGGTATTGTAGGCTGGGATTTTACAAAAAAGCCCCCCTTTTAAATACATACATACAGACATACAGACATACAGACATACATACATACATACTTAAGTAAGGTATAATAAGGTATGCCATCTGGTGGCTAATGAACCAAACACACATTCTCAGAAGTTGAAGCAGTTTTAGAGGACCCACTTTTAGGCCAGTGCAACAGAGCATGCTTTTGCCTTTTTAAAACCTTACCCATTTTAACCAAATACATACATACATACATACATACATACATACATACATACAAACAGTAACACCCACTGGTCTAAATGAAAGAAGCTGACTATCAAACACCTACATAGTACACTCACACCTCATTCATTTTTATGTTCATCTTTCTGTTCAATTAAATAAATTGTATCCAGGCCTTGCTGTGAACTTTTACTCTTTTAAGGTTTTTAGGTTGTTTTATTAATGTCCATTTTTTACCAAGTATATCCATTTTACCATTGTGTTTTAGAGGAGGGTTTCGGACCATGGTTTAGGTATGCGGTCTAGTCTAACTTGGACTCAGGGGGGTGGACGCCTCTGCCTTGCATAGTCCCCAGTGAATAGGCAGGTTGCCCTTCACTGGTAACCTAACCTTACATTGGATTTTAAATATATGAAGGTATTGTAGGCTGGGATTTTACAAAAAAGCCCCCCTTTTAAATACATACATACATACAGACATACAGACATACATACTTATAAGGTATGCCATCTGGTGGCTAATGAACCAAACACATTCTCAGAAGTTGAAGCAGTTTTAGAGGACCCACTTTTAGGCCAGTGCAACAGAGCATGCTTTTGCCTTTTTTTAAAACCTTACCCATTTTAACCAAATACATACATACATACATACATACATACATACATACATACATACATACATACATACATACATACATACATACATACATACATACATACATACACCCATTTTAACCAAATACATACATACATACATACATACATACATACATACATACATACATACATACATACATACATACATACATATGTATTTTAAAAAAAATAAAAAATAAACGGGCTCCCCAGAGTTAGTGTGGAAGTGTCCTTCAGCAAGACTCTAATTGCTCCCGATGTGCAGATTGGTGCCTTGCATGGTTTCCTCCGGCATGTGTGTGAATGTAATGCACAATTTCTGTAAATTCAGTTACCATTTTAGCCTCCCATTCAGCCCAAGCCAAATGCTTACTTTCTAATTCTCCATGACATTTCATCCAGACTGAGATTTATTTTTCTATCTAACATAAAAGCTACCTGAGGCAGATAAGAAGAGCCAACATGACCCAACGTGAATGTCACAACCCATCCCTGTCCTCTTCCAATCCAATCTTCTGTCCACACAAAACATTTGACAGAAGCGGCATCGCATGATAAAAAAAAGGCTACAGCCACTCTCATTTCTCTGAGTTTTGAACACAGATAAATGATTGAGAGTGGCTCTTTTTCATCCTCTATCTTTTCCAGTTTCTCACCTGCACCCTGACCCAAGGAAGCTGGACAGGCTCTGACTTGGAAGCTGTCAGCCTCTCACACCACTCCTCTGATGAGTGGGCCCTTCACAGGGACTAAATTACTTTCCTTCACTTCGGGGGCCACTGGACACTGTGGCTGTCTGAGAACAAAGATGTGGTGACAGGGGTCATTTGGGAAAAGCTTGAGTCACTACCACGTGCTAAAAAAGCATTCTTCACTCTTGAGAGAGTTCTCCTCTGTTTTGAATTCTACTGCAGCCCCCTCCCTAACAGTCACAAATGGATGGAACAAGCACTTTCTATATTAATATCTGGAGGTCTTGAGTAGATGATCATAAATATTGTGTTTCAATTTGGTGAAGTGAGTGAGAGTGAAGAGAGAGATGCAGCTCCATGCTTAAGGTTAGTATCACCTCAAAAATTCTTCTTCACCAAACAAGCCTCCATATTCTCTTCCACTGCAGCTTGATGGAGTAATTCAACATGATTAATGCAATAATTAAGACTGATCCTGGTAACCTCTCTCACACTCACACTCTCACAAAAAATAACTGCAGAGAAAATTCTCCATAAATCCATAGAGGCTGATAAGGCTCCATCTATTTCCCCTGTGACCCTGCCAAGGACGAGGGAACAGCATTAAGAGATTAGGGAACGGCTTCAGCTCACTGAGTTATATCAGAATGTGGGTTGGAACCTGAGTCACAGGTCTGCCCACTTTTAATCATACTTACACCCATAAAAAACAGGTAGGTTAACTTTGAGATAGCCACTATCTTTATAGTTCACAGTTTTCTCTGCCTCCATATCCAATGGTTTGTATAAATCAGACAGCCTTGTTCTACACACTGACAAGGGCATCTTTCAAAGCAACATGATTTAATTAAAAATAATTATCATTCACTTTATATTACTTACCACCATGAAATTAAGTTTGGGGACAATCAACTATTTGTGTGATAGGCCAGCCTCAGGTTTAGAGAAAACTAGTCCATTTTCCAAACTTGTCCAGGGGATTTGAAAAGGTCAGCCAGGATTTTCGATTTGGACCGTTTGCTGCTTTTCATTCTTTTTTTGTTTTGTTTCCAAATAGTGCATACCCCAGAGCGATGTTCAGCTCTGATGATACAACAGGAAGGGCAGCCGTGGTCGACTGGGAACGCACAGATTGGTCTCAATGTTTGCTTTCTCGTTGTATCTCTGGCTGTAGCAGTGTGATCTGTGCGGCTGGCAGTGACAGAGGGGACGGGTTTGTTTATTGGAGCCAAAAGGCAATGCAGATTTTGCCATTTACAAAGCGACACAACGCTGTGCACCGTGCAAATGGGAAAATATGTGAAGCGACGCCAGCTGGTCATGAATGAGACAGAGCCTAACCTCTGGAGCAAACAATACAAGGCTGTCTGCTGCAGACAGCTAGCACTAATTAATTCATTGAGGTGAGAGTCCCCTTTATGCCATTAAATACTATATGTCAACCTGCCTCCATCGTCTGGACCACGGATCTCATTCCCCCTAATTTTGCCACACTGTAGTGCCATACTGTTTCAAAACTCGTTAATAAAGTATATAATCAATAATACAAATAAAAAACAACTCCTAACAAGTTCTGCTGCGATATTCCTGTTACACTCTGTGATTACACTGTGGAGTTTGAGTAATAGCATCCCACCCCACCAACACCCACCCACCCACTCTAATAAACTCAGACATCGTATCAAATGACAAAGGAATGACTGGATTAGCAGAGTGCATCTCAGGATGCCAGGGAACCTTCTTGTGTGGCAGAAATCAATAGTGCATTAGCAGCCATTCAGTGACAGCGTGCAGGTGGGCTGACAAGCCAGTACCCCACTCCCTCATACCACCCATCGCCTCTCGGCATCTGGCTCCTGTGATCTACCATTTGTTTCATCTCAGCACCCTGAGGGCATTTTGGGGAGTGTGTGATGTGTTCTCCGCTCCCCATGCCAGTGGCAGTGCGTGTGTGTGAGACCCCCATTTCTTCTCTCTTTCTCTGGTCCCCCACCCCCCCTTGCTCTGGTCCCCCACCCCCCCTTGCTCGTCTCTTGTCGTTAAAAAGGAATAAGGACCCTCTGGGGACGTGGAAGTAGTCTAACAGGTGGCAAGGAACTCTCTCTGATGTCTCTCTGAGTCATTGGCTCTGAGAGAGAGAGAGAGTAATCAGCAGACAAAAGGAAGTGCTGTGATCAAAACATTACATGACGGTGTCTAAGGTGGAATGTGTTTGTACATGTTCCTCTTAAGAACTTAAGATGCTTGGTGTTTAATACATAAAACACTGTCAGCAGACGTTTGTCTTTCATAGTCGAGCACACTCAAATCATACTCACAATATACCAGCACATTTTCCATGGACAGGTCGCAGGGATGGAAAAAGATTACAGTATGTCGTCAAATAGGTGGAGGGTCCATTTTTGGTCCGCTATTATGTCAGCATATACTTTTATGTGACTATGACTGGCTTCAGATGCGAAACATGAGAGACACATGTGTTTCACCAGAAGGACAGTCAGAAGGCATCCGTGGAGCTGGCAGTTTGCTGCCACTGCAGTCTGCTAGTTCTTGTATATCCAAAACACAACAACACAAGCAGTAACAGAGCATATTCTGTCGTTCTGGACAGGGGAGAGGGGGGGGGGGTGGGCTGTAAGACATGATGCAACCACAGACCATGCTCTCAGTAACCTAGAAAGAATCCAATCAATGAAAACACGACCTGTGGAATGACACCATGCGGAGTCTTCCTGAATCGACATGCCCCTTAGAGCGCTCTCTCTCTCTCTCTCTCTCTCTCTCGGTCTCTCTCTCTCGGTCTCTCTCTCTCTCTCTCTCTCTCTCTCTCTCTCTCTCTCTCTCGTTGGCAAAGACAAACACAACCTTCCATTCTCTGAATCCATCTCATCTCCAGATAAGCCCATTTCTGGCCTGTGTTTGTCCCTCTCTGATGGGGTTGTGGCTGTGGGTGGACATAGCTGTGCTGCAAGCTTACAACCCGCCACACAGAGATAGCAGATGTGCTTAGATCAACTATTTTTACATTTTCTTGAAAGTTCATATCTGCCCTGAACATTTGTGAAAACCAAACAACATTTTCAAGTTGTATTCATTATGTTCCAATATTCAATGTAATTCATGGGGCGCCCGCTGGCCTAGCGGTCCAGGTGCATACCACATAATATATAGACGCATGCATGACAGCGTGTCGCGAGTCCCGATCCCGATAAGCTGCGTGTTATTCCCAGTCTCTCTCTCCCTGTTTCACTGTCTCTTTCCACTATATCCTATCAATAAAGGCAGAAAAGCCCCCAAAAAATATATATATAAACACACACACGGAAATGTAAAGTGCATCTGAGCTGGAACCATCTGGTTCAGATCACCTTCAAACCCCCCTCCCTCTAGTCCAGCCTGAATGTGTGTTGACCCCATCAGTAAAGGTTTGCACATCAGTACGTTTTTCGGGCAGAATATCGGAGCGAATTTCGGATCACGTAAAAAAAGGAGATCGACCTTGCTTTACTGTATGTCAATCACGTTTGCACACTGTCGCCCAATATTTCGGACCAAAAATCATCTTCCCTACTGCTCCTCCACTCCATTTCGTGCTGCGAAAACATTGCTACGAATATAAATAATACATATCGCACTCAGTGTGCAATGTTGTTTTGCATGACGTTTTTGGCGGATTTCCTATCAGCAAAACGCAGCGAAAAAACACTGTGCATATAGTCACAGTATGATGAAAGGCTGGACAGAGGTTAGAAGACCACAGAGAGACAATTATTCATCTTTACTGCATGCAGATCATAGTTCTACTGAAATAAATGCAATAAAGTTGATTTTCACATAGTTTCTACTTTCTACATCTCACAAATCCAAATAATATTACTGTCAATTTTCATCTGGAGACTGTGGTGCTGAAAGCTGATGTCAGGCAGTAGGGGGTGCACTAAGGCTGGCTTAGGCTTAGTCTACCTGTGTGGGTCCCCAATGTGTTGTGTGGGTCCCCATGTGATGGCAAAACACATGGCAGGCCGTTGGATTAAAAACAGGGTGGTTTAAATTTTAAATGTGATACTGAAAGAGGGGCCAGCATCTGATCTGAGAGAGCAGGAACCAACTGCCAAAATATGCATGGGGCTTTTTCAAAATGACCCACACTGGAAACCCATTGGCTGGCACTGGCACAAAGCCAGCCAATAGGCCTGGACCGGGATTCAAAAACCACAAACAAAGGGAGGCAGTTGCTTGAATCTCATTTGCTTTCATAGACACGCGTACTGTGGCTCATTCAAAAGCCATTATTCTGTCAGAAACAATTGAAAGACATTTGTAATCCCCAGGACCTCAATTCATATGCTGCAAGGCTGCCGTTATAATGGCATGGCTTCCAGCGAATAAAGCCCTGGAAACTGAGATCAATATCAATAAATCAGCATAATAAGCATCAAGCAACTGAAGACGGAGCCAAAACCGCATGCTGTTCTCTGACATTTATGAGCATACGTAACTCTTAAATGTCGGATTTGTTAACTATGGTAGAGCTGTCCAAATAACTGGAAATCAACAGAGTAAAACTGACAAATGCCCACAAAAGCGCTGCACAGCCCCTTATTGTCACAGCAGCACTCTGTCTTTAATTAGAAACAAAAGCAGAGAAGCGAAATATAATGAAAGTCTACAGGGAAACATGCAGTCACAGACACAAGAGTTATTTATATTCAAGAGGTCTTTGAGAACAAAGACCTTCATCAAAATTGTGAGATCTCAACATCTTCTCCTCTTGTACTGTTCAGAGGCGGCTGGGTTAAAACAACAAACGACTGAGGAAGGAGTTTTTAGTCATCTAGCTCTCCGCTCTGTGATTGGCTCCCTGTGTCCCTGTGTGCGCAGCGGGCCAGATGAGAACACCAACCAGGCCTCTAGCGTAGTCCACAAATGTCATGCAAACAATAGAAGAGGCTTGTGGCAGTTACACGAGCACCATTCATATTCAAATTAGAATTCCAGTCAAATTCTGTGCTCAACATAATACTAGCCTGGGAAGCATTCCTTTACGGGTTTGTGATCCGGTTCGGGAGCGGATGATAATTAGTGTGACTAGACTATTGTAATTGTAACACTTTATTTATTTCACTCACTTCTTCTAGAGTAACTTATTTTGACACTACTTGTCCCACAGTTTTGACGGTACGCTATATGTCTAATCGACCGTAAAAATCGGGAATGGTGTGCTATCTCATTGCTAAGAGAAATGTTGTATAGTTTAATTTATATTAATTTATTTGTGCATTACATTTCCCCATTGACATGAATGTGAAAATGTGAAAACTCACATTCAAGTATTTTTGTAAGGGCTATAGTTACAAAACTTGGAGGGGAGGTTTATAATAATTCCTAAAATTAATTAACTTGTAATTATATCGGTCAGCCTCATGGTGGCGCTATAACAGCCCACTTTACGTTTTGGCTTATAACCCTTAACCGTAGGTCGTAAAATAAAATAAAAAAATCCGGGAAACGCTTATTTCCGTAAGGATAGATTTTCTTCAAAACACACTTTTTGATCCTCCACCTACAGATTTTATCTAAATCTCACAAAAATCGGTACACAATTACACATGATCTCTGGACCTATCCGATTAAAACACCACAGGCAGAATTTTGGTAGTGCGTATCGTTAGGCCGTAATCGTCATCCAAAGTTAGTGGGAGGGGCCTATTTTTTTTAAAAATGCCACAAATCACGAAAGGGAATAAATCCCTTTATTTATTATTACTTACGCATGATCACAGGGGTGACGTGACATTGTAATTGGCTGGCAATATTAGTGGGAGGGGCTTATGTAAGCGACTGCGGCAAACAATTTTTCAAATCATCATGTTGTAGTCACTGATTTGTAGTTATCATGCAGGAAACCACAACCGGAATAAGAACTACCCAAAATAATTCCCTGCAGTCAATATTTAAGGGTCAACCAATCAAATCTTTGATGCGGCGTAGTTAAATAAATATAAATGTGAGTGTACTTTCCAGAGACAGTATCTGTATACCTTTGTTATCCCACGGGGGAAATTCTATTTTATTGGGTAGGCCCTCAAATTATGATCGTGGGGAATTATTTGGGGTAGTTCCAAGCCCCCATGCAGTAAGGCTATCCAACGTTGAAGATGCCACTACCTACTGGCGAAATGTGGAATTGCAGCACTTTAATGGAAGTGGACGGACGTTCATGACGTCACGTGTGTAAGCCCGGACCTCAAAATTGAGGTCCGGGGCTAGGCTAAACCTCCGCTCGCACGAGCCATTGACTTATAATTATACTTCCGGCAGTCTTCCGGGTGCTTCAAAACGCCACTGAGCAACTTCCACTGAAATTAATAGCGGGGGGGGGGGGGGGGGGTCTCTATCCTTCTTTATACTCTATGGGTAGTTCTTACTCCGGTTGTGCTTTCCTGCCTGATAACTACAAATCAGTGACTACAACATGACATATTTTACCATCCGCTCCCGACCAGATCACATTTAGTAACACAGACCAGGCTTTCTTTCCTCCGAGGTGGAAAGCCTGGTGACATAGGAGGTTAACATAATACAGTTTAATTTAAGACCCAAAACAAATGCATGCTAGGGTGAAAAATAATTATCCAACAGGATAACTTTATCCTGTTGGATTTATGTACAATATTATGAAATATCCAAGCACATACTGTACATACAAACACTCAAACGCACACCCACATGTGCACACAAACGCATGTGATCCCAGGCTGAGCGCAGGAAGAGAGAGGGTCACAATCTGGAAGTGGGTTAAATCCATGAATCCATTAATGAATCCATGACCACACACTGATTTGTTGATAAGACAGTAGAAAAGGTGCAGTAAAACATCCTAGCTCAAGTCTGACTCCTTAACCACCCCACCCCCCCTTCACGGCTATGCACAATACCTCCTCCAATGGGAAGTCTTGTCCTCGGTCCCCCCCAGGGAATGGGATAATACTGCAGGGGAAATGGGTGGGATGTACGGAGGAAAAACCAGATGAGAGAGGAGGTGTGAAGAAGAAGATGATGATAATGATGATGACGATGACGATGATGATGATGAAAAAAAACTCTCCTGCGACTGAGTTAGACGACAGGAAGGAAGGGAGGGAGGAAGGATGGAGGGAGGAAGGTAGCGAGGGGGAGAAAGACAACATGTAAATGAGACAAGAATGTCAGGTGGAGGTGTAGAGAGGATGCGGGGTGGGGGGTGACGGAGGTGTAGACAGAAAGAAAAAAGAGAAAGAGACAGAAAGAAAAAAGGGGCAGAAAGAGAGAGAGATTGGAGTCCCTTTTCCTGTGACTGGAGGTGGACTGTGTTTTAATCAAAGCTGTGAAGCACACAGGGCCACACAGGGCCACACGGGGCCACACGGGGCCACATAGTGGCTCCTTAACCGAGGGCCAGTGATGTGAAGGTGTATTCTACAGTGCAGGGTGATCAATCACAGAGCTGTTGGCCCAACGCTGGGCATCGGCACAGATGGTCTACCACACCGTACCACATGCACACACGCACACGCACACGCACACACACACACACACACACACACACACACACACACACACACACACACACACACACACACACACACACACACACACAGGGTGACAGTGATAAATTAGGAAAGGCTCAAACTGTTTAGGAGTCTCCCACTCTCCTCATCTGCATAATAAACTGTCGCATGCATGCTCTCACTTTGCTATCCTGTCCTCCTTTACTGTCACGCACGCACACACGCACACACACACACACACACACACACACACACACACACACACACACACACACACACACACACAAACACACACACACACACACCTCTCGGGTGTCACAACGTTCAACTCCCTCGTTAACTCAGTCTGACTTGCCTCACCTCTGCCAGCTCGAAAGAAGCCAGCTGTCTGGTGAGAATGCCAGCGTTGACATAACACTAGGAAGTGACATCACACTAGGAAGTGGAGTCAGCGCTCTGTAGAAAGAATATACGCGTGCATGCAGTGCCCAGAGTGGACTCTCTCGCTACAATACTCTACTTAAAAGAATATAAGACCACTTAGTGTTTCCTCAGTAGAAGGAACTGGGGCACCTTGAACATAATGAGTACCCATTGGAAAGACTCCCTCGCAGCATCCACTCAAGCATTCTTGACATCCAACAAATTCTAAAAAACCTGGTTGAGCACAGATTTGCTCAACCATACCCAGACAGCAGTCGTTGGAGAAAGTGCTCTTGTGTGCCCGACAGGGTTCCATGCTCTCGAGTGGCCACACAACAACAAGGAGGCTTGTGATCTGAAGTGTTGGCATTCTCACAGTGTTCAATACTGCGGAGAATGAAGGATGTCGGTGGAAAATCAGTGCTGTAAATCAGTCAATACTTCATGCAAGAGCTAATGTGCATTTACAGCAATCTACAGTACAGTATGTCTTTCTTTAAGGTTAATTCATAGTTCATTGCACAATGGTGTATAAATTAGTCTTAACCAGTTGCTGCTCCTGTGTGAGCTATGAATAAAGATTCACTCATACTGGACCAATGGACCGTGTACAGTAATGGACTCGTCTTGCCAGATTACCACGACAGTCGACAGTCAGAGAATTTACTTGGGATTTCACACTGTATTTAATGCCAATAGATCCTCTGGGCAAAGAGGGCTTGCTGTCAACAACATATATAACATGCTTAGTGTGTCTAAACTGTGATGAGTACATGCTATACAGTTGTCTTCTTTTCCCCACATCATATACATTTTTATTTGTATTCATTTATTATTCCATTTCTTATGTCTCGTATTTTTGATGCTGTGTCTAGGTTATTTTTGTGCACGGTGTCTAGGTGTTTAGTTTCTGCTGCTGAAAGAGTACAATTTCCCTGCGGGATGAATAGCTTTCTATCTGTCTATTGTCCTTGTCAGGAGAGAAACCCTCTTCTTTCACCTCCTGTGTCTTTAGCTGACAGCTGTACAAAAACAAAAACAGTTCTCCCAGTGGCGTACCTGCAGGCACTGCAGGTCCTAGCCCAGCTACCTGGGTTCTTTCACGACCAGGGAGTGAACAGAGAGGGTGGAGAACAAAACAAAACAAAATAAGCTCTTCTTGTCTCTTCTGTGTCACCAAGCTTACAACTTCCACACTTAATCACTTCAGTTCAATCCTCCAGATAGGACTGTAGCGCAGCACTCAAAGACCTCTGGAAGGCAAAAGTCACGCAAAAAAAGTTAATTTAATCTGCTGAACGCCACAGAGAGGAACTTTTTCAGAATATTAATTACTTTATTATATTCCCGTTTTCCTCTATCTATACTCCAGAGAGAAGAAAATTGGGGACAGAAAGAGTCAGAGTCAAGAAAATGAGTGTGTGTGTGTGTGTGTGTGTGTGTGTGTGTGTGTGTGTGTGTGTGTGTGTGTGTGTGTGTGTGTGTGTGTGTGTGTGTGTGTGTGTGTGTGTGTGTGTGTGTGTGTGTGTGTGTGTGTGTGTGTGTCTGTGTGTGTGTGTGTGTGTGTGTGTCGGGTCCCTCTGGCAGAGCTTTGAAGTGCCTGGTCGATATCCCATGGTGAGGGCGCTTAAGGGCCATGGAAAACAGGATTACATACAGCCATGAGCCATCCCCACACACACACAATCGCACGCATGCACACACACACGCACGTCAGTGTCCTTCCGTCCATCCGTCCCTCCGTCCATCCAGGCAGTTAATTAATGTCTGTTTCGGGTGGAATGGACCATTATTCACACGGCAGCCATGTTGGTATTTTGCAATGAAAAAGCAGGGTGGCAACCGGCAACAGGATGGCATTTCAATAACAAGATGGCCGCCGTGTGAATATGGTGAATACACCCTTGCTTTTCCCATTGTTTCCATCACAGAGTCTGTCTGTCTGTCTGTCTGCCAGGTTCAAACACAGCTCAGAGAAAACATTGAAAGACTGAAATAACATGTATAGTATGTTAACAGGTGCAAAGCAACAAGATGCACTATGGAGGAATGGACCCCCATGTGGTGGGAAGGTACTTGACCCTGTGCCACCCGGATGCCTAGTTTGTTCCGGGATGGTCAGAGGTCATTCCACAGCTTGGTGACTAACTGACTATAGGGACTACAGATGTCCCGCGTGTTTGTTGATCAAAGGGGTGTGGGGCTGCATATCCTACTGGTACTATAGGGGGTGTAATGGCATTGGTCATCAACTCTGACCGTGTAAAAAAAGAACTTGTAAGGGATTTTACTCTGTAAATCCTCTCAGCAAGGCCAATAGAGGGAGCCAGAGAGCAAACCTCAACACAATCTAAAACAGAGGTGGGCTCTCAGGGTGTTGAACTTGACTGCATGAAGAGCGCAGAGCGCAGCGCAATCACACAGTGTAATAAGCCACTGACGACACCGACGTCCAGAAGATTGAGCAAAGCGCATAGTCGACCAATCAAAGTGTGGCATGCTTTTCTGTAGGAGTTGCCAGCACGCAGTTTGAGATATGAGCCTGGAACATCACATCCTGAAGACCGGTTTACCCCTCTCAGATGATGATGATGTGTACGTGCGTGCGTGCGTGCGTGCGTGCGTGCGTGCGTGCGTGTGCATGTGCGTGTGTTCCTGTCAGTTTATGCCAGCATTAAGATGAGCTTCGGGGAGATTTCAGAGTTTTCCACTAACGGAGCAAAGAAACCCTGAAGCATGGTCAGCAGGGTCACGTAAAGACTCTCTGACCACTCTGAGTGGTCAGCAGGGTCACGTAAAGACTCTCTGACCACTCTGAGTGGTCAGCGGGGGTCACAAACCAGCAGCAATACAGTCATGTTGGAATCGTAATCGGGAAGTTCCCAGTAGGATCCTCGGCTCCTCCTGGCTATGTGTCTACTGTAAGTGTCCTTGAGCAAGACACTGAACCCCTAACTGCTCCTGGTGAGCAGGTTGGTTGGTTGCTTGCATGTTTTTTTTCTGCTGGTGAATGTAACCCAAATTGTAAAATGCTTTGTTGAAAAGCACTAGGGCCTATGCTAATTTGTCCATTTATTTATTGAGTAAAAACTTGGAAATGGACACCAGAAGGGCAAAGTACAATAACAACAGTTGAATATTACTTCATTATGTTTCACAGAAAAATCACACCCGTGTGAAGTGAGGGGCGCTCTTATCGCCGTACATCATCATGGATCATCTCATACTGGCCAATGCCTGTTGCCACAAATGTACGTCATATTTGGCGGACATTTGACCTAATTTCTCATTTCATTGTCGTTTGTGTTTTTTTGTGGGGACAAAAGTTGTATCAAAAATGAATTAAGTCACACTTTTGTCCCCCCCTCCACTCACTGCCCTTATATAACTCGTCTGTCAGCACTTCAAACAGCAACAGTGCAAAGACGTTCAGCACCACAATTAATTAATATTCTTAATCCTGCAGACTTTCAATCAGATGAGAATGGAAGAGAGAAATACGAGAGTCCAGAGTGAGGGAACAGCTGAGACAGTTGGTCCGAAGGAAAGAGAGATAGAGAGAGGAAAGAAAATTTAACACAGAAACAGAGACGGAAAAGAGGAGAGAGACAGAGAGAGAGAGAGAGAGAGAGAGAGAGAGAGAGAGAGTGAACCATCAGTTGGCAGGGTGCAGAACAGGAAGCCAATTACCCTTGTTTGGAGCTCCACAGTGGGGGGTGGAGGGTGGAGAGCAGAGGCTGCCTGGCTGGCCTCTGATAACCACAACATGTCACCATGTCATCCCTGCATGTCATGCATGTCACACATGGCTCTGCGAGGGACACGAACACACACACACACACACACACACACACACACACACACACACACACACACACACACACACACACACACACACACACACACACACACACACACACACACACACACACACACACACACACACACACACACACACACACACACACACACACACACACAACCACCACCACCAGAACAACACTAGAACAACACTATAGCAACCTGCAGCTCTGAGAGCGCGCAGCCGCGCACAGAGACAAAGTTAACTGTCAGGGAACTGCAAGAGCAACGGATGTGCACACACTCACACGCACACAAGCTCAAAACTAAGTAAAAAATGTTTGGAAGAAATAATAATGCATGGAGAGGAATTCAGAGTTTCATAGCTCGTCCTCTCTCAAGAGGAAGTGGTTTCTACGGCTCGGCTACATTGCTTCACTTATAGGCTCTGATTCATGCTCACTTCACAGTGTTCCATCGAGGACATTTAACAGATCTATAAAATAGATGGATCCCCTTGTTTACCACAATGCAAATGGAGTCGTGTTCTCCTAGAAACAATTCTTGATTCAGAATGAATATATTTAATAAATACCATACATATTATATACACACATAATGAGCATCAGTATATTTATATTTTGAAATCAAGGCTCCGTCTCAATCCATTCATTCCCTGTAAGCATGAACATATTTATAATAAATAAATGATCTACCAAATAGATATTACAGGGAATTAAATAGCAAGACCCGCCTATAAGGGAATCATACAGAACCCACAGGTGGATGATGGCTGTGGCCGTGGAAGCGCAAACATTTACATATAGAGCAAAGCAGAAAGAAGCAGATGCACAGCAAAGCCGCAACATGCCATAGCAGCATCGATCAGAATGAGCAGTAAGCAGGCAGGTTTAAATATCCTGCCCCAATCGGATGATGTGTGCATGTGACTGATACAGTACCTGATGGTTCAGTTTGCGTCGCCTGCTTGGCCTACAGTAGCCATAAAGCTTTGTAGCATAGTAGCATACACAGAAGGTTAGTGGTAGTGGGTCAGACCATCATGGTTACAGCATACCATCAAGTAGTATTTGAATTTTTAAAGATGGAGTGCCGTGAATTTTGTACTTTTTCTGTTTTGCATGTGTCTATGGAGTTAACATTACTCTAATAGACTCCCAGGTGTGGTTATAATATTAAAATATGTCTTCCCTGTGCATTTTTGGTTTCTTCCTGAAAGCTGGAAGCCTTTGAGTCAAAAGGCCCAATCGAAATAACACCATTTTAGTGGCATCATAACACTAACCCCTCCCATACAATTTACAATTTACAATTTAGGCATTTAGCAGACGCTCTTAATCCAGAGCGACTTACAATAGGCAAGAACAAAAAGCATGGGAATACATCACATATGTAACAAAATGCATTTATCGCGAAACATGCGTAAGCTAAGACCGTGACTAGAACATATCTATATAATGACACTATACATATAAACTATAACTAGAACATATCTATATAATGACACTATACATATAAACTACACATATGTGCTATACTATGCTGTACATATATACTATGAAGTGCTATGACTACATACAATGCACTTATTGTGCTGTCTACATGACATGCTATAAGTCTGTTTCAAATGCTATATAAGTCTAAGAAGTGCTGTCTAAGGGGGTAGGGTAAGTGCTATGGGCCATGATGGAGTCTGAAAAGGTGGGTTTTCAGACTACGGCGGAAGATCGGGAGTGATAACCCCTCCCACATTATTATACAACAACAGCTGTGGGCGAGGCTTAAGTTCAGGTGGGTGGTGCTAAGGTGAAAACCAGGTATACTTAATTAACTGGTGGGTGTGGCCAGATTAAAACATAATTGTAACACTTTCTGTACACTTTCTTTTTAAATAAATCGTCCTCCTAGTATAATCATAGTACCTGATGATCATGTTTTAGGGTGGAAAAACCACGGCACTCCATCTTTAAGTATATATGTAATATAATGTAATATAATGTTCAGACTGAAACTTAACATTTCTTGCAGATAAGGTGCATGACACAGAAGTAAAGATTTGGTCGACTTGTTCGATGTTGTGACTTTAAGTCTGAACCAGAGTTGAATCTCGACCAGCTCAAAAAGGTTTTAAATCCCTTCTTTTGCAATATTTAAATGTCCATTGGTCTGGCTTATCCTTCCCACTGAAGGCCTCTGGGCTTTCATTATTACATCAGCCCCATTATATGTGCAAATGGCTCACCCTACCTGTGAAACTGATGATAACGATATAATATATCAATTACTCTGACAGGGTATGTGGATGTGGAAATGTCTCCTAAAAATAGACTGAGTGCACCTGAGGACAGATCACTGGATGAGAAACGCGAATGGAAGGAAAGAAGGCATTGCAGGAGAAAGTAAGTTACGTTCTAAAGTTAAAAGTGAAACAAGAAGGTTTCATAACAAGAGTAACATGCAGTAATCCTGGTCTCTATACTGCCTCCCCCTGGCCAACTGGGGGTGCTTGATGGAGGGGAAAGGAACTGGTTGGAATAACGTGTTCCTTCCACGCGCTACATCCAACCGAGGAAACTCCCCCGTCAGGTGAAAAGAAGCGGCGTTGACTCTTCATGCATAAAAGGAAGCAAGCATGAGGTCAGTCCGTTGCTCTCCCCATTTTGGCAGAGGGAGTGTAGCGCCCAGGATTACATTAGATAATTGACACTGAGAACCCAGTGCTGTTCTTACTCGCACATTGATGTTCTGTTATCGGCCGTGTTCACAATCTTCACATTTACATGGAAACATTGTATCCTGGATACTATAGCCAGGCTGAGCTCATTTCACAATGCTTAAACCCCTGAATGTGAATGAATGCTATGCATTTTTATTTCTATAAGGCCTTTATCCAAAGTTCTTTACAATGTGTGTTACATTCACACACCGCTGGCAGAGGTGACCATGCAAGACACAAGCCACTTCAGAGGTCCATTGTCTTGCTCAAGGACACTTCAACAAAGCCAGGAACAGCCGGGGATCGAACCGGGTGTTTTTTGAGTCGCGTGCGTGCGTGCGTGCGTGCGTGCGTGCGTGCGTGCGTGCGTGGGTGCGTGCGTGCGTGCGTGCGTGCGTGTACGTGCATGTGTGCGTGCACGTGCATGTGTGCGTGCACGTCTGTGTGTATGTGTTATTAACAAGGTTGTGTTCAGAGAGAGAGATAGACAGATAATGGGGGGAACAGAGCAGAGGAGTAAGAAGGCATTAAGATATAATAATAATACTAATAATATAATATAAAATAATAATAAAGACTTACTCATAATTCATCCATTGTTAGTCAGAATAGCATAGCCTGCATAAACTGCATAGCCTGCATAAACTGTACAAAGATCTCTATTTACACAGTAATGTCACACAAAAATGTTACCATACTGTAGATCACATGAAGGAGAAGCGGGGGAAATTGGAAAGATATGCTACAAAATGTGGCCATCTGCGCTCATTGATTTCTATCCAAACTAGGGCTGGAAGATTCATTTAATTAATTTGATTGATTTGAATTCAGGTTTTTTGCACTTGTAAAATATGTAAATTGCACATTCGAGTAAACACTAACACTTTTATGTGACTGTTAAAGTTATCAACAAATCAATTCAGGAGATACAAACACTGAATCACCTGTTTTATCCATTTCCTTGTTGTTTCCTTTTATTCTGTTGTTTTACTGTAATAATGAGTCACATCAATGTTTACATATTTGTCTGTCTCTGAAGTCAACAGATGATAAAACCAAATGTGTCTGCAATGCTGGCAGGCATAAAGAGAGGTGTGTAATATCACTGGCCAGTCGGCTGCACCAATGGCGCATGTACCTGTATCCAAATGAAGAAACCATAATCTGTCTCGCCAAAGCACAAATGTAATCATAGATTCCAAGCCTCAAAGACAAGAATGAGATGGAAGATTGCATCTATCAACAGACAGAGAGACAGAGAGAGAGAGAGAGAGAGAGACCAGTTTGTAGTCGCTGCGCTGCAACATTCTGTTTATACTAGGTATTAAAAGGTCCAGTAAATAAATATTGAAGGGCAAAGTAAAAACATTATGCAAATCCACTCTAAGTGCCTTTCATAAACTAGAGAGAGATTCTGGACGGCATTATAATTGACCATCTTGTTTGCATAATGTCACACAAGCAGGACTAAACTGAAGTAGGAATGGCGGCATTGGTATAATTAGAGTGTCATAAGTGGGAGTAAACAACATAACAGAAATGTATGTTTTTTTCTGACAGAATGATGGTTAAGAAAGAGGTGTCTTTATGGTGTAGTCAATGACAGAATGCTGCTCTCTGTTCCCTGTGATGTGATGAACTGAACTCCACAATTGTGTCATTAGAGAGAGGTTAATTAATCACTAATGAACCTCTCTCTAATGACTAATGACTATGATTATTAGTGGGTCATTATTGGTATCCTTCCTACAGAAACAACCAGCTCAGTCGCCTTGTGGTTAAAGTGTCCGCCCTGAGATTGGGTTCGATCCCTGGCCGGGTCATACCAAAGACTCTAAAAATGGCACCCAATGCTTCCCTGCTTGGCACACAGCATCAAGGGTTGGATTGGGGGTAAGTCCCTGCGACATACTAGCGTCATGTCCAGGGGGTGTAGTTGTACATCATGTCCAGGGGGTGTACTTGTACATCAAGCTGCCTCGCACTACAGAAACATGAGATAGGCTCCTGCCCTATGGGCCTCATGCCTCGGCAAGGCTTACTTACCTACAGAAACAGAAATAGAACGTGTGGATGTGAGGACATGACCCTCATCCTTCGTCACACACTGGAGACAGTCAGGATGTTGAATGAGGAAACATGCCCTGCTTTATGCAGTGCAGGCTGCTCCTACAGTACGCAAAGTCTGCCCGACTTAAAATGCAAACAAACAATGTTTTAGGGGCACCCTTTCCCCTCGTGTTTCTATTCCATGAATGTGGATTTAAAAACTGATTAGAGTGGACAGCAAGAGTTCCTCAGGACCTCATGGCCTCATGGAAGAAGATCTGGTCGGCAGAGCGAGAAGTACCTGACTGACCTCGACTATGCGGATGATGTCGCCCTGACCGCGCAGAGCACATAACATCTGCTCAGACTCTGATTTGAAGAAGCCGCTGCCAAATTAGGACTCAAGTTAACTTAAATGCCAAGAAAACGGAGTGCATGCTTATGAATGAGGACCCCACCCACCCAAGTATTACATCAATGGATGGATCACACCTGGAACGCCTGCAACAAACTACTCAGAGTCTGGCAGTCCAGCGTTTCAACCTCCACCACGGTCTCTTTCTTCAGTGCCTGTGTTGAAAGTATCCTGCTATATGGTGCTGAGACATGGACTATGGAATTACAAGACCGGCTTGCACATATACAAGACTCCTCGTGTGTGTTAAAAACATCTCCTGGAAAAATCCAACCAAAGAGCATATCTATGGTGAACTGCCTGCAATAACAACAACCGTAGCACGTCGTAGAGCAATCTTTGTTGGTCACTGTTACCACTCCAAGGATCAAGTCATATCAGATATCCTGCTATGGCAGCTCCCGCAATCATCCAGAGGAACCAGACCTCATACATATCCTGACACAATCTCCAGGGACACAGGACTGACATTCTAAGAACTGGGAGCAGCGATGGATGACAGGATCCGATGGAAAGACGTGGCATCTAGGATCTCGACGACAGTCGAAGGATGATGATGATGATGAAGAAGAGTTCTTTGAAGACAATGCAGACTAGACTTGCGTAATGATAATCGTTTGTTTATTCTCACAACGATCCAATCGTGTGTTCATTTCTCTCCAGCAAACACATTAGGCTTCGAGCCACCTAGATTTCCAGATAAACAAGGCTATCAGCCAACTCTCCAGATAACTCTCCAGATAAACCAGGCTCGCAGTTAAACGAAAACCTCAGCAATGGCACTGATCTCTTGTCTAAAGTGATCAGTGATAAGAAAAATCACACTTGTGTGAAGTGGCTCTTATCATCATCACATTCCGTGCTCAGCCACTCAACTGAGCACATTCTGTGTGTATGTGTGTCATACAGACACACATACACACAAAGCTGTGCATAGGCTCAAAAAGAGGGGATTTATTTAATAGAACTTTCTGAATCTTTGTTTTTCTTTAGCTTATATCATCAAGCAATCTGGCTGGCTGCCTATCACTTCTGTATCTTTCCCTAAGTTTGGACATGTCTGGTATACCCTGGCTCTTTTTTCCTATTTCTCTTTTTTATCTCTTTTCACTTACATAGGGTGTTCTTGTTGTATAATTAAGTTTCACTCATCCAGTGCACGACGTGCGCGCACACACACACACACACACACACACACACACACACACACACACACACACACACACACACACACACACACACACACACACACACACACACACACACACACACACACACACACACACACACACACACACACACACACACACACACACACACACACACACACACACACACACACACACACACACAGGTATGTCTTCACCCTGGATTGGACTTTCCCAGGAGGCTGATAACATCAAGTGAGATCATTCTTCTGTAAAATGACCACTTGCCTCAAAGCTCAGGGTTTCTAGCAAGCCAATCAAACTGAAAATTACAACTACAGCAAGGTTTATTCATCTGAGCACTGGTCAAAGGGGAGAAATTCAGAGCGTGGCTGTTTTTTCATTACACAATAACAGACACCACTGGCACTGAAACACCAATGACAATGCTGGAATATGAACCAACTGCTCAGGTTTAATATGTCATGTCATAGAGTCATTCTGTCTTTGCTGGTTATTTATAAGCTGTTGTCACACGGCTGGTATAAGCAAGCTACTGATTCAGATCAGTAGCTTTTTTCAAGTGTAAATCGATAGCTGGTCATCGGCGCTGAATCAGTGCACCCATGAGTCAGGGATGGGGGATCTCGCCAAAACCCGTTTGAAGTTCTGCTGAGGCAAATGAGTATCACGAGCCCTGGGAGAGACATTTGGGAGAAGATCATTCATAGATAGAATACAGTAGTTCTGATACATTAAAATCTTCAATGTGGCGGCGAATACAACCACAGCTCATCTACATCTCAGACTTCAAACAGACTTCCTTCATGCCTCATGTAAAAGCACATTGCAAAAAGAGTACTCAAAAACGTTGCTCAAACTAAACGCAAGAAATGGGGCTGGATTGGGCACACTGTGAGGAAACCGGGGGGGGGCACGTGTTAGTCCGACTTCCCGTTAGTCCGACATACGTGGCCGGTAAAGACTCACCCGTGGCTTCAGCATGCGTTTATGAGAGCTAGGCTTAGTATTAGTAATGTCTGATTATTGGGATGTCGGACTAACTCTACTCACCTGAGGAAACCACCCTCCAACACAACCAGCTAGGCCGTTAACTTGGAAGGAAGCAGAGATCGCCCAACAGCGAACAAGCTGGAGGAAGTTCACGAACGACCTATGCTCCACAAAGAGCAAAAAGGTTTAAGTCACATAAGTCAACTCAAAAATGTATCAGGACAACTAAAAGCCTTTATTGTGACCTGGCCGTACAGATAAAAAAAAACGCATTAAAAAAAAAAAAAAAATCAACCTAGCTGGTCTGCATAGGGAGCAGCTGAATCCTATGCTGCTCTTATATAGATTGGCACGGGGCTGAATTCAAAATGTAGTCCAGGGGAGGACTAAGCTGTTTGTTTTCACTGTCACTGCAGCAGTGGAAACACTGCTCATATAAAAGAGATGTCTGACTGCGTTCTAAATCATCAGATACCTGGACTAAGCTTGGGTGGTATTTTTGAGTGGTGTAAACCACTCCTACAACTGGCTTTTGTGTGCAGAAAAAAATGAGCATGGTTGCTATGTTCAAAATAATTTCTGACGTAATTAAATCACACCCGGGTGAACTGGATGACCGTAGCAACCATGGTCATTTTCTCTGCACAGAAAAAGCCAGTTGTGAAATCACATCCGGGTGTGATTTCATTACGTCAGATCAGAGCTGATCAGGCTACATAATACCTTACCTTATTTCATTACGTCAGACATTACGTCAGACCACAGCTGATCATGCTATATAAAACCTTACACCACTCAGTTCACACGGGTGTGATTTTTACGATATACCAAGGTAAATCTCCAAGGTATGACTATGATTTCCAATACAGTCAAAAATATGCACGCACGCACGCACGCACGCGCACACACACACACACACACACACACACGAAAATATTGCCACATATGACTTTATCTTGAGATGACTGCTTCCAAATACTAAATCTGTTCATTGCCCCCCCCTACCATCATCATCGTGTCTTCCAGCAAGCTGTGCTGAATCAATCGAAGAAGCCCACTTATTAATTAAAAGGGATCTAAACCCAGCAAGATGTGTCTAAGTAGGTTAATTGCATATTAAGGTTGGCTAGACAATGGCATACATGCTACAATGACTTCTATCACCAGCAGCTCAGCTTTTCACCTTATATACCCTGCTGAAATGTCAGGAAGGTATGAAGGTATGAAATTAGACAGGGCCCAACGACCCGGCCCGACCCTAACCGGAACCTCCCATGGTCTGAACAGTGGCAAGACTGAAGTATAAGGCTGAGATCATGAAATGTTCCTTTTTAACTGCATCGGTTCATGTCATTGGTTCTCGGTTGGTTTGTGGGCGCAAATCAATACTATTGATCTGTTGGTGCCCAATAAACTAAGCTGTTGTCTCAATTGCAGTCTCTTTAGCTCTGGAGGAATTTAAAGCCCTTGGAGAAGAATCTGGCTAAGATCTATGCATCTACAGTACAATGCCATTGTACAGCACCAGTGACCTGAGTGATTGACCTTTTGTTATATCACTATGCTACTAGGCTTATTGCTATAGAGACACAGTTAATAAGTAAGTATTTCCAGAGAATGAGGCTATTAACACAAACATTTCACATTTAGCTACAGAAATTAAATGTAGGGGGGGATTAATTGAGCCGCTCTATTATATAAATATCAACCTTTTGGGGGCCACATTAATTCATTTAGGGAACAATTGTCTGCATTGTTTGTTACGACAAAACAATTGCCTACTATTGTAGTAATAATATTTAACTTATGTCTCCTTAGGGGAATTACAAGTTTAACCTCAACAGTCCATAATGATCCTGTGGTGTTGATTAATTCTACATTAACTGTCAGGTTTTAATTAATTAATTCTTCAGTGTTTTTCAGTGTGTTAATCTTATTCTGAAGACCCACAGGCCTCGAGACGTGAATCGAATGTAAATAAATGCTGTGTGGGCTGTGTGTACATGCCCAAATTTGTGCATGTACAACTTCCTGGTCTCAACTGCGCATGTTTCTTTCCTTCCATGGAGCACCATGGCGTCGCCCGTACGGTCTTCGCGTCTCGTCCTATTTAGACAGTCCTTGAGGACAACCAGGAAGTGTAATCAGCAGTGACCTTTGACCTGTGTCTCTCCACCAATCCCAGGGAGTTTAGTTAACATAACATAACAAAACACACACACACACACACACACGCACGCACGCACGCACGCACGCACGCACGCACGCACGCACGCACGCACGCACGCACGCACGCACGCACGCACGCACGCACGCACGCACGCACGCACGCACGCACGCACGCACGCACGCACGCACGCACGCACACACACACACACACACACACACACACACACACACACACACACACACACACACACACACACACACACACACACACACACACACACACACACACACACACACACACAGGACGTCTGCGATTTGTCATTCCTGACCAGACCCCTTTGGCACCAGTCGTGCAGTTTGCTGCATGCACCGGCAGCAACCTATAATTCACATTGTTCACACCAGGATGTGAGGCCTGGCACAACAATTCAGGAATCAGGCTGTAGCATGCAAGTACAACACATTTCTACAGAGAGCATGCTGGCATGCGTGTGTGCGTGCGTGCGTGCGTGTGTGTGTGCGTGCGTGCGTAAATCCTCTTTTGTTACCACTGTGTGTAAATCAATGGTTTCAAAATGATCCGTGCTACCATTATCTTTCTATTTACCTTTAATTTTGTCTTACATTTTCTGGAGGCATTATATTTGTGGGGGGTAGCTGTAAGCTGTCTGCTCTGTTGGGACAGAGCTCTCTCCCAACAGTTCCTGCCCACCACCATGGAGTTTAGTCTTCATGGTGCATACGGCTTGGCCGGGCGCTCCAACGACCACAGTTGGCCGTGTTCGCGGGTGGCAAGCCGAATGGGGAGGGCTTATCTTTATCGCTGCATTGATGTTCCCCACAAACGGTCAGGGCGCCTGTTCAATTTACAATTTAGGCATTTAGCAGACGCTCTTAATCCAGAGCGACTTACATTAAGCAAGAACAAAAAGCATGGGAATACATCACATATGTAAAATGCATTTATCGCGAAACATGCGTAAGCTAAGAACGTAACTAGAACATATCTATATAATGACACTATACATATAAACTATAACTAGGGGGGGAGGAGGTGGGGGGGATAGCGTGTACCTCCACATAGCGTGTACCTCCACACCAGTGAGACCTGTCACTGTCAGGTGGAAAGAATGGTGGCTTGACGGCCCAGGTATCGGAGGAGACCCGAGGCAGAGATGGAGTACTCGTAGAGAGGCTGGGGAATTGGGAATTGGCTTTACTAAATTGGGACTTGAAGGGGAGGAAATGTTTTGTCTTTTTTCTTTTGTCTTGAAGGGGCATGATTTGCGCAATAATACTTTGTTTATACGGTAACTCTGTAACTCCCTATATGATTCCTGAGATTTATATTTTTGAAATTACAATAAAAAGATTTTGAAAAGAAAGAAAAATGATCCGTGCACCCAAGTTCAATGATATTGTCCATGTCCAGACACATAGGCCCTCATTTATCAACCGTGCGTACGCCAAAATATGGGTGTACGCCGAAATTACCGCAATTTTCGGCATTTACCATTTGCGCCAACGTTTGATTTTGATCTTGTGCCAAGACAAAACTCACGTCTGGTCGGGAGCTGTCGTACGCTTTGTCCTCACCTGTTTTTCTGTCGTAGAACAGCGGAGCAGCATTGTTTGACCAGCTGAGAGGCTGTCACAGGCATCGAAACATATGTATTCACTCCTACAATGTTTATATAAAACTGTATGTATATGGGCTAAATGTAAAAAAGAAAAAAAAAGTAAAGGAATACATCAACGATGTGTCTTTGTGTCATATGAAATTAGTAGGAGATTTCCAACTTTACAAGCAAGCAATTAAAATCGCGCATTTAAAAACAATGTTGCAAGTTAGATGCGTAAGCCATTTAAACAGTGTTTTGCATGATGAGCGCATACTATGCGAGGATTTGGGCTGTCTGTGCTGAAATATTTCCATGACGGGACGTTGGATAGTATAGTGCAGCGCTGCAGCTGCGGAGAGTCCCAACTTGGGTAGCCTACTGTAGCCGAATCTACAGCAGGCCGATGTCTTTTTGGAGTTACAGTATGTGCAATCTCCTCCTCGTTTAATAAACCCGACGCGTCGCTCGAATGCCAAATGTGCCGTGCCAGCGCAAGTGGGAACGCATCGGAGATAGTATAGCCTAAGCCAGCCTGCAGCCCACCATACCACCACCAATGTCCAGTGCCACATGAGGCTACGGGTTTGGCTGCAATATTCATATAATTGACAGTTGACAGCGAGGCAATTTAAATAGACTGTCGGACGTGCATGGTCAATTGGTCACGGTGTCACGGACGGACCACAGTGATAGAGAGAGACAGACAGGACAGGAGATGCACCTTGCAAAACTGCAGCGTGTGTGCGTGCCTATTTGTTATATAATTCATGGTTCACAGGTTCAGGTTTTCGTTCACTAATATATCTTGTTGTATATTAAATGAATAAAGACTTTAATAATTTAATATACAACTAACAACACAGCGACAGTTGCTTGCAAATTGCGATATGTGTGTGCATGCGTGCGTGCGGGGGGTGAGGCGGCAGCAAGGGAAGCGAAGCGAGAGGAGAAACAGACAGGGTAGTCCTACAGCTTTATTTAATTCATGCAGGTTTATTTATTTAAGATACAACAAGTTGCGTGCGTCTGTGTGTGTGTATGGGAGGGGGCAGCAAGGCAACTTAGGTGACATTCACACCAGAAAGCTTTGCTGCGATTCAAACGAATCCTGCGCATTGTCAGAAAGTGCACTTCGTTTGACAGGTGAAACTTTTTTTCCCCTGTAACCATGGTTTCCAGGTCGTATTGCAGTTGTTCATGTCGCAAAAACGAGGGCGAGGCTAGATTTTATAGGGCGTGCCAGATAGATTTCAGCCGTCACATTTATTAACGTCGGAACGAAATTAAGGAAGAAACAGCTGTCTGCGATCACTTTGTAAATGCCGACCCGACGTGGGTGTACTACGAATCCTACACTCGAATTTGGGGCAGATTTTACACTCGATTGATAAATGAGGGCCATAGGCCCTCATTTATCAACCGTGCGTACGCCAAAATATGGGTGTACGCCGAAATTACCGCAATTTTCGGCATTTACGATTTGCGCCAACGTTTGATTTTGAACTTGAGCCAAGACAATAACCACGTCTGGTCGGGAGCTGTCGTACGCTTTGTCCTCACCTGTTTTTCTGTCGTAGAACAGCGGAGCAGCATTGTTTGACCAGCTGAGAGGCTGTCACAGGCATCGAAACATATGTATTCACACTATGTATATGGGCTAAATGTAAAAAAGTAAAAAAAAGTTAAGGAATACATCAACGATGTGTCTTTGTGTCATATGAAATTAGTAGGAGCTTTCCAACTTTACAAGCAAGCAATTAAAATCGCGCATTTAAAAACAATGTTGCAAGTTAGATGCGTAAGCCATTTAAACAGTGTTTTGCATGATGAGCGCATACATGCGAGGATTTGGGCTGTCTGTGCTGAAATATTTCCATGACGGGACGTTGGAGAGTGCAGCGCTGCAGCTGCGGAGAGTCCCAACTTGGGTAGCCTACTGTAGCCTAATCTACAGCAGGCCGATGTCTTTCTGGAGTTACAGTAGCCTATGTGCAATCTCCTCCTCGTTTAATAAACCCGACGCGTCGCTCGAATGCCAAATGTGCCATGCCGGCGTGCCAGCGCAAAATTGGGGACCGCTGACCGCATCGGAGTTAGGTATAGGCTAAACCACCCAGCCAGGCTGCCAGCCCACCAGTGCCAGTGTGCCACATGAGGCTGGTTTAGGCTGCACATTTATATAATTGTCAGTTGATAGCCCAGCCACTGCACCGACTACTACTGCGACTAGCGAGGTAGGCTAATCTAAATAGATTGTCATAAACGTGCATGGTCGCGGTGTCATGAACAGTGAGACAGACAGGACAGGAGAGGAGGAAAACAGCAGCGTGTGTGTGCGCCTATTTGTTATTTAATTCATTGTTCACATGCAGGTTCAGATTTTCGTTCACTAATATATTGTTGTAGGCTATATTAAATGAATAAATACTTTAATAATTTAATATAGGCTACAACTAACAACACACGGCAGGCGCGTAGCGCGGATCAAATGATTGACTGGGCAAATTAGCATGGGGGGGGGGGGGGGGTAGCCCCGGCCGATAGTGAAGTGTGAAGTGTGAACGGTTTGGGGAACCATTTTAAAACAAAGGCGGCTTGCATGCTGTGCAGCTGTGGTTTACTAACCAGAAAGTTGCATGCACAATTTATTTAAGATAGGCTACAACAAACCAGTTGGACTTGCAAGTTGCGTGTGCGTGCGTGCGTCTGTGTGTGTATGAGAGGGGGGTGACTTTTTTATTGACTTTTTTCGTCATGTAACTATGGTTTCCAAGGTCGTACTGCAGTTGTTCATGTCGCAAAAACGAGGGCGAGGCTTGATTTCATAGGGCGTGCCAGATAGATTTCAGCCGTCACATTTATAAACGTCCGAACGAAATTAAGGAAGAAACAGCTGTCTGCGATCACTTTGTAAATGCCGACCCGACGTGGGTGTACTACGAATCCTACACTCGAATTTGGGGCAGAATTTACACTCAATTGATAAATGAGGGCCTTAGGCTATATATATTTCAAACAATTAGCAGGGTGCATTTCTGTGTGGATTTACTCATGACACAAACAGCAGTTTAAATCAATGAGAAGTAACCAAACAAAATATCCCCCGGAGGTCCAAAATTCCCCGGGGTGTACCTGGAACATCCAGACCCCCAGGAATGTACCCAGGGGGCCGGGCCGGTTTCGGTGTGCCGCCCCGCGTCCGAAAAGGTTGAGAAATCACAGAGTTGCCATGTGGGGGTCCCCTGGGGGTCCCTGTACTGTACTGTACTGTACTGTACTGTACTGTACTGTACTGTACTGTACTGTACTGTACTGTACTGTACTGTACTGTACTGTACTGTACTGTACTGATACACCTGAAATCATCATGTATGTGTGTGTAAGGCTGCACAACAGTGACACTTGGTTTTGAAAACCAACCAAATGCTATTTTCGTGCTCAGACACAGGTAGCCAGCCAGGCAGCCAGGCAGGCAGGCACAAAGCCACTTAATGAAGTGGTTGCACCACTTCAAATTAATAAATGTTTTCATATCAGTACCTGGTAGAAGGTCAAGAGTGGAGTGCGGCCAGTTGTAGGTTCTGATCAGCTGCCAGTCAAAGTCGTCTTCCTGTCCCTGGCGGTACTCACACGAGCTGGACTCAGAGTCCTCGTCAAACGTACAGCCAGCTGGACAGAGGGAAGAGAAATATAACAACATTACTGGTTACTGTACACAACGGACATTACTGTAAATGATTGGAGGAAATAACACTTCCAGGAAAAGCCATAGCTTTTAGCTAATGTATTTGTCTTGTTTCATGGTACCAGGAGAAAAGACAGAGACCACATGAAAACCATCATTAACAGCAGCACAGGATGGAACAGGACGTCACCACAGGCCCTCGGTAAATTACCTTCATTCATCACATCCTACACAATCCTTCCAGTCTAAAAGCTAAATCCTGTGTAATGGTCAGAGGCTGTTGGCTGTGGCTGCAGCCACACTAACACTTCCATTCCATTTGGTTCAATTAGCCCACTGTGGTGAGTGAGGGAATGACTGTACAAATGACAGGCCAGAGGAGGAGGACATTGAACCCAGCAGGACTCAGTCTGTCATGGTGACCCGCCAGCTCCATCTACCGTCTCACTGGGTGTTCATTCCAGCCTCTCAGCTTCCACCATCCAAACAATCCACAGGCTGTTTGTTGTTAACGTGACCTTGTTGTCCTGTAGTATTAGTCTCTTTGTCCAAAGATGCACATCAGCAAGCGTTTGTAGAGAGTGGGTCAAATTTGTACACCGTTTCAAAAGGAAAAAAACAACATCCATTAAGTAACGTTACATCAACAAGAAATTAAGAAGGGGTAAGGTAGGTACAGTATGATCTTCATCTGAAGTAGTAAGCTGAATAGTTTTTCCAAGATTCCCATAATGTCAGTTCCTATGTGGTTAAAGAACCTTAAGGTGTAGTGTTATACTGTATACCATACTTTGAACATTTTTTCTTTTCACACCACATACGTACATACTGTATAGCATGGCTCATTATTTTTATTAAATTGTGGCCCTATGATGGACAATGGCTTCTTTCTAATAGACATTTTACCAATTTATTTCAGGGGTCTTCCATATTAGCTTTGATGATTTCCTGGTCTACAGTATGTACCCACCACTTTACTTGGCTGGGTGTTCGGTCCTAGCGGTCTAAGGCCCCTTTCAGACGACGATGGTCTCCACATAAAACGGCAAAGTCCCGTTGCGTTCTCAGTTTTTATTGACCCTTTACACGAGAACGCACACTTTATGAAAACGCTATAATATCGCTAGGTGGCGGTAACGGGCTGCCAAATAGACCAGTCACCCACGTTATGTACAAGAAAAAGAGCCAGCTCCCCCTTCACGCAACAGTTTCATTGTTCCCCGTGTCAATCACACTACAACACACACTACAAGTACACACTTCAACCCCCACTTTTAATGACTTACATAGCTTGCTGTGTTAGGTGTTAGACTACGAGACCATTGTCCCCATTGGCCGTGAGTTCAAGCCTCACAGCGGACAGTTTTTCGCGATTTTTGCGGTCACTTTATTTTCTCACATATTAAAAACGCTACCAGATTAAAGTTAGGAATAAATAATACTGAGGTAAATGTTAATTAATAGGTTAATAGGGGAGGGTGATTCCTTTTTGTTTAATCACCTGGGGAGTAGGGAGGGTGATGGTGGTGACAGACAGCCCAGAGCATGCAGGCAGAGCGCGCCACGGGATGGTTATATATTTTATAATACATTAGGCTACATAAACGCTGCTGCCGCGGCTGCCACCTATCACAATTAAGGCATTTTATTTACATCATGGTTTTACATTCACCATCGCTGATGAGCAGCGCTTTGTAGGCGAGGAGGGAGGCTTGTTCAGGAACTCCATTATATCATAATTATGCATCAATGTAATAATATATGCGCTGCGAGCCAACGTGAGCCATGATGTCATAAGTTTTGCGGATTCACCGTTTTGCCTGTTTACACGGAGAAGGGATAAAACGGCGTTCTCAAAGATTTCCACTCTGGGAGGTGGTTTCACTTTGATGCGTTTTCACCTCCTGAGAACACCCTTCTCGTCTAAAAGGACCCCAGCAAAGGATACTTTATTTTGCCGTTTCTTATGAACACCATCCTCGTCTAAAAGCCACCTAAGTCTATGTGTCCTGAGCTGCTCAAAGTCCCAGGACCCTGTTCTGTTCCTTAAGTGGTCACTTTAACACTAGACAGCAGCTCTGCTGGTGTAAAAGACTGACTCTGTGCCAGCCTCCACTAATAGTCTTACCGGTATCCCTTTTGGGGATACAGACCTTCTCCTCTGAGCTCTGACGTTGACTTTCATGTTTTTGGGGCTGTTTTTGTTCACTTGCAAAAAATGTAAACAATAATAAATGTGTGTCACAGACTGTCAGGCCTGCATTGCCTTAATCGCTTTGCAATAAACAACCCGGACTCACGTTCCTGTGTTTAACAGCTTATTTTGGAATCTGCCACTTCCACCATTGCTGCTGACTAACAAAACACACACCCACTCTTCCTCCATGCCTGAAGCAGATTATGTTTGTGGAATGCACGCACGCATGCACGTTGCATGCACTCACGCACACTCTTCCTCCATGCCTGAAGCAGGTTGTGTGTGTATATGTTTCAGAGTATTTAATTGGTTGTAGTGCTGTGTCCATGCAGCTGTGTGAGAGATGGGGTGAGTGGTGGAGCAGGGCTCTGTGGCGAGAGAGAGGCCTCCTTCTCTGCATGGCGAGAGAGAGAGAGAGAGACACGTTCCACTGATTCTCCTCATTAAGACCCATCATGCTCCTCTGCTTTCAGGAGGCTCCATGTTCTCCTCTCATTCCCCAAATTAGCTTATCTGACGATGGGAGGGCAATGCCATGTAATTAGAAATGCCTCATGTATTTGTGCGTGCGTGCGTGCGTGCGTGTGTGTGTGCATGTTTCTGTTTGGAGTGCTGCTGAGTGGTCGTTGTTTGGCATTTACTTAAAAATGCAAGAAATGATAATAAATATGTCAGGTCTGCACAAAGAGAAGTGCTAATGGCTTTGACTTTGACAGTGAATTATTTGTGCTTTTCATGACAGCAGAGAACATGAAAAGCACATTCGACCACCACCACCACAGTAAAAAAAAGCAAAAAGCAAAAACACTTTTAGAGTGGTAGATAATTGCTCATCACAAGAGCTAACAAGAGATGAGTACAGTTCCAAAGCATTGTTCTGCAACACAGACACACAATCCACCCACAGATGGAACCACCTCTGGACCCAGGGACCCAAAATAACATCAGTGAGAGAAACTGTCACGGCTGACGAGTCTCGTGCGACCAGAGAGGGGACAAATACTGTAAATCTGTGTGAGCAAATTGATTGTTCTCCACTTTAAAAAGGTAGGTGAGGCAATTTGTAGAACAAGAGCTCCAGCTAGTTACAGACTAACAGGTCTTGGATGTGTGGAGAGAGCTTCTCTGCTTTGATGTCAGTGTCACGTCAGGCTCAGACGCTTCCCAAACATCTCAACTTCCACACAGCTTTTTTTTTAATCTAGCCAGCATAAATCCACTATTAAGAAAGAAAGAAAGAAAGAAATTATTTCTTTGCCGTCCTTTTTTATGTATATTCTCTCTCTAAGTGTCTCTGTTTGAGGTTTCTTCCTGAACATGAGTTTTTCCTTTACCGCTGTGACCAGTGCTTGTTGTTCATGGGGGACTTGTTGGGTCTCTCTACGTTAAAGAGTATTGCTCTATGAAGAGTCATGAGATGACTATTGTACTGTGATTCGGTGCTAAATAAATAAAACTGCCTTGACGTTTCTGTTCAGTTGACAGTTCATGATGCAGGATCAGACTGATGACCTTTGTTAAAAGAAATGATACGTAGCTTGCAGAGTTAGTTCAGTCAGATATACTCGAGGGGCTCATTCAGTGTTATGCAAGACCCTCATGTCATTCGCTGACGTGGCAATCAGCTGACCAATTGGGCGGGGTATTTAAGCTCACCTAAGTCTGGATTCTTCATGCGCTCCTTCCTCTGCATATGCGTTCCTGGTGCTGTTATGCACTGTTTGCTCCCACCGCCACCTCAGCACCGACAGTGGGCTCTGCTATTTCTGTTCCCCGGGGGGTTGTTATTGTATATCTATCTACAGTACCTGCTCTTAATGGTTAATGATGGTTGTATAAGTGTTCCGAGCAGGGAGAAAAATGTAGCAGAGCCAAACACCAAGATAAAATGTTATATGCGCACTTGTATTCTCATTCTATAATAAATATTTGTTCAATCAATTTGTGCGTTATCTGACTGAATGACTGTCTAAATGCCCGCCCAGAAACCTCTTGATGGAATTTTAGACTGAATTCTGAATTTGACTTATCTTGTCTCGCTGCTTTCCTGTGTCTGACGTCCTGAGGTGGGTAGCTTAAAATGTATGCAAAACTGACATTTAGAAACAAAAATGACTTAATCGTACTCATGTAGGTTAATTCACTTAATTGATGTGTGGGTTCTTTTTACATATTTCTTAAAAATATATATATATAAGAAACTAAATTAATTATTCGGATTCATAATTTAAACCTATATTATTCTTCATTATATTTTTTTTAAGAGATGATCTACAAGCTCACAATCACATCGCCCAGCCCTAACTAGTACAAATAATACAATGTATTCAACTATTGTAAGTGAAATTCCTTGACGATATGTTGGCAAACAAACTGAACTTGTCGTCCGAATTAATACAGTTTGTTTTACTCTCAAAAGTGAGGCATTTTCAACTTGTCATTTTAGAATAGATCAAACCTGAACAGCCAGTAGAGGCCCTGGAGGGTGATTAATCGGAAACAGAGCTCAAATCTCTACGAGGGGCCTCCAGATGCAACTGTCCAGCAACACCAAGCTGCTTTTACCCTGCTGGGCCTGGACCTCGCTAACGTGACTGATGGCTTACACTTACAGTCTAACACTTGAACATCACTAACCTTGACTACAGCCTGCAGTCCAGATATACATCATAAAATACATCCAGATTGAGAGGAGAGAGAACACGACATTCCTCTTGTATAGAGTTGCATTTATCCTGTGGGATTGATAGATTAGAAGCTGTGATCTGTGTGTCGTGGGCTCTCTAACAGCAGGAGAGGTACAGTATGATGGCAGACTGAAGTATTGGTTGATATGATGATAGGTCGTCATGTGAAAGACCTTCTTTTCAAAGGATTTCTAAAAGGAGCACTGGGTGGGGAGGGTTTCTCATCATGTTTCTTTCAGTTTCATCATGTGTACAGATGTTGGCATAGAATGTAGTACTCAAACATTCACTGTTACACTGACTATTCAATGCATTCAATGCAAAAAGAACTAGCTTTAACTAGTAGTGAAACATCTCTAGAACACTTCCAACCACTGTCATCAAATGCTGCAACAGAAACCTAGTTCAGATGTATGAAAAGGCCATTAAACAAATTACTGTTTGACTGTTTAAACTTGACTAAGTGAAACCTGGGGGGAGATCTCTTGTTCTTTAGATGAAAGATAGTGCTGTTCCCTCAGGCAAACCTGCAGAATGTACAAGCAGCCCCGCTCACTGGCATCTGTTTAATCACAGCTTTCCAGACCTCACAGCAGGAAGGTCTGATGGGACCCAGAAACCAGAATGTTCTGACTGAGTCTTCTGTTTGGTTGCAGATAAAGCGGAGGCGAGTGCAGGCCATGCATCAGCTTCAAGTTTATTGCGAGGAGGAGGAGGCACTACTGTATAGGAGAGACGTTCCTCATCAATACAGAGGCAGCAGCATGCAGTGGCCTCATCCAACCTCTGAATCTATTAAGACCATTGATAACAACAACCACACTTCTTCCATAAACCCTTGAGAGCATGAGGAGTATGACAGACAAGAGGTTGACAAAAGTCAGTGAAACAAAAACTGCATTTCAATCTACTGTACGTGTTCAATCTAATAAAGTGTAGAACATACAACATTTGAACTATATTCATCTGGTACAGCACATACCATGTCAAGCCTCATGTAAATCTGCACTAAAAGGCAGATGTGACGAAATGCAGGGCAAAGGCTTTTCCTTGGCCTCTAGGGAGTGCATATACAAAGTTTTAGACAGATTGGTGCAGTTAGGTAAAAGCACAAATCGGCCTGTTATAGCACCAACATGAGGCTGAAGATTTTCAAGTGGCATTTTTTTCCTCTGCCTAGTGGGAATGTGTGTGCAAAAAGTGTTCATGAAGCATTTTGTTCAAAATGGAGCAGTCCTACAAAACTTTGGAAGCCAATCCTACCCAATCAGGAATCAGGATGGAGTATGACAAATCTGAAAGAGCTGTTTCATTTAATGGCTATAGAGAGTGTACTGATTTGCGTGATGTTTGGACAAAATCTGTAGGTGTACTGTAAAAAATCACACCCGTGTGAACTGAGTGGTGCAAGGTCTTATATAGCCTGATCAGCTGTGGTCTGACGTAATGTCAGTGACCATAGTAACCATGCTCATTCTTTTGGGCCCCACGTACAGGTACACACAAACACGGATACAAACAAAGCTGGTTGTTGGAGTGGTTTGCACCACTCAAAAAACAGGCCCATGTGAAAAATGTGGGGCAGAGGTTATGCTCTGGCATGCAGGGAGTGTCTGTGCAAAATTTCGCTGCGAACAGTGCCAAGCCAACAGTGCCGGAGATTAGCTGATCACAGAAGGACAGATGGACACACACATGGACACACAGACAGGGTCAGGGTGTCTCCCCATGCCTTCGGCCTGGTGGAGACAATTATGTTAATAAAATGACATTAAAAGTAAATAAAAGCAGTGCAAAACATGGTGTCAATTCTACTTTCCTTTGTAATCATATGCGGCACCATTCCAATTCTGAGTTGGAGTATGTGCTAAGATTGTCACTGTGGGGTAAATGGTAAATGGCGCATTTATATAGCGCCAAGGCGCTTTACATAGATTGTGCATTACATTCACCCACACATACACCGATTGCGGCGGAAGCCATGCAAGGTACCAACCAGCACATCGGGAGCAATTTGGGGTTCAGTGTCTTGCCCAAGGACACTTCGACATGTAGACAGGAGGAGCCGGGATTCGAACCGCCGACCCATGGATCATTGGACGACCTGCTCTACCTCTTGAGCCACAGTCGCCCCGGGTATAGGATGATGTGTGAAATGACTGATCCACAGTGGTACAGTATCATTTCCTACTGATCCACAGTGTACGTGGTGTGAGTTGTTGAGGTGGAAAAGGGAAGCAGCCACTGTGTCCAGTGCAGATACTTCTCATTAGTGGAGCCTCTATCTGTTCCTTTATCATTCCATCTTTCACTTTCTGCCTCCACTAGAGACATCAATTATGTTGCCCTCACCTCACAATCCGAAGGCTCTCTCTAAACCTGCCCAAACTGCTTAACCAGTGTATGCTATTGTTAGTGATGTTGGAGGGGTCTTGTATGGGGTGAGGGAGAGCCCAAAGAGGTGAATTTTCTGACTGCGACAGAAAAGAAGAGTCTAGGAATCTTGGCGCGATGGCCAGGGTGTCGAATGGACGGATCAGCCGATCTTTGTGCGCGAGTAGGGGTGGGTCATGTCCTGAAGGTAACATTGCAGAATAATGAACATTTTATCAACAGATGAGGCATTTTTGCCACCATGTGGAAGGCTGCTTTGTAAGGGTGCCCTCCAACAGAGGAGGGTGAGGGCTGTACTGACCTCAATGCACTACTTGACGACCCTTATGGTTGTGCACAAGGTTACACAATATTATGCATGGTCTTTCATAATGATTTTGTGCAATTGGGCACATTATTCAAATCGAACAATGCTAATATACCAATAAATACAACCTGACATCTTCATAGCTGGTCACATTCAATGTTTGGTTTTTTTCTTCTTCACAACATAGTGTGATTGCATGATGTCACATCAGCCAGACAGCCCAGAGCTCCAATGTCGATTTCCATAATAAAATAAACATTGAGAGTTGCTCGAAGCAGAGCTGAAGTCAATTATGTGTGAAATGAGTGCATTTCAACAGAACGGATGATGTTTATTCCTACATGGGATTCGATGACGTTCTATGTGTCTTCTATGACTCTCGGATTGCGGCATCTTACCAGACAGAGCACTGGGTCCTAGGCTGCACTGGGGGTGGCCTCTGCACTGCCTGCTCTGACACAGATCATGCTTCTTTATCAATGTATTAATTTGCCAAATAAAACATGTGACCATGGAGTCCCCTGCATGGAATAACAAGTAGCTACGACAGATTCAGGGAGTGAATACCGCTTCAATCCACTCTGCAAACCTCACACCACAGCGGGCCCCTGCACCAGCTCTCACTAGCGGCGTTTAGGGGTCTCCTCTGCCCAGCTGCAAGGGCCCGACCTGGACCTGCACTACCGTGAAATGGAGCCGACATTGTAAAGAACCCTCACTGGGCAAACAACACAGCTATGAGACAGGCAAAGCCTCTCTTATTATGGTGGGTGATAATAACCATAGAGATGAGAACAACGCAGTGAGAGCGATCAGTGCTCTCCAGAGAGAGTTGCACTGTCTTTACTGAGGTTTAATTACAGCTCCCCACATCCTCCCAGAGCAAACAAAGACCGGGATGCCCCCTGGAACTCATCATCATTTCCCTCCTTCCTATTTTTCTTCCTTGTCCTCTCATTCCAGCCAGCCAAGCATTAGTCAAGAGGGAACATCAAGTATGCCTCTAGAAGTAGCTTGTAAACCGTCCAACTCGTTCCGTGCAGAAAACACTCGCTGCCAGAATTCCTCACTAAAGGCAAGTGTGGACATATATGGAAGACACAAGGGATTTCATACAACTTCAAAGTAAGCCGTTTCAGTTTAGCTACTAAAGCTCCATATATGATGATAGAAGTCCTAGTAAGAGGCTTAAACCTAATTCATTCATTTAGAAATTAAGGTTTGCCCATGAGACATCCAAAAGATTGACATGACCCACGCACATGCAGAGATGGGCAGTATTTGAAATACATGTATTTGAAATACGTATTTGAAATACTTTTTTGTATTTTGTAATTTGTATTTTGCTGGGATGGAAGAAATGACATGTATTTTGTATCTAGATACTTTCAGATCTAGTATTTTCTGTATTTCAAATACATAAAATACTTTTTAATGTCATTTTACACAGCCTCAGGTTTAAACTGTAGGGGCAAAACACATAACCTGACTCCGCCAGATGGGGCAGCAGAGAGTACACTGGGTTCCCCCCTCCTGCTCCCATCTGGGAACTCTCAGGCAGACTTGATGCCCGGCCACAAAACGGCCTGGCCAATCAGCAGCAGCTAGAGGCGGGATAGCCGCTGCTGATTGGCCAGGCCGTTTGAGGCCTGGCAAGGAACGGTGAGCACAGGGCGGGCGGAGCCGTGGGGGCTTTTTACGTTATTTGCGCAGTGAGTGTAACGCTGCTCAATGGTGAAATCTTCCGCCAACAGCGTACCTTAGTGATCAGAATCAAGGACAGGCCTATCGTAGTAGACATTTCCACCACGCGGAAACGCCCCCCTTTCAAAGTGGGGGGGCGGCGGGGGTGTGTATATATATACACATATATATATATATATATATATATATATATATACACACACAATTGAGTTTTATTTTATCCTTGTGTTTGTATCTATAATTTCCAGGGGCTATGCTTACGTTTGTGACTAAAGCCACAACACAGCCTCCCCACTGGGAGCACTGTTTATACCAGTCAGTCTGTCATACCATCCCTCCCCACTGGGGGCGCTGTTTATACCAGTCTCTCTGTCATACCATCCCTCCCCACTGGGGGCGCTGTTTATACCAGTCAGTCTGTCATACCATCCCTCCCCAGTGGGGGCGCTGTTTATACCATCCCTCTACACTGGGGGTGCTGTTTATACCATCCCTCCCCACTGGGGACGCTGTTTATAGAGCGTCGCAGTCCCGCCTCCTACCCTGGACCAGGAAATGAAACCCAATGCATTATTCTCATAGACATTTCTTAAAGTATTTATTTAAAGACGGTTACGCCGCGGACAAAGCCAACTCGAGTCGTGACAACTCATGACAACACAAACAATATTTTGGACCAAACAAATAATTACAAAGAAGAAAAACAACAAAAAAAGTGTTGTAACCTGCCGTTTTTTCCTTCTTTCTAATTATTTGTTTGGTCCAAAATATTGTTTGTGTTGTCATGAGTTGTCACGACTCGAGTTGGCTTTGTCCGCGGCGTAACAGTCTTTAAATAAATACTTTAAGAAATGTCTATGAGAATAATGCATTGGGTTTCATTTCCTGGTCCAGGGTAGGAGGCGGGACTGCGACGCTCTATACCAGTCTCTCTGTCATAGCATCCCTCTCCACTGGGGGCACTGTTTATACCAGTCAGTCTGTCATACCATCCCTCCCCACTGGGGGCGCTGTTTCCCTCTACACTGGGGGTGCTGTTTATACCATCCCTCCCCACTGGGGACGCTGTTTATACCAGTCTCTCTGTCATAGCATCCCTCTCCACTGGGGGCACTGTTTATACCAGTCAGTCTGTCATACCATCCCTCCCCACTGGGGGCACTGTTTATACCAGTCTGTCATACCATCCCTCCCCACTGGGGGCGCTGTTTATACCAGTCTGTCATACCATCCCTCCCCACTGGGGGCGCTGTTTATACCAGTCTGTCATACCATCCCTCTACACCGGGGGCGCTGTTTATACCAGACAGACAGACAGACAGACAATAAATGTTTATACCTTATTCTGCTCTGTTTGTCTACTTAAAACTGTTTTAAACTGTTTCAAAACCCCCCATTTTTTCATGGGGGGCCCCCTTGCTACAATCATGCTTAGGGCCCCTTGGAGGCCAGAATCGGCACTGCATGTGCACATCTTGTTACCGGGGAAGACCGGGGGGTTTTCCAAATCACTGAATGCTCCTTTAATTGATAATCTATTCATCTTAGTCATTAGTATCTTGTTTACTTATCTTGTTTTTTATTGTTGGTTTAAATGTAAATTGGTGGTAGGCCTAATCAATCAATCAATCAATCAATCTCTTTCTACATTTTTCTTGAGGTAGAAGTCAAAGAGGAGTGACAGTGATGAATCAGATGGCCAATCCATTCCTTTGTGGGTCCTGTTTGATACAGTTATAGCACATTGATTTGCTTAAAATATAAAGTGTATCATTCTTAATAACCTTCAATGTATTAGACATTCTGACAGGTCATTAATTTAATATTTGGCAATTAATTATGAATTTACTTATCATTATATACATTTTAATGAAAATGTATTTTCATGTATTTTCAAAATACAAAATACGTATTTGTATCTCAAATACATTTCTCAGACCAGTATTTGTATTTTGTATTTAAATACATTCTGTGACCCAATATTTGTATTTTGTAACAAAATACATTTTTAATGTATTTTGCCCATCTCTGCGCACATGTGTGCAGTTGTGCACATACACAATCTCAAAAGAAACAGGTCTACAGTCCCAAAATAAATGCAAAAAGCATCTGCATTATTTTCTTGGTCTGATGAGTCCAGCTGGCAGATTCATCGCACTGGGAGGCAAAGAATTAATTTAATGTTTCTGTAAGTATGGGCTGTTATTGTGAGACAGTCAATTATTGACAGCCTGTCAACCAGTTCTTGCGTTAAAAGCCCATGCAGCCCAGTCGGAAACTTACTCTGTGCCTATTAGATACTTCAATAAATATTGTATAGTGTGTGCATAGAAAAACAAAAAAGATCCGAAAATGATGTATCCATTCTTCCGGAAACCGAAATATCTGACAAATGCCGCAATCATTCAAATCCAGTTTGCCTCCAAGGTGCATCAGTGGCTCATGCCAGCCTTGCCAGGCGTAGAACATTTTTTCTTTTCCTTTTTTATATGAACTTGGATGAAACAACGCCAGGAACAACCGCTGGAACTGAGGGTCAGAGGTTAAAGGTGAAGCCTTGAAAGTTGGAGAATGGGTGGAGGAAGGTCACCCAGTGGAATAACAGGCTTAGGTTTTTATTCAGCGAGCGTGTCCAACCGAGGAGGGTTAAAGAGATCTGAAGGTGCAGGACAGCAGGATCATGTCAGAATGCTCAACCTCACCCACACACATCCACCTCCAGTTTCAGTGAGTTTCCAGAGACGTTGCAGGAAAGCACTCCAGTCATTACAGCTCTCCAGCACAGCAGGCCATCAGCCGTGAAGGCATCGGCTATATGCAAATAATGTGACTGCGGAGCCAAGCAGAGATGAAGCAACACCATCTCTTAAATAAATATTTCCCTAACAGTAAAGGTATAACAGTATACCATTAAAAATGTTTTTTTCCCTATAAAGTTGTTTCATTGGAGAAGCCACCGCTAATTAAGCAGCAATGAGATGTCTGCGTAGGGCGAGAGGTATTGTAAAAGACCCCTCTCATCCAAACCACAGACTCTTTTCCCTTCTCCCTTCTGGGAGGCGCTACAGACTATTGGCTCCCGCACTAGTAGGCTCAGGAACAGCTTCTTTCCTGTTGCTGTCTCCCTGCTGAACTCTGACCCCCCCCCCCCAAGGACATTGAACTCTGACCCCCTTCCGTCCCTCCATCCCTCTACCCATCTGAACTCATGCGTATATTCATTAGTTGTTAGAGAGTGTGGGTAGGTGTGCATACTGTATATATGCTTATATTATCTTCATCATGCATTGCTTGCACTGTACAGTTATTTCTTCTCATGTACTTATCCAGATTATGCTTGGTTCTCCCATCATACTCATTACTATTTATTGTCTCCACCAGGCCGAAGGCATGGGGAGAAAGTATGTTTTGCACTCCGTCCGTCCGTCCGTGTGTCCGTGTGTCCGTGTGTCCGTCCGTCCGTGTGTCCGTCCGTCTGTGAACAGCTAATCTCCGGCACCGTTAACCCGGTCGATGCCAAATCTTGCACACACACTCCCTGGATGCCAACGATGAACCTCTGCCCCAAAATTTCCAGAACGGCCTCTTATAGCGCCACCAGGAGGCCGCTTTGTGCAAAACAAGTTTTTGGACAGTACACCTACAGATTTTGTCCAAACATCACGCAAATTGGTACACAGTCTCTCTAGAGCCATTCAACAAAACCGGTCTTTCAGATTTCTCAGACTCCATCCTGATTGGCTAAGATTAAGTTTGCAGGAGTGCTCAGTTTCAAACAAAATGCTGCAAATCATGAACACATCGTGTGATTTCCGTGAAATTGTGCACGCACATTCCCACTAGGCCGAGGAAGAAATGCCACATGAACATTTTCAACTCAGCCTCATGGTGGCGCTATAACAGGCCAAGCCGCGACACACACACACACACACACACACACACACACACACACACGTTTATATTGCTCCTAAACATTTTGCCAAACATCACACACACACTCCTATCCTCCTGGTGGAGACCTGTGCCCAGAAGGGCACTTTTTCTAGTTACATCATTGTTTGTCTCCACCAGGCCGAAGGCATGGGGAGAGAGTATGTTTTGCACTCCGTCCGTCCGTGTGTCCGTCCGTCCGTCCGTCTGTGAACAGCTAATCTCTGGCACCGTTAACCCGGTCGATGCCAAATTATGCAGACACACTCCCTGGATGCCAACGATGAACCTCTGCCCCAGAATTTCCAGAACGACCTGTTATAGCGCCACCAGGAGGCCGCTTTGTGCAAAACAAGTTTTTGAACAGTACACCTACAGATTTTGTCCAAACATCACACAAATTGGTACACAGTCTCTCTAGAGCCATTCAACGAAACAAGTCTTTCAGATTTCTCAGACTCCATCCTGATTGGCTAAGATTGGCTTCCAAAGTTCGCAGGAGTGCTCAGTTTCAAACAAAATGCTGCAAATCATGAACACATCGTGTGATTTCCGTGAAATTGTGCACGCACATTCTCACTAGGCCGAGGAAGAAATGCCACGTGAACATTTTCAACTCAGCCTCATGGTGGCGCTATAACTGGCCGAAAAGTGTTTTTACCTCTAACTGCATGGATCTGTGGATAACTTTGTATGCCAACTCCCTAGAGGCCAAGGAAAAACCTTTGCCTGGAATTTTTCACATCTGCTCTTTATAGCGCCACCAAGAGGCCGACATATGTAAAACACATTTTCTAATATTACTCCTTCAGATTTTATCAAAATGTCACGCAAATCAGTACACATGTTCTCCATAGTCATGTGATCAAGACGGGTTTGTTTGATTTCTCATAATCCACCCTCATTGGCTACGATTGGCTTCTAAACTTTTCAGGAGTAGCCCGCTTTGTACCGGTTTTGTACAAATCGCCACAACTACTCAACGCAGCGTCCGATTGCGGTGAAACTGTGCATGCATATTCCCACTAGGCTGAGGAAGAAATGCCACTTGACAGTTTTCAAATCAGCCTCATGGTGGCGCTACAACAGGCCACGCCGCATCTCTCACACACACACACACACACACACACACACACACACACACACACACACACACACACACACACACACACACACACACACACACACACACACACACACACACACACACACACACACACACGTTTATATATTACTCCTAAACATTTTGCCAAACATCACACACACTGGTGGAGACCTGTGCCCAGAAGGGCACTTTTTCTAGTTCTATTTATTATTCTGTATACATTACTGTACATTTTTCTGTATTTATTCTCTCATTTACTGCATTACTGTATTGCACTTCTGGCTAGACGCCACTCTTCATTTTATTGTCAAAGTATTTGTATACTATGTGCAGTGATGATGAATCTAATCTAATTGAATCTAATCTTTTTACAGAGGAGAAAGCTCAAACATGAGTATCTCAACCTATATTTCTATTATCCTATAATCCTAGTCTGACACCACCGCTACACTAGAGACATTCTGTACCCCAGGCCAGTGGTTCAGGGACCCCCAGGGGTGTGTGAGGGGCCACCAGGAGGTCCCTAGTCAAATGAGCAGTAGTTTAATTTCATTATAATTCAATACGAGCCCGATCTCACCCAAACACGGTGACACGGATTGGCAGTTCCATACATGTACATGCACTCCATTCCATTCCTGTACATACTAGAAAACCCCAAAATCCGTACATATTACACTAGTACTGTTTTCACCCCATTATCTCAGTTGGGGAAAATGCGCTCAACATTATTTACAATTCTGTGCCCATCGGATTGCAACGCGGACGGGTCTGAGTCGGCTCAATCGAACTTTGCAAAGTTCGCCACGACAACTCGCTCGCTTTAGCTCACCCGGTGGTGGCTCTCGTTGCTCAGGTTCGCTTGAGACGCCGCCCCCTCCCCCCCTCCGTTGCGGTCTAAAACTATAGGGCAGTTAATGTAAAATGTACGGATTTTGGGGTTTTCTAGTAGCGTATGTACGGCTTTGATGTGTTATTTCACTGTGTTTGGGTGAGATCGGGTTGTTCAATACACTTGAAATTATCAAACTTATTGCAAAAGACATGAGTTCTATTCTAAGAATATCACCACTAAAAAGCTATTTATTATGTACACTTTACATTTTAGACAAATTAATTTAAAAAAAACCACACTTTCATATCAGGATCCCTCTAGTAGAGGTCTACTACTACTAGAAGAACTTTACTGGCAGTGTGCATTGACGTACGTTCTCCTGTGTTCATTGAAGCCTGGGCACGCACGCACGCACGCACGCACGCACGCACGCGCACACACGCACGCACGCACACACACACACACACACACACACACACACACACACACACACACACACACACACACACACACACTAAGGCTGTCCCCGAACATTCGGGGTTCGAACCTTCGCTCGTTAGGGTTGGCACTCGAATCTTAATTAATGGGCTTGAACCATCTTTTTTTTCTTTTTTTTTTTAACTCGAAAATATTTCTCGGCGAGAATGCGATATGCATAATAAGAGTACTATTGTTCATGTTGTGTTTACATGTTACATGTTTAGATGTGATTAATAATCAGGGGGGCGGCCCAGGCGGTGGCGTAACCGTCTGGGCACCCGACTGGTAATCCAGTCGCAGTGTGCCGCGGGTTCGACTCCCGAGCCCGACACGGCCTTTACTGCATGTCTTCCCCCATCTCTCTCCCGTTTCCTGTCAGCCTACTGTCTGTCCCTTCAAAAACCAATAAAAGGCGTAAGCCGCAAAAAAATATCTTAAAAAAAAAAAATAATAATAATCAGGGGGGCACACAACCGATGTGCCAGTGCACATACGTCATCAAAATGTTTTCTGCGCGCTAGATCAAATGCATGCAAGGCGCATTTGCGCACCAACAGCTGAGAAAGTTATGTTATGTTATGTTATCACAATTGAGTAAGGAACTCAAATGTGATGTTAATGTCCTGTAAGTAGACTTAGAAATAAAACTAGTGTTGACTAATCATTACATGTGGCTCTTATTTTGAAGAGGAAGTTATGCACAGGATGTCCGTTTCAGTTGTAAACAAGCTACTATGACACCCCCCCCCCCCCCCCCCCACCCCCCCGCAGAGGTTCGGAGCCTGAAGGTTATTTTTCAAATGAATTAGAAACGAATGGTTCGAAGGTTCGCTCGAAAATTCCTGCTGAAGGTTCGAGTCCTAAAAACAGGGCTAGGGTACAGCCTTAACACACACACACACACACACACACACACACACACACACACACACAACAATGTCAGCTCTATATCACCCCAACCAACCATGAGGACCTGCTTCAATGAGCCGTAAACAAGCACATAATTGACCATAACCTCACACTGAACCACTGATCTGATGAGTCTGCTGACTCACCGGAAAGTAGTTAGAGTAACACTGTGATCACAAACAGGGTCAGAGGTGTGTGTGTGTGTGTGTGTGTGTGTGTGTGTGTGTGTGTGTGTGTGTGTGTGTGTGCGTGTGTGTGTGCGTGCGTGCGTGCGCTGCTAAAAACTCAGCTTCCCATCATGCACCTGTGCACAAGTGTGAAGCTCAACAGCACCACTTTGTCTCCTGTTGGTACCCTAAACAGACGGACAGACATACAGTATAGGGAGCCTAAACAGACACGTATAGGGACACACATTGCTGTGCATTGGAGTGGCTGCACCACTCGAAAAATGTATCAACACTGCAAAAAATGTATCAACACTGCAAAAAAATGTATGAACACTGCAAAAAATGTATCAACACTGCAAAAAATGTATCAACACTGCCCCCATCAGGAGTCAGTGATCCATGCCAACCTATTCTCCCCTCTGGGTGCATATGACTATTGTCTTGTTCAGATGTGCGAATCAAATATAATAAGTAGTATCAAACTTCTGATGGAGGTCAGCCTCTCAGCAGCACGACCTGGAGATTCACTGTGACAAGACGAGCCATGAAGCCACTAGCAGATGGCTGGAGCCAGGCAGCGGTGCACAGAGCGTGACAAGAAGGACCCGTGTCACTAGTCGCAGTAGTCGGCCCCTCAAAGCCCAGAGGATGAGCAGCACTCATGGGTGATAATGACCACAGGCCTCCTGTGTAGCAGCAGAACAAGCAGCCGGAAGAAGAAATGAACAATGGAGGAAATGAGCCAGAGAGAGCTCAGTTGTCCCACACCTCACTCTCTCTCTCTCCTGGATCCTTTTAAGCATGAAACACAAGAAGGATATTAAACTACATCTTTATGTTTTGCTTCATAGCGACAGACCCGGCAGAGAGGATTGGGTGCTATCTATATTTCTATAACTTCCTTCATGTCACTTCACCTGGGTTCACGCCGTACGGAAAATGGTGATATTTAACAGCCGAGCTGCTGGTGATGGAAGTCATTGTAGCATGTATGACATTATCTAGCCTGCAATGATGGGAGTCTAATACGCAATTAACCTATTTAGACATGTCTTGCTGGGTTTAAATGCTTATGGTCCATAAAATACTTAATAGATAGGAAATAAGGTCTTTCTTCCATGGATTCAGCATACCTTATAGGAGGATCCAATGAGTCTTGTTGCCATAGCAATAGCGACACATCAGTGGTGTGAATAGAGATTTTGTGGGGTGGCGATAAGCTGACAGTTGAATAAAATCAACTGGATGATAATAAATAATAAACTGATAGTTCAAAGAAGTCATGTCAAGATAATGTTGTAATTCCCTGTCTGTACTTTTAACGTTATTGAAAATCATACTTTTGCTATATCGATTCGAAATACCTCGATACCACCCAATACAATTTCTTATCTTTGTGTCATGACAGCAGAGTCTTGTCCAGGCATGCGCATCCAGAGTGTGTTTATGTGTGTATACTGTATATGCAGTTTGTTTTAGTGTGCATACACACAGTTGGTATTTATGTGCGTGCGTGGATGCAGTGTGTGTTAGTGTGCATACACGCAGTTGGTATTTATGTGCGTGCGTGGATGCAGTGTGTGTTAGTGTGCATACACGCAGTTGGTATTTATGTGCGTGTGCTTGTGTATGATGTGCATGCAGTGTGTGTGATTGGGGTTTGTGAGAGAGAGTGAACCAGACGTACAGTGGAGTGAAAACAAACATGCTTGGAGGAGAGTAGCTTTTCTTGGAGTGTAATGAGAAGCAGCATTCATTATCAGAAAGCCTCCGGGGGTCTAATCAAGTCTAATCACCCCCCCAGCACTGCTTCCACATGTTTGCCTCCTCCAATAAAAAGCAAGTGGTTAGGGGAAAACTCAAAAGATGTCTGATGCTGGAGTGTGCACAAATGAGTACACTCCCTCACAGACATTATTATTTGTATTTATTTGTATTTTACTGTCTGATGTTTGTGGCTTTCGATATAAGAACACTTTCAATTCCACAGCTAAAAAGAAGCAATAACATAAAGCTCAGTTGAAGATAAACATTACCCTCAGGGCTGCCATATTCAGGATAACTATTACTTATTTCCCCTCTATCTGAACAATCTCTCTTTCACAAATGGTTTTCATGAAAACAATCATTTATATGCTCTTCTCCTCAAGGTGTTACTTAAATGACATGAAATAGCAGAACTTAGGGAGGATTCATATTCCTATTTATTGCCGAAAAAACAATGTTCTGGAAAGGTCCTAGCTGGGCTCTATAAAAGCCAATTCATACTCCCTCACGGCTAGCGCCTGAAGTTGCTTGTAAATATTGGAGGTCCTTGACATGAATATGTTTTGTGGCCGGTAAATTATATAGTATAGATCAGGGGTTCTCAAAGTTTTTGGCCGGGGACCCCCGGAAATGCTTTGGCAATGTCTCGGGACCCCCGCCCCGCCCCCTCCCGACCCCCAATATAAATTGACTGCTACAATAACCTTAAACCATTTTGGGCGGGAACCCCTTTTGGTGTTTTAAGCATTGTTATAATTTAGCTATTTAAAAATAGCAGATCTACAAGCTCATAGCGCGCCACCGAGTGGCGTGCTACGAGCTTGTAGGTCTGCTATTTTTGAAAAATCGTGAAAAGAAAATTAAAAAACAAAATCTTTTTTTTTTTTTGAAAATAATTTGGGGACCCCCCAAAATAATTTGGCGACCCCCCGAGGGGTCGCGACCCACGGGTTGAGAACCCCTGGTATAGATCGACACAGTCATGTAACAAAAAGTACCGGTATATATACAGTAAATGAGCCACAAATGTCAGCAGGAAGCACTGCTGTGTTGACAGTAATGCAGCGCTGCGGCTGCAGGCCACCTTCCAATACATTTTATCGCAGATTAAAGAAACGCGATCTCCCTCAACCAAGAACACAACAACTGGTTTGACAACAACGATGCTGCATTACGGACAATGCAACAATGCAGCCATCTATTCATAATCAACGTCATCAACGGCCCCATTGTATACAATGAAGAATGGAGGCAGATGTTTTCATAAAAGATGCAAAGAGGAAAAGATAAAGAGGGAGAGAGAAAATAATGACAAGATGAGACTGAGAGAGAAGAAGAGAGAGAGAGAGAGAGAGAGCAACTAACCATCATGCACAGAAGAACGAACAGTAACAAAGATTGGCTGTCAAAGAGAGAAAAGCATTAATGGTTGAATGAACTGAATACGCATGCATGCAGAGTTAGTTTCATATTTTTCATTATTATTTGTTCAATTCAGTTGAGTTGCGTGCGTGTGTGTGTGTGTGTGTGTGTGTGTGTGTGTGTGTGTGTGTGTGTGTGTGTGTGTGTGTGTGTGTGTGTGTGTGTGTGTGTGTGTGTGTGTGTGTGTGTGTGTGTGTGTGTGTGCATGTCTCTGCAACTAATCTCACAAACAACAGTAGTGTCAAATGTCTTGTGCAACCACCCAACTGTAACACCTCATCAGAAGGCCAAGGTTGACACATTTCCAACATGTGTCTAATCGTGTCTGATCACCTTCAATCAAACCCCACACATAAAAAACCTCCCGCGATCATCTCCAAGTCTTCCACCCAGCGCTCCTTTACACAATTAACAGATACAGAGGAATCTATCTAATTTCTATCTGATATTTAATAACATTTTATTTTATTTTATTTTAAATAATTTTTTAAAAAATGCCTATGAAATGACCAAATTAGGGATTCCAGGCAGGTTGAAATTTGTTTAAAATCGGCTGCATGTACTTCCAATACTGGAATTACTGATTCTAGTCTGTTTTACAGTATATAGTCTGGTTGAAACCTCTTATCTCCGCATAACGTTTTATATAACAGCTTTGGACATAATAAGGTTTCCACCTGACAGAAACCTTATTATGCCAAACCAATAGCCAATATATTTATTGGTGTAGCTCTATCTAGAACCCCAGAACCAGCCCTGGGGTTTACACAGCCGGCTGCACATCAGAAGGTAAATTAGAGTGAAATTACAGGAAGGGAGCGCAGAGAGAGGAAGTGGAGATGAGCTTCACAAGTCACCAGGAGTGATGAAATCCAAAGTGTTTGTCATGCAAGGATGTGTCACAACTTACTGTACTTGTAATTTAAAGTGTCACAGAAGGCTGTGAGGTTTAATAGCACACAGTTTTCTCTAGCTACTGCAGGGCTGGGAAGGAACAATAGGTCTTTTGATGTTGTTCACGGCTCAAACATTTATGGGAAACTGTTTGAAAGAGCATCCTTCATCCGCACAAAAACACACTGCATGAAAGAGAGGAGAGAGAGACAGAGAGTCCAGCTGTGAAGATTAACAAGCATCAAACAGAGAAAAAGAAATACTGCACACTGCTGAGGCCTAATTTTCACTGTGGCCTTTTGGAGTTTTTGGTTGTAACACGTTTGATGTTACAACCAACTGGCCTTTTTACTTGTGCAAATATAAATGGTATGGATAAAGTCGGTGTTAAGCTCTGTGAAGCTGACGAACCTTGTTGATCTTCAACTATTTGTTTGATATTGCTGAAAGCTGATATGGCCTCAAAATGAAGCAAATAATCTGCATTTTAACCTCACTGTTAATGTGCCATTTCATATGCAGAGTAATGGGCAGAGTTAGCAAACAAAAACAGAAACAAAGGGTTTCTGTCCAATTTACATTTTTACAATTGCAATTTACTGTAGGCATCCAGAGCGACTTACAAGTGCGAGATCAGAATGAGCAGCGTAAACTAAGCATGAACTCTAGTCAATAAACAGATCAGAATGAGCAGCGTAAACTAAGCATGAACTCTAGTCAATAAACAGCAAGGTAAATATATAGTAGAGTGTAGAAGATAATAATGTAGTGCCTCAAAGAAATTATGATACCAGGTAAACAATTACAGTAACTGAGCATCTGTCTGACTAACAATATATCAAATCACATTCTTAGCATTTGAAGTCAAGAAAAAACTAATCTGAGTAGCACAACATATGAAAATTAATGACCAAACCATTAGCTTGAATGGCTCAGAAGTAGCTTCTGTAAGGGGAATTTTAGAATGCCAACTACAGTGCCAAATATATGCATTATTGTGTATTTATCTACCTTCCATTAAGTCTCTTTGCTCACCAATGTGCTCAGTCTAATTCATGTAGCTGTCAATCTAACAGCTGACTTGACTCCTCCATGCTGTCAGCAAAGGTATACTTATTTGTGTGTCACCCTTATGTTTAGCGCAGATCCGTATATGGACAGTTAGTATTTGCATCTCTGTTAAGACAAGACTATAAGGACTGTCTGAGGATGGGGTTGAGGAGGCTTGCGCCCGGAGGGGCTGCTGGAACAGGCACGGAGGCCTATTCCTCACTCTCTGTATATTGTTTCTCTGCTGAATCTTCTTAATAAATTCTCAATACTTCACCCTGAAGAACTTTGTCATTCCTTCATCTTTGGACGATTATTTAATCGACAACACTTCTCACAAGGTGGGTTCTGATCACTTCAAAGTTTTTAACTCTTGGACCCAGAAGATTGTTAGACGGAGATCTGCCATCATCTGACTATATACTATGTATATGTGACTATGTACACAACACCACTGAAATAATAAGTTGGTGGCTGAAACCAGCCATCTTATTTCATTCCTGTTACATAAGCTGCAAAAAGAGTCATGTTGTCACTTCACTTGCGTTTGTCCCAGAATGACATGTTGACATGACAGGGTTGAAGAAATTAAACGTGAAAAGAAATACCCAGCTAGTAGTAGTATTACAGTCTGATGTTGTGTCTCATTTTCTAGCATAGCCACCTGTGACAACATTAAAATGTGTTTTTTCCTGTTTCATAAATGAGTTCTTCTTGGTGACAGTCAGGGTAGACTTAATGTGGCACTTGGTTCGTCTCAGCGGCACAGATTGCCAAGTCTGTGGATGTTGGCTGAGCTGAGGTAAACCAATCTGCAATCCTTCTCTACTATGTCACATCTGAGGCCATTAGCGATCGCTACCAAATCAGAAGCCGTTTTTTTCAAATCCCCTTGGTTCATGAAATATTCACCCGTTACTGTCGGCAAGGTAGCGGGCACTCAGAGGTTATTTAAGGTCAGAAAGGCACAGAGAGGCCCCCCGAGGGCCACATCAAGGGCTACATCGGCACACAAAAGCCCACGCCCTCAATTAATCTCTGTCAGCACTTGGACAATGTGACCCACAGCTGTACCTTTTCAGGGTCTGCTTAGCGCAAAGGGAGCAGACGTAGCTTCGACTGAGCTGCCATCCTGTCCTCAATTTATGGATATTCTATGGCAGGTGCCCTGTAGCAAGCTCAGGAGTGGAGAGTATTATTGATTTAACATTGAGAAACATGCATTTATTCAGCCATACAATGAGCAAGTCCATCATTCTCTGTCTCGCCATCCTGCCTGCATCTGTGTCCTGCCAATGCAGATCACAGACAACAGATCCCACCCTGTTGTCTGTCTGTGTCCCATATATCTAGATATGGGACACTAGGGGCAGCCGTCAAGGGCGACATCAAATTATTTTATTTTCTGAATGGTGACATTTACGGGATCAGATTTCTATCACTCATTTGCATATTGCATCACTGTTGTTGGTCAGTCAACCTTGTCGGTATGGGCACCCTGATTCTAGATTAGCTTTACATACAAACATACATAGTAAAAGTAACCACTGAAATTAGTTTGAAAACCCTTTCACTCCCTTTGTATCAAATTTGTCCACACAACCATTAGATTGATCTATCCCAGCCAAATTGATAATTCACCAGGGACGTACATAACTGACCAAGTAGTGAGGAAGGCACAGTAACGCTAACACGCTATCATAGCTTTGCCACCAGAGCGAGCCACATCACTTCCTTGTTTTGCTCGGCAAGTAGGCTATGTGACGGGAGAATAGCGCTTGATGTCTTTACGGTGCTGCCTGGAGCCACACATTCGCAGTCATATGAGCCGGGCGGTGCTTAGACGCCCGCACGGCATGGGTTTGTAAGGCAATCAAGCGCTCCCCTTCCCCAGTACAGCTACAGAGCTGCGGAATCAGCTGGGAATGATATAAAGTGATTGAAGGTGTGGGTTATCGGTGAAATTTACAACGGTCACATGGCGGTAACCAGCCAATCAGAATCAAGTATTGGGACTAACCGTTTTAGAACACATAATTAACACCTGTCCCCTGTACAGACCACCTTCGGAGGCCGGCCTCTTCCACGTGGGACCAGAGACAAGGGCGTACGTGGGTACTCGATACTGAGTTGGACATTTGAGGATGATACACGAAAGAAGAAGAAGACAACAGCAGACTACGGGTTTTATGGGTAAGTCTCCCATTGGCTTAGAGGCAGCCTAGAGGCAGCAAATCATGTAAAAGTGTCTATTAAGGTCATCTTTACGGTCGCTAGTACAGAAGTAAAATGTACTCCGCAAAAAGAAAACAAGTCAGAAAAAATAAATACGTTTGGGAACGTTATTTTCACCAAACGTTGTCCACAGTAGGCTGAAAATAGCTGATCTGCAAGCTCACAAAGTGTCGCATTGTGAGCTTGTAGTTTGGGCAGCTATTTTCAGCAAAGCGATTTAGAGTAGAGAGAAACACTAGCAGACCTATAGACCCCTGGGGGAGCCCATGCAGTCAAGTATATATATTGTTAGGATTAAGTGATTAAACTGTTTTCGTTTTGCTTCTGGATGGAATACAAATGTGTTATCTAACGGCTGCAGCCACCCTGAGAAGTCAGAGGACAACGACTGGGAACTTTGCTTAAGGAAGAGGAGACATTCTGGGGCTGTAATGATGTACCTAAACATTTGGTACACAACAAACTACCGTACGTCATCATTTTTTCAAATGGAGATACAGTAGAATGCTGCAGAATTAAATCACATGTCTAAAGAACGAGATGGACATGCTCATGTTCTGCTAATGACCTGCCCTGTGGAACAGCCAACAAGAAGGGGAAAGAGAGCAACACAACATTTGTTAAAACTACATTTCCCAGCCTCCCTGGGGAGGATCATTATCTCTGTCTTTTCCCCTGGCTGCTGTGCTCCAGCTGTGCTCCAAGTTGTACCTACTAGGACAGCACAATATATCATCACAATGTCAAATAGTTACATTACAAAGCACAGCTGAGGCTTCTTGATAGAAAACTAAATATAGTAAGGTTCACATTATGGAAGAAAATTACTTCTTGGTAACTGGAATTGCAGGCATGATTTATTTAGGAATATCTGACTGAATTGTATATATTTCACTGTCCAGGAATAGTTGAGTATCTGACCTATTTTCCTTGCTCTTTCTTTCCATCTCAATTCTTCTTCTCTTTGCTGAAAACTATGAGAGCTTGTATGAATCATTTCATCACCTTTTTTGCAAAGCGTCAGACACACGTTATCATTGTTTACAATGGCTGCACCACACTGGAGGCGCCGACTGTCGTCAAAGCCTGTCGACGTGTCTCTCAAAGCTCGGTTCTATTTTGGAGCATCGGCACGTGGCACAGACCATCCACAATGATGCAAGCAGAAAGGTAACCTCTTTTATTCCTGTGAAAGTGACGCTTTCCCTTAGGTTTATGCTAAGATAAAATAAAATAAAAGATGGTGCAGTGTTAATTGTTTCCAACCAGGCTTAGAACCGCGTGCCTATACTGTTTGTTTGTGTGCATGTGAACACCAGCAGTGTTGTGCCACCAGTGGACAAGCTGCATGCACAGGCTGTGCTGGCTAACACTTCACCATTTAGTAGTATTTGATTGATTGATTGATTGATTGATTGATTGATTGATAATTTATTAGACAATAAGATGCAAACAGTACAGGGTACAGTAAAGCACATTTGATCCAAAAGGACAGCACCGAAGAAAGAAATTGCGTTATTGCGGTATTGTTTCCATTCGGGTCCCATGCATTACAATAACAATAAAAACAACAATTGAAATATCTCAAAAAACATTAAATCTATGTACAGATTGGAATAGAAATGAATTGGGGGGGGGGCGTAGAGTTGTGGCATAACTGGCAGGTGCAGCAAGCGCTGCTACTTGGCCGTCTCCGTTGTGCATCTTTTCCTTTCCTTTTTTTCGTCTTCTCTTTCTCTTGTATCACAGCCAAGATGCCAGTGAGACGCGACCCAGGAATCTCCTTTGCGTTTGAGTAAATGGCCACGCCCCCCCTCGCGACTTTCCCTACTTGCGGGACTTTGGGGGATGTGTTGCAACTCGAATAGGGCCAAGTCGGCTAAGTGAACTTTAACACGGCAACATGCACGCTTTAGCGCTTGGTGGCTCAACTTTGTTTGAGACAGTGCCCCTCCGTCACGGTCTAAAACTGTACTTTATCCCCTACTACTAGCAGGAGGGGGGAGTAACCATTTACTCAAGCGTGAAGGAGATTTTCCATGCTCGCCAGCGAGACGCTCAGTGGGGAGTCCACTCCAGGCCACCGTCTATGTGGTCAACCTGCATAATGTGCATACATGTGGGTGCACTTCATTTTATGTCCCTAATGTGTGTTACAGTAGCGGGGAGAGAGATGGAGAGAGAGAGAGAGCGAGAGAGACGTGTACATGCTAGTTGTATTAAACAGTATGGATTCAGAGAGTATGTGTTTCCTTTATATCCACTTATGTTTGCAGTTTGCACCCTCAGGCTGTTCACAATTCTCCAGAAGGCAGCCATGTATTAGAGTAAGAGTCAGTCAGTACTTAGTGAAAGATGTATCGCCCACCCTCTCTCTCTCTCTCGCATGCGTGTACACACACACACACACACACACACACACACACACACACACACACACACACACACACACACACACACACACACACACACACACACACACACACACACACACACACACACACACACACACACACACACACACACACACACACACACACACACACACACACACACACACACACACAGCATCCAGCTCCACCAGGATGTTTTAAATCAGATTGCTCTCCTGGATCAAAAATATTGAGCGGTCTGAGAAGGGATGTGGGAGAGAGTGAGAGGAGACAAATTGGAAGTGTCCGGTGGTCACCACAGATAATGGAGTGTCAGCGCCCACAGACTAATTAACTAGATGCTATAACTGCTCCATCTGGCCACTTGGGAATGATTAGAGTTTAGGACTGAAGACCTCAGTGGTGATTAACGAAGGCCATTCACTCCTATTGACACCAGTTGTGCACCCTGATGTGAAAGCCTATCGTCTGTCTGTCCCCATTAGGGCGAGGATAAGTAATTGTCGGGTCAATCGAAACACACGTGTCACTGTTGTGTGAGTCACTTCATGACAGCCTCTGGTGCCAGAGCTTTCCACTTTGTAGCCTGATGGAGTGTTTCTGTGCGTGCGAGTGTTGTGTGTGTGTGTGTGTGTGTGTGGTGTGTGTTTGTGTTGTTACAAACCAATATTATGTAGGAGTAATTGGAGGAGGAAAGTATTTATTTACAAAATAGATTAAATAAATTGAGGCGATAATGAATGCTTACAAAATGTATGGATCAAAACTCAAAATAACTGGAGGACAGAAATAATCCCTAACCGATAACACAAATGAGCACTAACGCAAAGGAACAGTCCTTCCCGAAGGGACAAAACTTATATCAAACGTTAGATCAAATAAACACAGTTTAGCGATGAGCGGGTGGGAGACCAAGGAAAGAGAGCACTCCTGTGGCTGTCTCCCCGTTGAAGCACTGGAGGTGAATGACTTAAGTAGACAGACTGGAATGGGAGGCCGTGATCAGCGACGCCCCCACACGACCGACAGCCAACCAGGGGTGATCAAATCCCCGGCTGACGAGCCGGCCTCCCTCCAGGTGTCAACGATGAGGGTATCAGTATCCGCACCTGCAGAGGAATAAGGAATAACAGGCAGGCACCCCCCCTAACCTACGGTGGATGATAAGCCTACTATAATATAGGGATATCGTAGATAGCTCTAACTCTGACACCTATAAATAAATATTCTTTTATAATACTGCCTCGCACATAATAATAAACAAATTGAATAACAATATTCATAACAGTGTGCGTGCGTGCGTGTCAGCGTGCATGCGCATCAGGAGGAGTGCAATCACATCATCATCATACCCGGAAGTTATGCGGGAGCGCCTATAGTGGCAAAAAATGACTCCATACATCCAAACAGACATGCAAACATCTGATTGCCTTGAACGACTTTAAACTCACTTTGCCACTCACTTTATGCATGCCGCTGCGCATACCTTCTATTCTGCTACCTGTTTATGTAGTACGTATTGGTCGTTAGCCTTAACTATATATAACTATATCTCCTCCTTTCCTTTCTGTATCTTCCCTGTTGTCTTACTACTGCTGCGCTGCGGTAGTAAGACATCTCCATGTGTCTGGAGACAGGGAGGGACATGAAGATCATCTCCATGTGTCTGGAGACAGGGAGGGACATGAAGATCATCTCCAGGTATAGAGGACACATGCAGCCAAGTGGATCCATGTGTCTGGAGACAGATTCTCTGATAAAACGGCTAAAGTGGATTTCTGAAGAGAATTAGATGCTTAGTTTTCATCGCTCAGTGTTTTTTGTTTCTTGTTTTCTTTTGTAAAAAAAAGAAAACCTCTTTTTCCATTTATTACTTGATTGTCACTTACTGTTTCCGTTGTCTGTGCAAAAAATAATAATTTGATGCTTTGTCACTGCTGCACACAACTCAACCAGGAAATCATGAGTTTATTGCAGACAGTAAGGGTGATGAATGATTTCTCAAATTACACTAATAATGAAACTGCATGGTTAAATTCTTTTGAAGTTGGACCCTAAATAATGAGAAAATGGGCTGCCATATAGCTTTGTTCTAAACAGTGCTCTGCATGAGGAAGAGTGGCTGTCAGAGTCCTGTAAAAATGTCTGTTTGATTTAGCGAGTCGGCTCAGCCGTTGATTTATAAAACATGGCTGACAGTTCTCATCTCTACCTGCAGAGAGAAGAGCAGCTAGCAGGGCAGCAGCAGGTACTGTGCTAACCTCTTAAATGCCCCAGTGGTCGAGATCGGCTATTTCCGCCACTTGTTTGCCCCCAGAATAGGGATGATATAGACTTAGAGCGTCGCAGCCCCGCCCCCTCGAGAGACCCGGAAAAGAATTCCCCGTTCATTTTCCTCATAGACTTTTCAAAAAGTAGGTATTTAAAGACGTTTATGTTGCGGACAAAGCCAACTCGAGTTGTGACAAATCATGACAATAAACACAATGTTTTGGGCTGAACAAATAATTAGAAAGAAGAAAAAAAACTTTTTTTGTTGTTTTTCTTCCTTGTAATTATTTGTTTGGTCCAAAATATTGAGAATACTGATATAGTATTGGTTTCAGCTAATACAATTCCACAACATGCAAACATGACCCGCTTTAATTACTTCAGTCTAAATTAGTACCTCAATGCTCAACACAAGTATAATTAAAGGCATTTGAAATGACATAAAAAATGTTAATTTTCAGGATTCCAATTCAAAAATAGCAAAAACTAATTCAAAGGTTTCAATTCAAATATAGCAAAAATAGCCGATCTACAAGCTGAGCAGCGACGCGTTTTGAGCAACGCGTCGCAGCGCAGAGCTTGTAGATCGGCTATTTTTGCTAGAACAGTATGGCCCTAGGGAGTGAGTGTGGAAATATAGTGGCCCTCTCCATCGTCAAAGTTGCCCACTGCCCTGCTCTATAGGGTTCATGCATGCATGACGTGGTTAAAGGGATGGAATATATATATAATAGCACAGCATACAGCACATTGCATGTGCGTGCGTGCGTGCGTGCGTGCGTGCGTGCGTGCGTGCGTGCGTGCGTGCGTGCGTGCGTGCGTGCGTGCGTGCGCGCGCGCGTGCGTGCGTGCAAAACAAATGATTGCAGTGGATTCAGAATCATGAATCATGAAGTGGATGTGATGCTTATGAAACAACATCACTGGTCCTCATCTTTGACTCAATGACCCTGTGTTATTTATGCTACCAGCGGTTGGTTGCTATACAGGCAGATGGGAAATAATGCAGCATATTTTCAGCTAATTTCATGCATTAAACAATCGTTTGGGGATTAATTAGCGTTACTTTGAAGTTTTTAATTCGAAACGTGACAATGTGACGTGCACGCACGCACGCGCGCGCGCGCGCGCGCGCACGCACACACACACACACACACACACACACACACACACACACACACACACACACACACACACACACACACACACACACACACACACACACACAGTCATTAATCGACTACGAAAAATACACAAACAGAACTAACTCCACCACAGACAAGGAGAGACTCAGGTCATTTAAGCACTCAGGATAATTAGACACCGGCAACACCACTTGTCTTCGTTCAGTTTCAGAGAGAACTAAGACAGTCAGGAGGAGACATTCTTCAAGTGAACAGACCTCAGGTCCCCTGTGGGAAACTCATTTCTCAGAGAAAGTAGTTCTCCTCTCAGGACAAAGTCACAAGAGCACCTGAGAGAGAAAGGACATGCGCCGCATGTAGAAACAGGAATTGGTTGGATGCATAACTAACCACCCTGTAGTATAGTGTGTATGTCTTTCCTGTGTTATTTTAGATGTAGTTGCCAGAGTTAGGAATTCAATTAATCTAAAGTAATGATAACATTGTGAAACGTAATTTGTTCAGTTGTCTCCTCACCATTATATAAAGGTTAATAAGCAATCTCAACATTCCATCAGACTCACAGACAACCAAATCACAGAGGTATGGTACTATAATTGTTGTAATTGTTGTACGTGCTCATAAGTGATGCTTTATAGTCTATAAAGCATCACTTATGAGCACGTACAACAATCACAACGTACAAGCATTAGCCAGAATTGCACAACCATCAGTGTTATCAGTAAATGGTATTGCAATTATACAGTAGCACTTTTCTAGTATTGCAATTATACAGTAGCACTTTTCTAGTCTTCTGACTGCTCAAAGTTCTTCACAATGTATACTCGGGGTGCATACTTTGGTTAGACATACCAACAGTCCTACAGTCATTAGTCATTGGGTTAAAACTACTAAAACAGCCAGATGGTGGAGTGGAGGCGACCAGGCAAGACACCAACCTGCTCATTTGGAGGAGTTAGGTTCAGTGTCTTGTCCAACGACACTTGCACAAGACGCTAGCTCTGGGTTTTTATCTCAAGCCTACTTAAAGGAATGAAGCACATTCTTTCACACTTGAGGCCATTGAGAAAGTAGGTACAGTAAAGCATAATAGGAGCACGTTGCAACTCACCCAACCCTCCGTTTAAAAAAGAAATGAATCAAGTCATGATGATTGGTATGTATTGTGCAAGTTTTGGGGGAAAAGACATCAGACTTTAACTACCAGCAATTTTCAACTCACCACTTAGGAAAGTGAAGGACATGATCTGCAGAGGCAGTCCTGTAATTAACATCCTGTACAGCAATTATCTGATACTCAGAAATCAGCGATAGATAACGAGAACACTTACATCTAAAGTAAATGCAGTGCAGTTCAGTCAAATATTCATAATTGTCTTCAGAAAACGTGGTCTTTGCAATCAAGCCTATTCACCCAGTCCAGTGCTATATCAAAGTAACAATTTAGATGCGTCTTGGTAGCTATGGTGTCACTTCAATGAGCCTGGTTTCTGTTTTGTTAGATGAAATCTCCCAGTATATTGTGGGTAACAGTGGGCATGAGGTCTTGTTTGCTTGGAGGTAGTCCAACATAAAACAAATGTTGCCCAGAATCATAACTTGATTTCCTCCACTTGGCAACCTGGAATCTGTACTTTGTCACTATAGTGTAAGAAATAGTGAAAAAAATATATGTTTTCTTTCAGCTCACACGTGTTCGTGTACCAGAAATATATAGTGCATGTGCACACATGTGTGTGTGTGTTACAAATGTGTTCCCCCTCAACACACACACGCACCCCGGAAAGACCTCTCCCACAATTCAGAACATGGAACATTGAGCTACATGAACGTTAACAGAGACTAACTCTAATGACTGGGGTGAGCTGCAACTTTCAACGCGCTGCTGCAAGCCGCAGTGTCCTGCGGTGAGGGTTAAAAACCGCAGCACATCAATCAGGCTGCAACTCTCTCCTGCTCACTGCAAGGTCATCATATAGCTCTGGGAAACTCTCAGTTCTCTTGACTTCCTCCATTCATCATGACTAACCTCGGAGCGAGACAGCAGACGAGGATGGTGTCCCCTCCCTCCATGCACTGCCTGCCACCGTGTCAACTTTATATCTAAGATGAGATTTTCAGGACACTGATGTTCCAGAATAGGAGCTGAGCTCATCCCACAGTCACAAGAAGAGTGGACATTAACTCAACATATAGACACATATAGTTGTGATACACACAGTGTGAGCATACACACTCTCCTCTTCCTCTCTCTCTCTCTCTCTCTCTCTCTCTCTCTATCTCTCTCTCTCTCTCTCTCTCTCTCTCTCTCTCTCTCTCTCTCTCTATCTCTCTCTATCTCACACACCTAGAAAAGTAAACTGCCTCCCTTGAGTATTTCTGAGTTGAGAAAGAAGATCAAGGTGTCGGGCCATGAAAATAAATAGGTTGCTCGCTCTGTCTGTCTCTCCCTCCCTCTCCCTCTCCCTCTCCCTCTCCCTCTCCCTCTCCCTCTCCCTCCCTCATCCTCACCCTCTCCCTCATCCTCACCCTCTCCCTCCCTCTCCCTCATCCTCACCCTCTCCCTCATCCTCTCCCTCTCCCTCCCTCCCTCATCCTCACCCTCTCCCTCCCTCTCCCTCATCCTCTCCCTCCCTCATCCTCACCCCCTCTCCCTCTCCCTCTCTCCCTCCCTCATCCTCACCCTCACCCCTCCCTCTCCCTCTCCCTCTCCCTCCCTCATCCTCACCCTCTCCCTCTCTCCCTCCCTCATCCTCACCCTCTCCCTCCCTCTCCCTCTCCCTCTCTCATCCTCTCCCTCCCTCATCCTCCCCCTCCCCCTATCTCCCTCCCTCCCTCCCTCCCTCTCCCTCTCCCCCTCCCTCCCCCTCTCCCTGTTGTGCGTGAGTGCGTGACTCTCTCTGGGCAGAGTCCATTTGATTCAAACTGTTCCCGAATACGATCGCCTGGTCCCCGCTGGCGATTATTCACATTGGCCTTGATTCTTCCGCACCCGAGTACACTTCATTCAAATGTATTCAATGCTTTCACGTTGCATCGATCCGTATCCGAGTACACTTCAATCTGTCCCAAGACTACCTCCATGTGGTTCCGGGAACGGTTGGGTGATCCGCTCCCGGGAACGGTATGCAGCATTCACACTACCACAACATTTACCAAGTGGTCCTGAGTGCACACCCGGGACCATAGTGTGAATCTGCCCTCTCTCTCTCCCTATCTCGCTCACTCTCTCTCTGTGGTCTGATACAGATAGTCTCACAGACGGAGCTCTGCCACAGGGACCATGCAGCTGGGGACAGTGGCTCCCCTGTGTTCACACTGCAGGACAACAACCGCTCTATGCTTCCCCCTCCATAATCCCCCAACTCCTCTCCCCCACCTGACTCATTTAGCTTCACCCCCCCATCCATTCCTTCACAGCTTTATCCAGTCCCTCCAGTCTCCATTACTTTAACTTTCTGCTCCATCATATCTTCCCCTCCACTTTATTTCATGCTGTCAGTTCATTTTATGTTCTCTATGTACGCCCCTCCTTCTCTGTGATAATGAGGGGGTGTGGGATGGTGGGCGGCGGTGGTCTTGCTTCCCTGCTCTCGTCTCTCTATGAAAGCCAACACGGTTTTAAATCCTGCAGCAGCGCCCCGTCACTGGAGCAGATAGTCACTGTACCGGAATTAATCCGGGAGCCGGCAGGTCTCACCCTTCAATGGACCCACACCCTGAAACCAGAACCAGAACCACAAAACCAACACTGATGAACCCAGAAGCCTTCCCTCAACAGGCCTTCACAAAGGATGATTTCAGATGACTAATCAGCTAGAAAGAAATCCTCGTTCCCCCTCCAAGTTCCTGCTACAACACCACCCCCCCCCCCCACACACACACACACACACACACACAATGCAGGATGTCACATGCCACATGATTTCGTTTTTCATGAGGACAATGGCTTCAAATAGCGCTTTCTCCGCAGCATATTGAAATGTCAACATCATTAAGGTCAACTGTCTAAATCAGCTACGGAGCGGGAGGGCAGGGGGGAATAAACGAGAACAGTTGAAACCTAGTTAGACCGTGTTGGCACTGGGCAGTGTGTTTGTTGGACGGATAGTCAGTGGATATGAAATGCTAATCTGTAATATTTCTGTAGTGGTCCTAGTCATATTTGTTCTTAAGGTACTGAAGTAGTATCATTCATAATCACAAATTAGGATTTAAATGCCGGTGTGTTCACCCCAATAGGATGTGCAAGCTCAAACAAATTAACTAAATTAAGCAGTAGAGTGCTGAGGTAAGGATTTAATGTTACAACTACCACCCACTAAGTTCACCCTCTCACGACAGGGCCAATGTGTTGGTAGAGATCACCCCTCTGGCTGACTGTAAGAACATGACTCTGCCCCCTGCTGGGCTCTGTGAGCATTGACACGATAAGCCTTCTCTCTCCTGTCATGATGACTGTGCCTCAGACTGTAATCCCTCTCCAGTGGTTTCTTAATTAAACATGGACGACACATGAGGCTCAAGACGCTGTCCAGGCCCAACGGGGGAAAGGACATGAATACTGATGTTTGACTGGATTAAGAAGCTTGTTACTCAACAGCTGTCACTCCTGCTGGGGACAGAAGAAGAAGAAGAAGAAGAAGAAGAAGAAGAAGAAGAAGAAGAAGAAGAAGAAGAAGAAGAAGAAGAAGAAGAAGAAGAAGAAGAAGAAGAAGAAGAAGAAGAAGAAGAAGAAGAAGAAGAAGAAGAAGAAGAAGAAGAAGAAGAAGAAGAGGATCAGGAGGAGTAGAAGTAGAAAGAAGTTGTATGATATTGTGGGATAAAAAAGCAAGAAAGAAAAAAATATGTTGCTTTTGATGCCCGCACAGGCGCACACACAGACAAAGACAAATCGATGCTCACGTAAGCGTGCACACACATGCATGCACACACATGCGTCACACGCACACACCATTCTGCTATTGTCCTAGTTTGCATGCTCTAAAATAAATGTTTAACCCTGCAGCAGTGAAACCTATTTCCTATATTCAATATATTCTATAGCTTGATGTATTTTATAATTAGCTTAATCTGAATGATTGTTTTATTTGTGTGTCTGTGTTGTTGTAAAGCGTAAACAAATAGCACAGCAAAGATGTGTCTGTCCATCTGTCTCTCTTTGTCTGTGGGACTGAGAGTTTCAATGAACAGCAGGTATTCCTGTCTGGCACAAAGTGGGTGTTTGGGTGGGGGGGAGAGGGCAGTCGATATGAAAACAATGCATAACCTACATTCTCCTGACCTGCATGTGATTAGGGACGTCTGGAACTCAAGAACAATAGACGACCCACTGGCCGTGGCTGTGGAGATTCATACGGGTGACAATGTATGTGAGATGATCCCTTCAGAGTGACAATCACACATATCAGAATGAGGTCTTCGACTTCGATGTCACCAGACACACCGCTTTCAATTCACACTGTGTCTCTGCCCGCCGGCACTGCCGTAAACCCCTCCCTACTAGTAACGGTGTTTGGTGTGGGTGTCACTTTATGTACACTTTAAGTACAAGACATACAGTAAGAACAGTGGCACACATTTATTTGTAAAGTACATACAGTATGAAAATAAAAGCCACACATAGGGGTGAATAAATCTCTGCTGATCCCTCCTCATTACCTCCTCTCCTCTCCCACCCAAAGAGCCAACACAGTCTCTGTGGAGCTGCTATTTCCACTGCAGAGGAAGGATTTCATTTCAGCTTCAAAAATGCAAATAAATAGTGGTAAACGGATGCTGAGTGCAAAATACTAAATAAACGAGAGAGGAGGATGAACAAAAAAAAGCAACCAATGCAATCTTTTGATTGAGTTAGCAGGAAGCTTTCTGCTGAGAACATCACTTTTCTAGGTCACTTCTCTAGGCCTGTGCTTAAAGATCTCACACAACAACATATGCCAACTGGCCAGGTTTTGACACAAGGGCAAACACAGTAGACCCGCCTGCCGTCGCTAATGCCTGCTGGGGTTATCCCTGCATCATTATCTCTGTCTGGCCGGGCTCTCTCTCTCTCATCCATCTTAGCATTGTGTAGGTCTCTCTCTCTCCCATCTCTCTTTTCATTGATTGTGTACATCTCACAGACCTGGGTCACTCACAACACCATCTGCTCATTGATGCTGAGATTAGGGTTGCAGAGCCAGGAGGCCACAGGGCCACGACATGTTAAGAGGAAGGCTGATCTGGAGACCGGAATTAAATTTCAGCTCAGAATAACTTTGACATCAGAGCAGGAGGGGAGGGGAGGGAGCGGAGAGGAAAAGGTGAATTAGGGATTTGAAAGGAGAGAGTGTGTGTGTGTGTGTGTGTGTGTGTGTGTGTGTGTCTGTGAGAGGAGGGGGGGGGGGGGGGGGGGGTAGGACCACCAGCCCATTTTCATGCCGTTTCCTGACAGCTTCCTCCAATGAAAATCGATGGCCCCCCTAAGCCCACCCAGCCTCCCGATACTGTGGTTTATCTGACCGTCTCTCTCCCCCCCTGTCCTTCCTCTCTCTCTCACTCAATAAACTATGCTGAACCTGGGGTCTACTTGAATCAATGATTCAGGGGCTCCTGCAACCGCAAGCTTATAAAAATCACATCACACTCAGTCAGCACCCCGGTGGTAATACATCTCATACCAACTAAACAAGGACTTTAGAAGAGGCATACGGTACATGTCCAATCATCCGAGCAGTGAGCACATTCTACTGTGAATGCTAAACCACTGTGGCCGGCTGGCCGCTGGTGGCTCATTCATTACCCATGCAGGAGATGATGTGTCCCGGTTCCCTGCTCATGAATATGAGCCTTTGCATTTATCTGTCCGGGTTCGCAGGCCATGAGGGCTCCAACCGCTGTGCCACCTGCTGATGCAAACGCATGTCGAGAGGCCAACACAGCAGATGCTAGTCCAGGTGATATGGCTCACATGCCTGCCAAAATGCCCCCAATTGAACTATTTCCGAGACAATCCCTCTGAACAGAATGGCAGACGGAAGGGAGGAAGGGAGGAAGGGAGGGCTTGAGGGTGGATTGATTGAATCAAGATTCGTTCCGCAAACCTCTCATTCAATTTTCTATGAGACCAAAGGGCAAACACGTGCGAGGGGTTGTGAGAAGGGTGCAAAAAGATACATGTGTGCAAATGAGCACGTTATCCACGTCTCGAAAGCCAACCACATTGGTCAAAACATGAGGCTGCGGCTCTGGTGCTGCCTGTTTTTGTTTTCAGTAAATATCTTAGCTACACCAGCATTGTACTTGTGTTGAAGTAGCTGATGCCTAACATGCCTAACCACAGGCGCAGGCATTGTATTGCGCCCACACGCCTGCAAGTGGCTGACAGGAGAGCATGTCAGCGACAGCGAGCCCAAACGAGTGGAGAAACTACATTCTAAACTAAACTACATTCCCCACCTTGCAGAATCTGTTGAGGGACGCAAAGCCCCTATACTGTTGTGTGATACTGTTGTGTGTAGTGTGATAGATCTACAGCTGAAAAGGGACCTAAACAGCCAGGGTGTGAATCTTGCTGATGTGTGTGAGGGGCGCAGCGACCAGATGATGGCTTGTGTGGTCATTTACTGTACTAAACAATAGACTTGGCAGGCAAACATTGTTTGTTAAAAAGGCACTAAACAAACAAACATTAAAAGTCCATAGACTTGGCTGCCACTGATGTGGAGAGAATTACCATAACAGACAGAGGCAGTAGGAGAGAGGAAGGAGTAAGGAGGGCTGAAAAGAAAGAAATAGCTTTTGGCGTGGAACTATTTACCCCAAAAGCTGTAGAAGGGGATGGGAAGTAAAAGTTATGTTATTCCTTGTTATTATTCCAGGTTATGTGAACATAAACCAAAGTGACACTTGCTGACACCACTGCCCAAAAGCATTACGTCAGTGAACCCTGATGGGAGAATTATGTCCCTACTCCCTAAGGTCTTTGCCCCACCAGACCGCATTTTAAAGACCGCCAGGATTGTCTCCTCGTTGCTGATGTCACTTTGCACTGTTGGCAGTCATGCTTCACAGGAGACATGCCTGACCATGCGTTTCACGGCTGGGGAAATAGACGGGACAATTGGCTGAGCTCAGGAGAGTAAACAGAACCACCGGTGGAGCAGGAAACAACAGAGGAATATTCATAAAGATTATTCATGGCTGCCTGTCAGCGGGGTGACAAATCTGGGAGGTAATGGTAGCAGCGGATGACAGAGTGAACCCTGAGCTCCACTAAATGGACAGGCAGGCATCACAGCAGAACAGACCTGAGCCTGCATGCGACACCGCCGTTTCCATCTCATCCATAATAAACAGGCCTGCATAAATAGGCTTTATAATAAAACAGGATTCAACATGAATACTACCTGACGTTCCCCACAAGGGGCTAATCGGAACGGTGACAGGGACGATTACAATAGCAAATCATCCTGTGTTCTTCCTGTGGTTCCATTTGTACAGATGTTTCTGTTGGTGTTTTCTCTGTTTAGAATGTTTAAACAGATAATATTATATGAAAATCTAACTTACCGGTATGCACAACACATTCAGAGCCATACTGTACAGTATGTATTTCTGTGGTTTGACTGCATTGGAGGAATTTGGAGCCAGCTGCAGGTACAGTCGCTCTCAAAGGGGCATAGTCAAGAAGAGCGAGTGCTATGTGGAGAATGTGTGACAGGTGGTACGATGGAGCAGAGAGCCATGCAGGGGAGGCATGTTTGATCTCCTGCTCTGGGAACTTCCTAAAAAAGAATAAAATATATCACACAGTTCAAAAAGTCTGGACGGGGAGTTTCAGCTCCCCATTCTTTTGTTGCTGCTGCAGCAAGCGTAGCCCAGCCAGCACTCTGCGTTCATACGTTTAGCAGCGCTCTGCATATCTGTCACGGACGCCAACCTCAGAAGAGGGATAAGCCAGTGCTTTTAAAGCAGTTCAGAGGCAGTTGATTTGTGCCTTTTACAGGGATTTTTTTAGCCTCCTCCATGATTCAGTAATTCTTTTATACCACCATATGCACTCGGTAGCAGGTCATTATACAGCTCACTGGAAATGACTAAGAGCTAAAAACTTGAAGATAATCTTCACTGTGCTACGTGAGGTGACATTACGCTGAGGTAGCACTGTAGCAGTGGGCGGCAATGATACTGTAAGTGTGACACCTTAAAGCCAGGCAGGTGACTCTTGATTACTACCGGCGGCAGGTTGAGTGACCAATGGCCATGTCTTAAACACAGTAAATTGGCCTGGGCCGTGGCTCAGCGGTCCAGGCACCTTGGCTGGTAATCCAGTCTGGCAGTGTGCCGCGGGTTCGACTCCTTCGGCCTTTACTGCATGTCACTCCCCCATCTCTCTCCCCACTTCCTGTCAGCCTACGGTCTGTCCCTCCATAAAAAATATAAAATAAAGGCAAAAGCCACACAAAAAAAACACACAAAAAAAAAACACAGTAAATTAACTTAACCATCAGCATACCTTCCATCTGTCCAATACTGATTTGTTGTCGCTGAGCAAAGAAGCAACACATTTGCACCACCTGGAGGTGTGCAGTGACAGCTGACGGATCTCAAGCAGCCACGACCAGCAGGCCCTGCAGGTCCAGAGCCAAGGCCATTTAGCAAGGCTGTCCATCAATGCACGGTGGCGACAGGTAAGACATGACACCACTGTGTGGCACGACCGGCAAGCAGTGATCCAAGCTAATCAGCATAATGAGCAGAAAGTTAGGAAGACATGCTCCAGCCTTCTAACACAGCCTCTGCCCCTGTACAGTACAGTACAGTATAGGCTGTACCACAGTACCATAAACATTTCCATCTCTCTCCACTATGTCACTGTTTGGATCTAGGGACATGGGCACAGTGCTGTTATGTCACTGATACCCTGTAAAGTAGCAGGATTCAGCTTTGACAGAGACAATGCAGCTTGTCAGAGGCATTTCTTCTCCATGTTCCTGCTGCCTGACCAGGCACATTGACAGTCTGGTTCTCTCCCAGGAAATAGACTTTAGTAGCAAAACATCCACTGTCATGACCCCACACTCGACCCACATTGATAAGAGAAAATCATTTTTTGATAGATAGAAATAGTAATATACAAAAGCGGTGAAGCAAATGCATTGGCTACTTGCAGAACTGGGAACTTCTGAAGTCTTCAGCACTACAGATTAAATGTAATTTCTCTTTTCTTCTTCTTCTGGACTCCTTGACATACTGTTTGCGAATGCTGCTTGCTTGGCCAACAAATGTATTAGGCAAAATCTAAAGGACATACTGAATGAGTAACTGGGGCCTAACATTCAAGGGGCCTAACAGTCAAAGCAATTAGAACTCCTTAAAAGCTATCAAAGAAACACAATAGAAGAGATTTATGGACTCCTGCCACTGACAGGCTGATTACTCATGAGTCATACTACTGACTCAATCACTCAAACTGCTTGAACAGTGTGTGCGTGTGTGCGTGCGTGCGTGCGTGCGTGCGTGCGTGCGTGCGTGCGTGCGTGCGCGCGTGCGTGTGTGCGTGCGTGTGTGTGGTACTATAAACACAATTAAGAATGTGCACTTCAGCAAACACAGACTGTCTGGAGAAAACATTATGCAATCCATCTAATGGAGGTATGCTAATGTGAGGTTTTAACTCAAACTTGTGGTGGGGGTGCTCTATCCATTTGTACCCGTTTTTCTTTAGTATAATGCATCAACAGCATTAACGCATAGAAGCCGTTTTTGTGGTAAGATGTTGTAGAGGGAATTGTTTCTTGTATTTGAATTCAGTTAATAATATAGATAGATGATAGTAGCTTTTGTATTTACAAAGATGGATGTAGGTTATTTAAGGGTGCATGTGTTCCATAATAACCAATAACAATGATGATTAATAGCCATAATTCTCAATGGTTCTGTGAAACAATCACGTCCTTTTTTTCTTCCTATAACACAGCCATCGTCCATCACTGTCCTTTAACCTCCATTTACAGCCTTGGAGCCTTACAACCCAGGAGAGATGTCTGTGTGTGTGTGTGTGTGTCTGAGGGGAGGGGGGGGGGGGTTCTATTTTCAGTTGCAAATTCAAGCAGGGTATACCTACTGTACACTGAAGCACACCAAAGATCATTTTGGTTCCATTAGTACTCTCTGAGTTCTCAGCAACACTGAGCATTTTTACTGTGTGGTCTTTTCACGTGAACCTCTCTCACACAGCCTCCTCCAATCTCGCCGTGTTTCACGTTGCATGTGAGTGCTGTTCAGAGAGTGGGGGAGACGCGGTGAGTTCATTCTAAGATTAAATTACCTTCTCTCTCTCTCCACAGCTCCTCGCAGCAAGCAGGGCTGCATGCTGCACTTCAACACACCGGGTTTCACCCCAGAAAAGCAACTCATTCACTGTGAAGGTCAAAACTATGGACATGAGCCACGCCACTTTATGTGTCAGTCAAATTACGTAACACTCTGAAAACACTATAGTTCAGCCAGGACCAACTCATGAATGGATTTGTAATGAATCTAAAATTAGCAATACATTCGGGAGGGGGACTCATCTGTTGTCCTCGTCAGCTGCATTAGCACGAACATCTTCGAAAGAAAGCTGGGAGTGGTTCTGTGGTCTATTGACAACTGCTCTCAGTCTAATAATGGTGATGGTAGCAGCAGTGTAATGTATACCCCATGAAGAGTATTTATATCATAGCTACGGCATTCACGGGAGTCCCCAAACATTCTTGAGATAAACCAAAGCTGTGTCTGTGCTCCATCTTTTTTCACTCAAGACTTGACAGGGTGTGACTAGAGGCAAAAAAAAGAAAGGTTTTCCAATCAAATCTCACAAAGGAACTGGTGCATTTCTCAAAAGACAAATGCTTTTAGTTGCAGGCCTAAAAGCTGTTTCAGTAAAATGATATTCTAGATTGCATTATTTGCCACAGGCAAAGTAAGTTGAATATAAACTATTGTTAAAGTTGGGTCTGTGACTTTTAGGGATTACTGTATGCAATAGCCTGGAGCTGTAACATTATATGTGTTCTCTGAGAACATTTTCATTCCATTCACCAAAATGTTTTTCCATCTACTGTATACATAATCTAATGGCTGCATTCCAGCAGAGTTAAATGAAAACAAATTGGATCCAAAACCAATGTTATTTATTTAAGCATACGTAGGATAGAAGCCAGTTATTGTGCTATTCCCTCAACGTATTATCTGAACAAAAAGCATTGTGTCCATGTCAATGAACTTAACCCAATGCCCCATTTAATGCTTTGCAATGACAATAATAGTGTCATCTTCATTGTGACAAAATCTCATAAAATAAAACTGTATGGAAAATGATGGTCTGCTTGATATTATCAAACCTCATTGGATTTGGAACTGACTAAATGAATGGTTGACCATGTCTGTCTGTCCACCACTGGAGAAATACACTCATGCATGTATAACGTACGTGGCAAGACAGACACTGCAGGCTGAATGCTTGGTATGAAAGATGCTGTGCACAAAACCACAAGCCAAGGCTTTACACCCAAACAGTTGCAGAGAGAAGACTGTAGGCTTTCTCACTCATCATCATCAAAGGTCAGGGTCAGGAGAATGAATGAGTTGGCATCTACAGTACCTGCCTCATGGTCAGCCCTGCACTGCTTTTGGAGAAAGAGAACCAGTAGTCTAGACATTTTTAATGTGGGGCATGAGGGAATAACTGTCTGACGACATTGTTTACCTTTCAAAATGGATTATTAAACTATGGGAAGAGGAGAGCTGGCCCCAAGTCGCAGCAATTAATTATTGGGTAGAGCTACACACGCAGCACTATACAATGCTGCTGCCTCTCTCCCTCCCCAGGAGGGCACGGACGTGTTCTATGACCGTAGTGTAGTAGGCTACATAATATATAGGCTAATATCACAGCAATTCTATAGATATTCTCATGCGACAAAAAAATGCAGAAAATGTTTATATATATATATATATATATATATATATATATATATATATATATATATATATAAAATGTCACACGACTACATTCTCTCCAGTAAGCACATAATGGGTCACACAAAAATGACAGGTACGTGTCATTATTACTAGTTAATTACCCCGCACCAACCGCAACACAGGCGATAGGACTGGGACACTCAGTCTTGCAAAGTTTACCTGCTCCAAACTTTAACAACAAATACAAGGAATTAAAACATGTTCATAGGGCTTCACAGCTAGGGCAATTATGCACGCCGCGTCGCTGCCATTGTTAACGATAACTAAAGTTAGTACAGTCAGTGCGACCGGCGTGGTCCGTGTCGCTTGCCGACAAGAACTGTCAGCACTCAGCAGGCGACACGGCGGCGGCACTATAGTGAGGATAGTTTCAGTACCTGTTGGTGACTCCAGGCTGTCAGCTTGGATCCTCAGTGCGGTCACCATCAGCAGGAAGGCTGCTGCATACATGTTGAAATGTTTATGGAACATTCAATAAGTCCACCTCGTTGAACAAACGGGACGAAATCCAAGTTCTGCTGCGCTCAGAAAGCGTCCATTCATTGTTAAATAAATCCCTCACACACGCTCCGCTACGGTCCAGTCCGGCTCGGCTCCTCCACACACACAGACACACATACAAACACACACACACCCACCGAACGTTTGTCTGAAGCTGCCGTAAAAAGAACGAAGAATTCAGAAATGATTCAGAAGAGTTTTTTTCCTCCTGCGACAGACAGACTCACCACAGGATCCACTACTTTCACACACCGTCAAGCACGAGCAGTGAGGGCCTACGACGCCCTCACGTGGCCACTGGACGAAAATGTCCAGATAAAAACAGCCAGTAGATAAATAAATAAATAAAAATGTTAATAAATAAATAATTTAACGAGAAAATATGGTGGATAATATTATATTTGTCCTTCTGTTTTGGTCTGTTCTTTGGTACCTGACATGACATTATAACATTATGACATTATGACATTATAACATTGACAATGTTATATGTGATTTTAGATACAATCCTGTTGGGAAATTTGGGGGCTGACCCCTATGGACAGGGCCAATGGGACCAGCGCCCAGGGCCCCTGGTAAGCCCTGGGCCATATATTTAAATATCTATACTGATTTACTTCATTTGGTGTGTGTCCATGATAACCGCGTTATCGCGGTGTGCAGTGCTGACTGAGTCGTGGGAAATGAATGGATTCATTCCCAACTTGCATCAAACTGTCTAGGCCAGTGGTTCTCAAACTTGTTTGGCTTCAGTACCCCTTTTTCCTGATTTCTGGATAAAAGTACCCCCTTCACCGACTACAACATTTTGCTTAGAAAAAGAGAAAACTATATCTAGCATATTGTTGCTGTTGGGCAGAAAACTTACCTCTATTTATCTTTTATTTGGTAATTGAATGCCCTACTTTATACTGCAGTCAGTGCAGTGCAGTGTCATATAAAAGTAGCAAAGATAGCAGATCTTCATCTATGAATGAACAATAACCTATCTTTTGAAGAATATATTGAAGAATATAACGGAGTAAAGGGGTGAAAGACTTAAAATTAGATTATTTACTTTAAACTGTTCTTCCATTTTCACTTTCTCTCCCGTACCCTCAACAATGTGGGCCCCTCAGCCTACAGTAAATGTGGACTAATGTCTGAATACAAAACAGAGCAGTATTTTTTTTTTTACATCATGTAAAATACTGAATAACAAAATGTCTACAGGTGCTTTCTTAAGCCAAGCATGCCTTACCAGTGGAGTAGTGTGTGTTTGCGTGCCCACCAGACTGCCCATTCCGGGTAGCGTGGTGACAGGGTGGTGGGGGCTATAAAAGATAACTGGCCTCCTTGATCTTAATCAGTCCGTTGTAGATAAAAGAACAGAATTGACAGCGAAACTAATACAATTCATTGTGTGCATGCATGTATAATTTAGTAATGCTAACTCGTTCTTGCTTATTTATGTTTGTGGACATTTTAAATTGGCAGAGCACACGTGTTGAGGAATAAACAGCCATGCCTTCACATTCATTCAGTACAACACGCATTTAGGGCCGCATGGTAAATGAGTATTATGAATACGAATAGTTTATGTATAGCATATCATATAGGTGGTATTGTTTATGGTGATGTTTATCCCAATGAATACGGTGGTGAGCTTGGTATGTCCATTACTATATTTGTTAGGCTACTTTTGTAAAAAAAAAAAAGAAAAGAAAAAGAATAATAATAATAAAGTAGTTAATGTGAACAGAAGGCTCGATGTTGAAGGCAGGCTCACAGTATGTTCTAACAATAGTGTAGCAGCATTGGCACAAAGCTACAGCCTCTAGGAACTGTTATCTAATCTGCATGATGCTCTCTACGTGGATCCAAGACACAGGTGCACTTGTAAACCTTACTGTGACAGGAGCTCGTGAAACGCTTGATGAAAATACTTGATTGTCTGTTGGCAGCTGACACAGTCGTACGGTATATTATCCATTAGGGGCCCAGCTAATTGTGCTGTACACCGCTGTTCCTTCTGTTTAATACAGGATCTTGCATTTATCACAGTATTGCTGCATATAATAATAATGTCTCCTGTTGTTTTTTTTTTCCTGTTTCCAGTTTCCTTTCATTATTGACGTGGTGGGATGACTCTATTAAAAAAACGAGACGTGGATGTTGTCCTAGATTTCACGCAAGGAGGAATATTATTCTCAAATGAAAGCGTTGATATTTTCTGGTGACTGTGTTCAGTTGCACAATGGAGGCAGTGTGGAGGGACAGAGAATATGTCCCCCTCCGTGCAGGTTATAGCACTGGTGGAAACGCTACCCTCAATTATGCAAGCATAGAGCTCAGTTGTGTAGGAGGGCTGAAGTGATCCAAAATGCCTACAGGCTGGCTGGTTGAAATGCAGGGAAATAGCATACAGTGTGCCCTGCAGAATTAACTGTGGTCTGTCTGGACTGGGTTCAAGCCTCCAGGTCTGTTTGTTATGGACCAGGTCTAAAACCACAAATAATGGAAGCATCATGTTACTGATCAATAAACCAAACGAACCCTAGCGTATTTTGGGCATAGCATGTTTTAAAAAATATATCTCACTAAGGGCAGTGGTTAAAATGCAAAGAATTAATCTGGCTTTCAGACATGACAAATGTGGCAAAAGACAGGCCCCCAATCGTGACATCATGTGGCACGAGTGGGGGCCTGTGTGGCTTACTGGGAATGTGCATGCATAGTAATTTGACACCAATCGTTCCTGGAGTGTCCGAGATTGACAGGCACACAGACGTACGGACAGCCGCAATGACAGCCTCCTGGCCTGTGCCTGGAAAATAGACAATATGCATATTGCCTGCTTGTGCCGACTGTAAATGCCAACATGTCATCAGCGTGTGTTGCACGATTTGAAAGGTGCATCCCACCGTCCTGTAAGAGGATGTGAGAACAGAACAGTCGCAAGCAGAAAGCCAGAAGAAAGTCTCCACAGTGACAGTGAAGCGTAGAAACCGTGCAAGTTCTCTGAGTAGGCGAGGGGACAGGCGGCACTGCTCAACACCAGAATACAGATACCACAGCTGTGAGGCACTGCCTCCCAGGCCTTAGCTCCCCAGTCCCCATGCCCCTCTCTTCCCCCCCCCGTCAGCATTTGAGAGGGGGCAGCAAGACTGCAGGGAGGCAGGTCCGGGGTCGGAGAAAGCAAAGGGCTGTGTCATGCATCTCAATGCAAACCAGGTGCGTCGGCCTGACAGGCCCAGAAAACCCATCTCTCTTCCTGCTGACACCCATGCAACCCAGACGCTTCCCCGCCCGCCAGCATATTTATTTTCATAAGACAGCGAGCTGTCACAGTCTGGGCCTGAGATTCTGTTTCCCCTCTACAAGGCAGGCTACAACACATGTACAGTGGCTCCTTGCCCTCACTGCTACACATACTGTAGGCACACTTTATACACTTGCACTCACATGGTATTTACACACCCAAAATCACATACAGTAGTAGCCTATTTATTTCATACTGACTCTGGAATATACAGTCCATATAACACATCACACAGAGCAATGGGCCCCTGGTCACAGACATGGCATTCTGAAGCCCTCTATTCCGACGCATTGCCATTCCGACTCTCTGCATTACCAACCCTGTCCCTAACCCTAACCGCACGCGGAAGCCACGTAGTCGGAATTGCGGTGCGCTTAATGTCCACTCTGCCCTCCACACGTACATCCATACGTATACAGATAGTCGGTGCATTTATTGTAAGATTGTTTCAGAAAGGCAGCCTGAGAGGCATTCTAACCACAGTTCACACATTCACTATGGAACCCTCCAACCTAAAGGCTTCAAATGTCAGACATCCATCTAAGATCATCTTCAGGTAGCTGGAAAAGCTCTTGATCCCCAGAGAGATGGCTGACTTTTAGGCTTTTAGGCACCCGAGATGAAATGAAAGTGTTTCACCAGCCATTACCAGCTATTACCTTTATTTTGCAATTTTCTTCCTGCACTTCCATGGGCATAATTGTACTGTGAGGTGGTGCTTACGTGTGACTGGTCTCATCAATAGATCTCAGAACCACGTAGGGCTTAAGTCTGTCCACTGAAATGTGAAAGGGCGGGGACATATCTTGAGCTTAACAGCTAGACAGCCAGGTTCTTGAAGATATTGGGGCGAGTTTCTGTCTGGGCTCATCAACATGTGAAACGTGTCAGCTTTGTCATTGATACAATAAAACAATGATAGTGATAGGTACTGTAGTTCTCTGTTTAGTCACCATGGAGTTGGACAAGGCCTATGTTTTTACTCCATTCCGTGTGTTTGTCTGCTAAGAAAATACAGTACCTTAAACCAGGTTTCTGTCCAGGGTGGGATTAAAGACACCTGCATGTAGTTACCAGGAGACCTGCATTTCAGCTTGCAATTAGCCCTTCGCTAAATCACACCCCAAAAAGCGATTGTCCAAAATAGCAACTGTTGCTATGCAGGTCAAGTTTTCGCCACCTGTCAGTGTTATTTTGCATGGCTGACCCACCCAGACCCAGGTGATGGCATAATACTAATGACCGTAGTCTTACCGTGCAACATGAAAACTCCGGTTGGGTGGTCATTAAAAGTTGATTTCTCCCTCATTACCTACCTCGTATTTCTAGTTTATTTAAATAATGTCATGCACATTTGTCCAGTGCATATAGCCTACTGCAGGCCTGGTTGAATAGATTTAGAAGACATTTTGAAGTTTTTGCTACCGAAATGATCCATAATTTTATATGGAGAAATCCTGTCATTTAACATGCATGTCTATGGGGGAGAAGGACAGCTTGTCCTGTCTCCTTGCTGCTAACATGCCTATTGGACAAGGACGGGTTGGGGAGGGACTTAGCAAAGGGCTAATTGTTTCAACTCCCGTTTCCTCTTAAAGGAGTAGTTAAAAAAATCAATTACACACCCCATGAAGCTTTAAATTGAATGTAGATTTTCTGTTGTTTTTGTCATTCCTAATTTCCTAATGAAGTAATTTGTTTTGGATGAACTACTCCTTTAAATGTAGAAATTATTATTACTGTATGTTAAGTTATAGGAAATAACATTTAATTAAAGAAAATAGTTGTCTGAGAAATGGTATTCAACACAACACAGGTACAGTAAAAAAAGGGATTTTGCTGAGGTTTGTATTGGTTTATAAGGTCTGATTACTTTTAAATTGTTGTGCTATGTTACTTTTGTTGAACTGGAAATAAAAGCACGGCTCAACAAAAGCCTTCTGAAGGTGGTGTGCTGCAAAGTCCAAATAATATTGTCCAATAGAACAAAATGTGAAAACACATCCAGAACTCTGAGCAGAGAAGACACTGAAGAAGGTTGTTGAAGGTGAAATGTGTCAGCTTTGTTATTGATACAATAAAACAATGATAGCTATTTATAGTCACCATGCTATATGTTTTTTGTTTTTACTCCATTCTGTTTGTTTGTCTGCTAAGAAAATACCTTGACACAGATGCCTGGAGTTTGGTGTAACGTGTTGGGAATGATCAGCAGGCTGCCACCACCACCACCAGCTCCTTGGCCTTTCCAATGTTGCGCTGAGTGATTGATGTCACACCACCCTACAAAGCTTTAAGGACTGTACTTCTCCTTGTCCATACAGTTCATGTATGACAATTCCCACCTTTCTCATACTAGTAGTTAAAGTGAAGTAACATATACAGCATAGAAGTGAGAATATTTATATTCTCACCTCAAAATCTCAGAGTCTCTGACCAGCAATACTATCAACGTGCATGAATAGAATAACATGTTTAGTCATAACCAGACTCTTTTCTTCTCTTTTCTGCTCTCTATGATCCGATCGTCGTATCTTTCCAACCTCTGTGGCGACACATACATTTCAGTTATCTTTTTAATTTAAAATGGGAAGGCGCATGCCATTTAAAGATAATTCATTATCTTAGTTTTTTAATGAGAGGGAACGAGGGAAGCCGGGGCCCTTTTGAAATCAACCTCTCACCCACTCATCAATTAGTTTCTCCATTTTATTATGCATGGCAGAATAGCAGTCATCAATTTATGAATATTCTCAGCCTCTGGGCCTCTAACTTTTCACCTAATCTCTCTCTCTCTCCATTGTCATAACAGTACATTCACTGCCTCAATATACACTGTTCACAGATAATGTGGCTCTTTCACTTGCCAAAGTTTTCTCAGCTTCTCTTTAAATGTCCATCTGTGACTGAGTTATAATGTCATCATTATAGTATTTTAATTGGTATCAGTGCCTCTCCAGCTGTTTTTCTAGCCTGCTACTAGTTCTTTGTTCTTTGCATTCACACAGTCTAATTAATATTTAACACATTGTCAACTCATTATGAAATCTCACATGAAGATTCATTCCATTGTCGGAATGGAAATCCGTTAAAACAAGCCTATTTGCTTAATTGCCTATTCAGCAGCTGTCAAGAAATGGGTTGAGGTGCAAAAATGCCTAACGCCAGGGCTCCACCGGACGCGTTGCGTCTCCGTCGCGTGCGTCAAAAAACGCACCGGTTCAATTTTAATGCACACGTCACGTCTCCGTCAACGCAACGCAACGCGGGCAGTGGAGCCACCCTTCATTGATTAAAAACGCCCGGTGGAGCCCTGGCGTTAAGCCTAAAACCCAATGCAAATAGCCATGCGCAGCATGCAGTATGGGGGAGTCCGTCATAACAGTGACATTCTCTCTGACCAGTCTGCAGTGTTTTCACGTCACCTTCTGGTATCACATCATAACAGTGACATTCTCTCGGACCAGTCTGCAGTGTTTTCACGTCACCTTCTGGTATCACATCATAACAGTGACATTCTCTCGGACCAGTCTGCAGTGTTTTCACGTCACCTTCTGGTATCACATCAGCTCACTTGGAATTGTTAATTGTTTCCACGTAGTGGAAATGTGCGTGCAAACGTGTTTCACAGCAATTGGATGCTGCATTCATGATTTGAGGCATTTTGTTCAAAACGGGCCACACCTGCAAACTTTAGATTTGCAGGTGTGCCAACCACAATAGAATATAAAAAAATGATCACATGACAATAATGATCATGTTCACCGATTTGTGTGATATTTTGATAAAAGCTGTACGAATATACAAAAAATGTGTTTTACAAAAATCGGCCTCATGGTGGCTGTTCTAGAAATTTCAGAGCAGAGGCTCGTCGTTGACATCCAAGGAGTGTGTGCGCAGCGTATATCTATTCTACGTCCGAGCATAGACATGGTAACGCCCCGCCTGCCTCTGATTGGCCTACCGACACTGACCGTCTTGCCTGTCCTCCGAGATGCAAGGTACTCTGTGGTGGGAAGAGAATGGCAACACGCGACAGTAACTTTTAACTTACATTTTTGTAGAAGAGGCCAATATTGTTTGTGTTATTCTATTGTATTATATCGTAATCGTAGACCTACTTGTATTATTTATTTATTTCCCACCACGGAGTAACCAGACTTTCTAGTTTCCAGCATGTATCTTCCACCTCGGAGGAAACTCGGGTAAGGCTGGCAGTGTCGGTAGGCTAATCAGAGGCAGGTGGGGCGTTACCATGCCTATGGTCGGATGTAGAAAAGATATACGCGTGTGTGCACTGTTTGGCATCGACCAGGCCAACGGTGCCGAAGATTAGCTGTGTACACACACACACACACACACACACACACACACACACACACACACACACACACACACACACACACACACACACACACACACACACACACACACACACACACACACACACACACACACACACACACACACACACACACACACACACACACACACACACACTCTCGCTATGCCTTCGGCCTGGTGGAGACAAAATCTTCTCAGGGAACACGAAGGGAATAATGAAGGAAAGGGGCGGTGTCACCGTGTCACAGAAGAGGATGTATCATGATGTGGAGGCTGAGCTGAGAGGTCTCCAGAAGGTTCCCCATGCAGCTCATTGTCTCACAGCCAGATAAGAGAGAGAGGGAGACAGGACATTTCACTCACAGACAAGGTGATGAACCAAAAGGTGGCACACTGTGGAAAATCTGCCAGATAGAGTACCATTTTTGTATGCGGACTGCTCACCCACAGCACAGCAGTTCTTGTATTGTTGCCTCCACCAGGCCGAAGGCATGGGGAGAGAGTATGTTTTGCACTCCGTCCGTCCGTCCGTCCGTCCGTCCGTGTGTGTGTGCGCGTCCATCCTTCGTTCCGTCTGTTACCAGCTAATCTCCGGCACCGTTAACACGGTCGATGCCAAATTTTGCGCACACACTCCCTGGATGCACCGTGGACGATTCTAACCCCACGGCGGTGGAAAGGAATAGCAAGATCTGTACTATAAAGCCTCTAGTCTATTGCTTGCTTGTGTCAAGACTAAAGGGTCGCTTACTTTCAGGCAAATCTGAATGGAATTCATAATTTAGTATGAAAGCCTACTTAGCGCCTCTTAGCACTTGGCAATGCACATGCCTGTGTAATCATAAATGATAATGGCACTCTCAGCCTTGCTGCCCTTGCATGATGTGAAAGGTAATGTTTATAGAAACTCACTGTGAAGGAGATGAGTGGGAGATCGGTTCCCAAACTTGTTAAACAAAATAAGTACACAAACGCTCCATACTGTAGTTCGTCCAACTTTCTTCCAACGTGAAAGAATCCAAGCAGGGAGAAAATATTTTGTTTGCAAGTTTGAATTAACAGTACTGTATATCAGTACTATTTTCTTTGGTCCAGCACGTTCAGCAATCACACTGTAATTCACAGGGTGTTGTTGAGCTCTGTTGATGAATTTACAGTATGAAGCTTACTGTACGTGAGACAGAGCAATAGTTAAGCATGTGTATGCATCTATTCTGGACTTAACAGTATCCAGCACAGCCCAAGAGATATACTTGACTGAGTCACCAACTCTGTCAACAGCTTTTCAATCTCTGAGGAGGTTTTCAAAGCCCCTTGACCCTGTCTGAAGCTACTGTTCTATTTTATTTCTATGTTTAGCACACCACGTGAGGAAGCCCCATTATGTCTATAGTATAGAACATCAATGCAATTCTCCCACCAATGTATGTTCTGCTTGCCTGCTCTTACTTTGAGGTTATACAATGCACATGGTCACTGCACTTTGTCAACACACAACTTGTTGTCCTCCTTTCTATCAACAATACTGTACTATATTTGAAATGATAATACTAATAATGTACTGATACTGTATTTGGGGCCAGGTTATTTGCATTCATAGCTGTAACGTCCATTATTAACATGGTATACTCTACTCCTGTACAGTATGTTGTTTCTAATAACGTATTGTTGATACTGTATTGATACAGCATAATTAGAACCGCCGTCGCTTGCACACATCTGCCTCGTTGACGGCAGACTGCTGGGCAAGCGCTGGCGCTTTGGCATGGGGGGTCAGATCAACATGGAATTAATTCTGTACTGGCCATATAAGGAGCATGTCTTGAGTGTACAGGGTTTGATGAGGTTAGATCAATATCAGAACAGGTCAGCTCCATACAGTATATGAAGATCTAAGGGTGGTAGCGGGGACATTCTCTTGAGTGTACAGGGTTTGATGAGGGCCCAGGTAGGGCTGGGCCTTCATTTTCGAGTCTGTTGAGAACTCTAGTTTTCGGCGGCTGCAGCTGCACTAATAACTTTGGGGCAGGCCCATCTAGAGTTAGAAATTTGAATGGACAAAAGTCAAAAGGGAGACATCGAAAAGGAAGGATGGATGGGGAAGGATCCCTATGGAATGGAATGTCAGAACAGGTTCTGAAATATATCCATATATGGAGATCTAAGGGTTTGATGTCAGTTGCTGGCCAATAGTCATGACATCAGGGATTTCCATTCTCCATATATGGGCTTAACTGTGACAGCAGGTCGCATTTAATATGACATCAGGGTCTCCACATCTCCATCCCTGATGATGTCACGAGAGCTGGGCACCATATATGGTGCCCGACACACAATTGTGCCCGACACACTGACGGGAAATGCTCGATTCCATAGTTAACTGCGACCTTCGGACGCAATCAGCAACTTATTACCAGACTTAGCTGTATCTATTTTTGGGGAAGATTTGCCCTAGTGTTTCTAAATATGTTACTGCCTTTGGCAACTGAATTTCCCTGCTGGATCAAAATAGGTCTATCTATGTATCTACCCATCTCACACGCCCGCACGCACGCACGCACGCACGCAAAACGGTAGAGATAAAGTGTTCCTTTCCTCGCAGCTGCACCCCTTATCTTCCATTCCAGCCTGTAGCAAGACGAGTGTCCAGTGCATTCTGTTGATGAAATACTGACATGAACACTTCCAAATCAATTATCTTTAATTTAAGACGATCAAACACTTAACAAAGTCTTTATGGAAATACCCATATCTGATCAACTGCTCGAACAATGCACAAGTTCACAACCGTTCATTGTTGATGCTAATCATAAGCTAAACCAGTAAAATAGAGCTTCTTTTTATGGCTAGGGAAAAATAAATATACATTCGCTTGCAACTGCAAAATAAAAGTGTGCTTGTGTGACATCAAAATAATAATATACCACTTTTGATTTTAACACATCGTCCAGCAACAAAACACCGTAGATGTTATTTTACGAGGTTTTATATATATAAGGAAAATGGAAAATGGAAAGGGAGAGCATTCCCTTGACAATGCTCAGTTTGTCAAGGGAATGTTTGCAAAATTGAGGCCAGAGACCATCAAATGAGCAAACAACTCTGAAACTAAAAGTACAACCAAGGACAATTAGCGACTACCAATTCAATCAATAACTTTGTATTTTGGTCTTAATGAGATTTAGGGCCCTATCTTGCGTCAGGGGCACTTTATCCGTAATTTGGGGATCTAGCATTGAGGCGTGCCCCTGTAAAACTGGCTATCTTGTGCCACAGCCTAAATCCTAAAAACACCTCCGCTACCCGTTACATTATGGATAGGTGTGGTTTGGGCATTACAATAATTAAATCAATCATCGTGCCACATGCCATTGCCTTTAAGAGATCCATTATCCATTATGCATTATGCCTAGTGATATCTTGCCTTATGGCCCATGGAAGAGCCACGCGCTGTTAGGCTTGGAATACATTTTTACAGAGGGTTGTTTTGTGTCCAGTAGCTCCTCTGTCTGTCATCCACTCTGCAACCAACACAGCCTCACCTACTTGTGCTGCTTTTTTTCCACCGTGCACAGGATGCACCAAGAACACGCGTCACTTAATTTAGGGCACGTTCGGAAATACCGCACCGGAGCGCACTCGCCTATTAGTTTGCATTGCATAGTGCGCTCGGTGTGCTATTTCCAAGCGCACCCTAAGCTACGAAACAGTATCAAGCGAAAAGGAAAGTGCAGGAACTCTGATTAATTAAACAGAACGAGACCTCTGAGCTGCGAATGTTCTGCAATTGTGCGCCGAGGCAGCACCAACGCAGGAGCCATTCTTTGATCAAAGGATTCGCTTTGCGGGTGGTTTGAAGAGGCACTTTCCATTGTCCTAAACCTGTGTTCATAAGATAGCAAATATAGAGAAAGCGCATCAACACGCCTACAGACACACCTCCACCCACAAATAAAGGTGTCGGCATAATGTATAATGGGTATAGTGGCCACAAGATACCATTTACGCATAATGGAAGCTACAAAATGCGTAATTCACGGATAATAGTTCGTTTTTGCGGGTAAGTCATGGCATACGTTAGAGCCCTTAGACTTCTTTCCACGTGAACAGAGCGAAAGTAGCACATAGGAGGACTGGTTTATACACCAGCTGGAGGCAAAGACAATTGTATACGCCTTCAACATTATCTGTGAGTACCTACGACCCATTATGGACATCACAGAGTGCAAAAAGCTTTTTTTTGTACGTGGGGTTCAACACTACCAGACAATATACAGTGCAATTCATCCTCCTGACCTCAAGTGAGTGCAGCTCTGCGTCCTCTAGAGAGTCTCATCAACACTGGAGAACTGACTGCAGCTTCCAGACGGAGGTCATATCGACTGGCCAGCTGGCACTGCTCTGGCTGGTTCAGTAAGCTGATGCAAAGTGGTGTGTCTGTGGCACCAGTCAAGCCCTGCATCAGTGAGACTTTAGTTTAAACAGTGAATTCTCACATTATCGGCAGGAGTTTTATTTTCACATACTAATTACAAAATAAATAATATTTTTGCAACGTAAGCAGCAATACCGGGGGCCAAGCAATGGGTGTAACACTTCACTTGGCTTCATATTCCTCCAGTGGTCAATACTAGGTGCCCTTCTTTCAGAAAGATCAGCATTTTAGATCATGTTCGATAGATTGTGCATACAAAGTTTTGTGTAAATAGCTCAAAAATCCCTTGAGGATTAGGTTTTTAAATGTTTTGATTTGTCCTTGAGGCAAAATTGTTCCTTATGAGGAAATACATAATGTATGTGTATGTAATGTCATGACTGTCGATCACACAGGGAATGAGATATGCCTCTTCAAAGTTTGCGTCTTCAATCGATTGCTATAGCAAACATTGGCCAATTGGAGCAAGATTATACAATAGTAACTATACCATTCTGAACCCAAATGGGTGGTTATGCCAGAACTGGGACAAATGCTTAATAAAACTTGCCTACACACCGCAGTGTTTGGCCCCCTAATAAACATTTACAGTATGCACGGAAAGAGGAATGAAAAACACAACACTGCAAAAATTACATCACTTGAGGTCTGAGGCTAAGGCAGATCATTGTGGATTGTTTTATTTCATGGTTTTGCGGTGCCACAAGTCCTGTCCAATGGAACATGAGTGAGTCCATCACTGCTCTCACACTCTCTCTCACATTGACGTTGTCCTTTCCCTGAGGGTCCAAATGTGGTCCCTCAGTCTGCGCTTCCTCGTGCACCTGGCCATGTGCCTCCTCCTGCCCGATAGTGGAGGCAGTGAGGAGTGTAGTGGTGGAGGAGGTCCTCTTGCGATGCAGCCGCTTGGTCTGCTGCTTGGCTGGAGTTTTGTCTTTAACAGGCTGTGGGCCGAAGAGCAGCCCTCACACCGGTTGTCTGCTGTCTCTTCTGCTCTTCCAACTGCTCTGCCAGGTCTGGACGGGACACAGAGATCACATGACAACAACCCATCTTCCACAGTCTGCAATGAGGCGTACTGAATGTCAATATGACTTGTACCCATCAAGTTAACGTGAGCAGTCTGGTGCGGGGCTGCATTCCGGCCAGCAGCAGCAGCAGTTCAGTACTGATGGTGGTCACTACTTCACCCACCCACGTCTTCCAGACAGCAACACACAATACACAACACTGAATGTGTGTAAATGGTCACTCCACTCCCAGTCAAGTGTTCCTCGGGTTCGGCAGGTGTTTAGGCGCACCAAACCGTACAGGTTGTAGAGAAAAAGAAGGGTGTCATCAGTGCAGCCTTGTATAAGGCTGTCCAAGTGAGCTTTTTTCTTAGTGAGATCAATGAACAGGTCATGTTTGAGCCAGTGAACGTGTTGCTCTCAGTGTCGTTAATGAAGAGGTCATGTTTGATCCAGACATTGAAAAGACGACAACCAGAGCTGGACTGAGGAGCCGAGGGCTCAAGGCCCACCGACCCGAGACAAGGTGTTAGACACTGTAGCACCCTCTAGTGGTGAGGATGAAAGTTACGTGAACTCCAGGCAGTCCAGATACTCCAGGGTCAGGTCATAACAGAACCGATACTGTTCCTGAAACAAACAAACAGCACTTAATATTAAGATTTTATAGAAATTCACTTAAATTACAAATTACTACATTCATATTTTATGAACTGTCTTTTAAAGTGATGTATGTATGCTGGCACTGGGAACTGGGGTTTATGCTAACAGCTAGCGGTAGAGATAGAGTTAATACATGAAAAAGATAATTCCATGTTGATTTATTTTTACACCCAAGTCTTAGCAAAAATTATAGAACTGTGTTATTGTGCGAAGCCAACCAGTAATATTTTCTAGTTTGATGGACAAGGCATCTGAATAAATAAGATGGTAGCCTTATGAATAAATAATATACATTATACACCAATTACTCAGGCTACGAAGCGGTAAAGGGAGTCAGCCCACTCTCCTACAGAAAGTACAGATAGTTCCCCAGGAAGGACACCCCGGTTATGTGGATGTTAAACATCACTTGACAGCCGGTGATAAAAAGGCAGACATTTTCAGCAGGATAATAATAATAATTTCAAACAGAAACTTTTAACTCACCATGGTCTCCACCATGTTTGGCTTTGAGTTGCGCAGCGTTTTGGCAGCGAAGAAAGAGTCGACCACTCTGTGATGGCGGATCATTTCCAGGATCATCGTGCAGGCACAGAAAGTACCACTTCTACCACCTCCATTCCTGTTCCCAACACACACACACACACACACACACACACACACACACACACACACACACACACACACACACACACACACACACACACACACACACACACACACACACACACACACACACACACACACACACACACACACACACACACACACACACACACACACACACACACACACACACACACACACACACACACACACGTCTGACTGACTGACATAATACACATTCCATCCACGAGTCAGACGGCTCTTTCACCTACACAGTGAAATGTCAAAGACTGACTGGGCTCAGATCAGGAAAAGGTCAATGCGAGTAATGTCCAACAATACAGAAGTGGGATGATGTCCCATATGCTGCCCGACCCATCCACATCTAAAGTTCTCCACCTCCAGATTCTTACGTAACGACTACAACCACAGCTTACGCTATGACCCTATACACAGCAAGACATGGGGGTGTTCATTTAACTCAGAGTGTAAAAATTTCCCTACAGCAATAAGGGTAACTTTTTCCACTCAAAGTAAAGCTAATAAGTTAAAGGGTGGGCTCTCCATCGTACAATTGTATGTATTATTATGGCACGTTAACACCTTAGTAACCCGGAACTATTTAATCCATTTCATCCATGTGCCCATCATTTATAGCGCCCGGACCACTTTTACCGGCGCACCGGAAGTTGCTGTGCATGTCTGTGTAGCAGCTAACAATAGCCACACCACTCTAGAGTCGATCGACAACAACGGGAGGTAAGAATAAATCTATCGCGACTAGCGACTGGACCGCGGAAGGCCGTCAAACACAGGATCTTTTTTCAGAATTAGACGGGATGATTTAGATCGGGAGTTATGATCGTTTTAAGATTTTCGTTTTCGTCAGCTAAACAGGCAGGGAACATTTTCGATGACGTGTCACTGTTTGACACGTGATCGGATTGGGCAACAAGCGCTCCTAGGCTGTGGAGCGAAGCGATCGGTTTTGATTTCATTAATCTCCGTCCTATTTATCAATCTCCGGCTTGGGCACTTGACCATGACCTTGAACTCCGAAGCCCCGGGCCTCCATGGTGTTAACAATAAAACTCGGTAAGGTAGGAAAAGTGTCTTACGCCTTGTCAGATCATCATCATCACTGTGTTTGTGGTGCTGGTATCACTGTGTGTGTGTGTGTGTGTGTGTGAGTGGGGGGGGGGGGGGTTGTTGTGACTCACAGGCAGTGGACGATGGTGCGTCCCTCTCCACATTCCTCCTGCCAGTTGTGCACCTGGGCCAGCAGGCTGAGGAAGGCCTTCTTGGAGTCGGGAATGTCGCGGTACGGTGACCAGCGCAGGAACTGGAAGTGACGCACCACCAGCGGACCTTCTTGAAGCTGAACGGCACAGAGCAGGTGGAGGGGTGGGGAGGGAAGACATTTCATTGGTTAAACGGTGGACTTGCTGCTCCAAGTTGCACACAACTTGGTGTGATTGGGCGGTTGACAGGGTGACAGGAGGATAACATGAGACAGCGTAGCTATGTGAGTCAGTTTTCCCACTGAAATTACATCTGAAAATGCTTTATCAGATGTAGTCAGTGAAGCTTACATAAATGCTGGGCATCATGACCACGACGACTTTATACTTATTGCTTTGTGCCCTGTTCACATCACATCCATAGATCACATCACATCATTATGTGGAAAACAATACTATTATAATACTAGTGTAGGGGCTAATTGTCTTTACCCATTTATAGAAGAATGCCTGTGTGTTCTGAAATATTTCCCTCAATAGCTGTTGCTGGGCCATTGAATGGGGCAAGATGCCTGCTATTTGCAAAGCAATTAATTAAAATAGCAATTTTGCAGAACACTGAATCTATCGAAGTGACATGTTAATGTGAAAATAGAATTTGTGATTTGATGCTAAAACTAGAGCGAAGAGAGGTCTCTACAGTCAATCAGTGTGGAACGTGGGAGGTAACAGTAAAGTTGTTCAGAGGCTGAAAGAAGCAATCACACTGTTTATGTACATACTTAGTTGATCATCATAATATTTACAATTCAACCCAGACTCCCAGTTACATCTCTGAACGCTGCCTAGTAGTGCCTACATCCTCAGGCAGGAGTAAAGCTTGTTGAATGCACCAATTCCACTCACTGTCTTATATATTACATGTCACACACGATGAGAAACAGCTCAACTCATGATCTGCCATGCTGAATTGAGTCATATTGGCACATTGACACCTCGATCTGTATGCTGTTGCTGGGGTTTTGATTCCCAGTATTTTAAGTTTAACACATGAAACCAGTATAAGTAGCTGTTTCTGTTAAACAATGTTTCTGCTAAACAAAACTAACAGTTGATTTAAAACTGAACTGTCATAACTCTCTCTGTCAAAGGCTCTGCTCAGAACCAAAATAATTTCCTCTTTCTGTGTATTCCATTCCAGCCACTGTGTGTTCCTACAATTCCCATGATGCAGTTCACAGGCAGTGATTTCTGTGGTTTCCATCTCCATCTTGCCATGAGTTACTGAACACACGTAAAAAAGAAAAAAAAACGTGTTCAGCAGGGGTGGGGCTTACCCGTGTGATGTTCTGAACGTGGAACAGACGGATGATGACATCATCGTTGGCCGTTCTGGACAGAAGCTCCACCGTCATCGGTCCAAACTGCTGGAGTCCTGGTTCAGGCCAGTACTGAAGACATGGCTGAGAGAGAGAGAGAGAGAGAGAGGGGGGGGGGGGGGTAGGGGGGCGACAACAGTTAAAGGGATTGTGCCATAAAAAAGTTTGTAATTTCTTAATTTCTTTTCGGTTTTCTGAGCTCAATTGCACCCAAAAGACTTGAACTTTAGTACAAGTGCTCTGATTTTCCTGCTGTTTGTGATGTCACAGCCTGCAAATCCCATATCAATTGGATTTGCCAGTAGATGTAACTGTTTTTGCTGTTTTGCCTGTTTTCATTGCAGCTCAAAAGGCTTCCAAAACCCAGAAGAAAACTACAGGCCACAGAAGATCCACTGAATTGAAGTTCAGGTTTTTGGGGTGTAATTGAGGTCATACAACCTAAAAGAAAAACAAAAAATAAAAATAAATGAAAATAAATGTCATGAAACCTTTAGACAAATCATGATGTCACAGCCTGTCATGAGGTACAGTAACAAGACACCTGGGTATTGACAACAGTGACAATTAGCCTAAATGACAGTGATTACTTTCCAATGGAGCCATGAATTAAATGAACAAAACAACAATCACTTATGTATGCCTCCCCTCCTTTTGAATTATTCAACAGCTTAAATCATTAGCATGAGCTCATTATAAATTAATGCTGTAGAGGAACTTTGGCTGTGGCTTGGAGCTGATGGCAAAAGAGAGTTAGTTCCAACACAACTTCTAAGGTCCCCGGGCCAGCTATTGGGAGGAAGTCACAGGGGAGCCATGACGTTAGCGGTGACAGCAAGGAAAGTCGAAGAGGGGAGGGCCCCCCCCCCAGAGGAGTTGATAATGTCTCGTCATAGTGATGGAACGGATTTCACAGGTGACATTGGGCAGGAGGACAGATACATATTTATACAGGAGACGGGCGGTCCCGTCTGGAGGGATGGGGGCAAGCGAGCGAGGGAGGAAGGTCCTCCCGTTAATCCAGTGAAATGGATGATAGAGAGGGGGAGAGAGAGAGAGAAATGATGATGATGATGATGATGATGAGAGTAAATAGTGATAAGAAATCCAACATGACACAATGACAGAACAGAGACAGGAAGACAAGTCATGCGAACAGAACAAGTACTATAACAAAGTGATAAGAATGTGTTCATAATTATGAACATGACAACCTGTGAAAATGAAATCTATAAGAAATTATGTGTTCACATTAACATGCACTGTAACATGTAACTTTCCTGTTTTACCCCAGATTTGAACCCGGGTCTCCTGCGCAAAAGTGCTGCAGAAATAGAACCTGCCTGCTGAAGCACCAGTGGATCAGTGGTTAAGGAGTGTACCATATGGGCTCTGATGCAGACACATTGCTGCATGTCAACTCCCTGACTCTTCACCCCAGTGGTTCTCAACCAGTGGTCCGGGGACCACCAGTGGTCCTTGAGGGAGTTCCAGGTGGTGCCCAGCTAAATGATGGATATGGGTCCATTTGGTTTCATTTTACACTCTCAAGAGTTCAATTATTGTATAGGATCAATACAAGTAAATGAATACATGATAACCCTTCCACAGTAGTAGCCTTTTCATATTTTCCTACATAATGCCTCATTTGCACATTTAAAAATGTAAAATGTGTAATACAATAAATCACTGTCTTCGTGTAAGTAATCAATTGGGGAAGTGTCATGGTGATAACAATCTAATATAGGTATGGTGTTGCTCAATCAATTCATAATTAACGTTCCAATTTTGGAGCTCTGACTCATGGACTAAGAACCAAAAAGAACTAAAGCGGTTCCCATTGGGAACCAACCGGTGGAAAAGGGGCCTTAGAGAATGTAGATTGTAGAAGAATTGTTGTTTTGATCAACGTTTGCCTTTCATCTCTCCTAATGGTACCACATCAATACAGCATGGAATTGTGAACAAAATATTATCCAAAGTTAACACAATACTCTAAGTTTTGGGTCTGAGAGGCTAAATCAAATCGTGGTCTGTGGCTCAAATGCTGAATAAATAATGGACCTTGTTGAAAACCACCCGTTTCCTGTCAAATCGCCACTGTACTATCAGTAAAGACAGAAAAGCCCCTAAAAAACACAAGAAACTGCCTGCTTCCTCTGGGGAGAAATAGAATTTTGACCTTCAGGTACAAATTTGTGTAAAATCAGAAACAGGGTCGTGTCAAAGGTCGTGTCCAACCTAGACACGCGATAAATGTCTCAATAGAAGATCATGGAGACTAATGTTGGAGTGCCGTGTGTGTCTCACCCAGGCAGAGTTGGACTGGTTGAGTTGGTTCAACATGACCACCGAGGTGCAGCCGTAGTCGAACACCAGCCTCCAGAAGTCCGTGGTGGTCCCTGGCAGGGGGTGGGGCGTCACCACGAAGGCGGCAGCTAGGTGGAAGCTGTCGGCGAGCGCGGCGTTGATGTAGTTGTTGCCCTCTTCGCCCTCAGGGGAGACCAGAAAGGCCAGCGAGCGGTTGGGTGGCAGAACGTCCATGCTGCGGTTCTTCTCGCGGTTCCTGGGCATCAGAGAGACGCTGCACTCTTCCATGTCCAGGTGAGGAGTCACCGAGTTCAGTGTCTGACGCACGCAAACAGAGAGACCATGTTTATATTTATGCTTTATATTACGGTATATCAAATAACAGAAACACAATGTTATTTTCTCAGTTGAGCGGCCATGCGATGAAGTATACTGTAGAAATCAGCTCTAAGGCAACGGCACAGGAATAAAGTACAATTATGAAAACCAATAAACAAAAAAAAACATTTATTTAAAAAATAGTGAATGAAAATCATTTGCATAAATTAATAAGATCAGTCTGTGTGTGTGTGTGTGTGTGTGTGTGTGTGTGTGTGTGTGTGTGTGTGTGTGTGTGTGTGTGTGTGTGTGTGTGTGTGTAGGTGTTGAGGGAGCAAGAAACTTGATGTGATAAGAGAAGAAAGTGAAATCAGGACAAAGGAAATAAATAATAAGGACAAATGAAATGAAAAGATATGAAACTACTGGATCAAAGTTCCCAGCTGTTATATAAATAATTATTACAGGGATTCATATGTGTATAAACTTCCTATATCACTGCAGATCTTAATGGATAAAAACACAATCTTATTTCTTATACATTATGAATAAGCATATTATGAGACTCTGGGTATTGAAATTGGTAAAATTGAAGTGATTATCTAATTTGGTTCATATTGTCAACGGCTCCCCATTGGCTTAGAATAAATGAATAGAACACAGTGGCTGCTAGCTGCTATATTACGTCTAGAGGCTATACGCACTGCAATGATGAGGCTATTTAGTTTAGAAAATAAAATAAGTTAATTCACATGTGAAAATGATCATTTGTAATTGTGCAGTTCAAAGATCATCAATGATATTAAAATACAAAACATACAGGCTATATACAACCAGACAAGGCAGGCAGCACCTCAATCATAGAGCATGAATCAAACTTAAAAATATGTTTTTGTTTGCCATGGCGTTTGTCTATGCACCTTCATGAACTGGATATTTTGGTGACCCTATGTCATTTCCTCTTGCGCCACCATTAGGCCAAATTGTATACCTGCATACTGTACAAGATCTCAAAATGTATATGGGAAGATCGTCACGAAACTTTCTCAATGCATCTATACATCCATCTACTGTATGAAATCTAATTCAGATTTCATTGTGTGATGGTTTTATACAATTTACAGCCTCACATCATGTCACAAAGCGATCTATTTAGCTAAACATTTGAGCATCTTTGAAAAGTTTACGCGTATACGCACACATGCGCACACACATAGGTCCAGTCCTATTTTAAGTGCGCAAATGCGGGGCTCGCAGGTGTGTGTGAACGTGCGCGAAAAGCCTGGTGTAGCTCGGCCGTGAAAGTGGTTAAGAATAAGCTTTTAACGTCCCACCGTGTGTGTGTGTGTGTGTGTGTGTGTGTGTGTGTGTGTGTGTGTGAGATACCTGGAACTCTTCTCTGAGCTGTGTGGTGTTGCTCTGTGAATCCACCTTCAGCATGTCTTTATAGGTCAGAGCAAAGTCATTAACAGGGATGGCCGTCTCTCCACACAGACACGCCTCCAGGATGGCATCGTGGATGAACACATACTGCTCCTAAAAGCACACAATCACAAACGTAACTATTCGAAAAGCTAGTTAAAGATAAAGCATTTATTACTGATATTTACTTTACTTTGAGTCAAATAATGGGGGTTGTGTGCTTGAAAATGCAATCATGCATAACCATTGCTGTCAGGCAGAAACCTCTCATCTCCATATCCAAATCCTAAAACGTACGGTTTTACCCGACAGCAATCATACACCAGCTTGATGTACAGTACATACAAGACATAAAAGACCATACTTACGATATGAACCATAAATGTCTAAGCGTGTCATTACCCAAATACACACATACATATACATAAATACATCTGAATCATTTACTGACAGAGATGGGAGAAATGACAATAATTTGCAGTGGTGGACAAAGTAAAGTGGACAAATAAAGTAATTCATACTTTTAATTTAAAAGTATTAAAAGCAATGGAGTCAAAAGTACAGTATTTCTATTTAAAATGTAACAGAGCAATCGTCATCAGCTTACAGCTTACTTACTTAAATGTACTTAAGTACAGTACACATCTACTCAACTAAAATTTGTAATAATCGTTAGTACAGACACATAGCCTGGCACTCAAGCTCAGTCCTTGAAACTTGTGTTTGTACTCTTTCATCATTAACCAACTACACATATAGATACACTCCACTGAACCATCTGAATAATTGACAGGCAGAGACGACAGACAAGCGCGTTGTTGATGGACACATCAAAACAGACAATTTGCTAATCATTTGACTCTTGTTTTCTATTGTTACTCTTCAAAGACGGGAAATGTTGGTTTCATGATTTGCCCTGTATTTGAGATACAGCAGCTGTCTTCTCTGGCGCTGGACATCTGTCCCGTTCCTGGCTACGCGCCTAACCCTCTCATTGACAACATGCTGATGTTGCCCAACTCCTCGCTCCACCTCAGTGACCACTACAGAGACGTGCAGAACTCGCTGAGCCCGTCTGAGCTGACCCACTTCACCAGACGCTTGAGGACCACGTTCGGCAGGGAGGGCAAGGTCACCGCGGGCGGTGTGGGGGTGGTGGCCCTCGCGCTGGCCGTGCTGTTTGACACTCTGGCCAAAGAGGTGAAGGGACAGTGGGTGCCAGAGTCGGGACCCATTCCAGGTCTGTTTTTACAAGAGCCTGGACGCACACACCTCCCTACTGTCCCGCTAGTGAGTGAGTACCTGAGGCTTGTCCCGACTATAGCCAACAACCCAGTCAGGATGAGAGAGGAGACAGAGAAGTGCCTCCACAGGCTAGAGGAAATGAGACAAACATACCAACACAACTTGGAGCTTGAAGGTTGGAGCCATGTCGACATTTTTAATTCTTTGTCGGTATGGAAAATTGCAACTGGCCTCCAGCAGCACTTTATGTGTCTCTCAAACTCTACCAGCTCAGTTAATTTGTCGTACCTGGCTCCTGTACCCACCCAAGAAATCAAGTCCTCTTTCAACTGTGACTTGAAGGCTGGCAACACAGCATTCAAGCAAGAAGCACAGAATCATAAATAAAACGGTGTGAGATTCGATGTGGTACTCCTGATATTGAGATTGTCTTTCTTGCACTGTCAATGAACAACCTGGAAAATGTAAAAGCTTGGCAAGAAGGAAAACCGGTGGTGCAGAGGGAAGATTTTGACCTGAAGGCAAAATCTCATTTGCCCTATTAGTGCAAATATTTTGAAAAGGAATAGATCATCGTACTTTAAATGTTTAATCTCAGTATAAAATATGATTTGATTGAGCGATTGTTGACCACATTGTCTTGCGCTATTTGTCTATTGATGTGTTACATTTCATCTCTTAATCCAGGCATAGAAGTATTTCCTGTTCTTTCAGGACACAAAAAGGCCAACAACCTTTATCTATCTGAGCAGCACATGTACTGATTGACTGTATGCCCAATGGTAGGAGATTGTTGTTTTGTTGTGTACTTATTCATATCATACTCTGTTACTTTCTACAGCATCTCTCTCATCTCATGTACAATAGACTTGTGGGGTGACACTGCCTTAAAACTGAATACTTACAGTACCACATTCACAACACTTGTTTGTTTCTTGTGTGTGACAATAAATAAAAACAAGACAAGTGAGAAGTTCCCATGCTCACTATGAAAGCGCTGAATGGCCACACTAGACATCAACATAAAATATATCTAGGGCGTGGCTGAGATTCTGGGGGCATGGCTGAGAAGGGTACCTATCGGAAGTAAAAATACTTAAGCAGAATGTCGCATTTCAAGTTTTCAAATGTAGACAAATCTTTTGAAAATAGCAGATCTACAAGCTCACAATTGTACAAGCTCAATCATCATGAGGCCTAAATGTATATAGGTTAATGAATGTTTTCTGTAATAATACTTTTTCAAATAAATAGTGGAGTAAAAGTACAATATTTGGATCCGAGATGTAGTGGAGTAGAAGTATTGGAAATTAGAAGTATTCAAGTAAACTACACACATCTCAAAATTGTATTTAGTTACTTTCCACCACTGATGGGTACCTTTTTGGCAATGCCGACGGAACCACTAGGAGACCACTCCTTTCAGCAGCTTGTCATCACAGTCTACCAGCTTTCCTCTCAGCTCAATTAACACACAACTCCAACCATGCGACCAACACCACAGCTTTGAATCAATGACAACTTGCACCACACTAACTTAAAGTGGGTGTTACTAGACCAGCTCAGAGAGTGAGCTTTTAATCTGTATCGACTCCTCCAAGATCTGGCTCTCAAATTTACATTTCCTTTGAGTAAGAGAGGATCTGAACCTTGGTCATATGAAGCAAGCTGCTAACCCACTCACTATGGTTATAGTGCATTCTGAACATGAGGAGGTTTGCCACAAACCTGTTGCCATTTCCAGTGCACATTTACAGTTAACCCATTCTGTGCTTTTCTCGAGATATCTTGCGGAAATTCCATCTTAGTTATCCACGAGAAACACGAGATTTGATTAAAAAACATTTAAAATATTAGTTTACCCTCTGTTAGCTTCCGGCGCTAGCATTACATGAGGCCTCTCATTGTAGAAACGGCCTACATGATACTCTGCGGTACACGTGCACGCGCACAGGGTTATTAGTGGTATTTATGCTCAGAATGGCATAAAATGCCATGTTTATAGCCTATTAAAGCATTAATCCGAGGCGCACTAATCATGCTGCTGCTCTGGGGGCGATGGTCCGTCCGGTCCCTACTATGCCTACACTTAGGTTCCCTACTATGCCTACACTTAGGTTCCCTACTATGCCTACACCACAGATCTAGACTACATCACTTCTGGCTCGGGCGGAAGAGACCCTTCTTCTCTGCTTATTTTGAGGATTTCTCTGGCACTAGTGCCAGGATCTTGCCTAGGGGGCTGAGCAGTAATGTGTTAAGGTGGTTGCACACTGGTGCTTTGTTTTTGCGGATCTGAAAGTTGTATGCTATCACTAGCTGCAGGCTGTCACCAACACCCCAATAGACACCACTAGACAGCTGCGGAAAACAGATCAAATCTACCCCGGTCCGAAAAAACTTTATACAGACTAAATATGACGTTATTTACATAAATTGACGTTGATTTTTTTATGTCTTCTCACTCTGAAATTCGCCCCGATATTCAGAGTGAATTTCGAACCAGTGTGAAAACACCTTTACTAAGCTAGGTGTTATAGTAATTTAGAAAGGAATGTTTTAATCTCTTACTGTATATGTGATTTTCCTGGTATGAACAAAATTGCACAGCTGTTCTAATATAAGATACACATCTACACTGACATCACTGGTTTCTGTGATGTTTGGCAACAAAGAGAGTATACTGTAGGTGTAGGATTATGTTGATTTTGGATGCAGGGACACAGCAGTACCACAGTGTCTATTGTTGCCAAGGAACAGATGGAACAGAGAGGATTCAGTCCAACATCCTCATACAGTAGCAGTCCTGTGAATAATCAGCCATCGCTCCAGCTTCGCTAGGCAGACCTGCCAACCTTGAGATATTGACATGAGTAGCACCATGAGTAGCACCATGCGTAGCACCATGCGTAGCACCATGAGTAGCACCATGAGAAGCACCATGAGTAGCACCATGCGTAGCACCATGCGTAGCACCATGAGTAGCACCATGAGTAGCACCATGCGTAGCACCATGCGTAACACCATGCATAGCACCATGAGTAGCACCATGAGTAGCACCATGAGTAGCACCATGCGTAGCACCATGCGTAGCACCATGAGTAGCACCATGCGTAGCACCATGCGTAGCACCATGCGTAGCACCATGAGTAGCACCATGAGTAGCACCATGAGTAGCACCATGCGTAGCACCATGCGTAGCACCATGCGTAGCACCATGAGTAGCACCATGAGTAGCATCATGCGTAGCACCATGCGTAGCACCATGCGTAGCACCATGAGTAGCACCATGAGTAGCACCATGAGTAGCACCATGCGCAGCACCATGAGTAGCACCATGAGTAGCACCATGCGTAGCACCATGAGTAGCACCATGAGTAGCACCATGAGTAGCACCATGCGCAGCACCATGAGTAGCACCATGAGTAGCACCATGCGTAGCACCATGAGTAGCACCATGCGTAGCACCATGAGTAGCACCATGCGTAGCACCATGCGTAGCACCATGAGTAGCACCATGCGTAGCACCATGAGTAGCACCATGCGTAGCACCATGCGTAGCACCATGAGTAGCACCTACTAATTGTTCACCCCATAGTTGGAACAAAACATGGTGAAGCAGCATTTCACTACTATGCATCACAAACCTGGAACAATATTCCAGACCATTAGGAAATTCCCAACTATAGCTGTTTATAATTCCAAAAACATTTATTTAACATTGCTTACTCACAATGATGTCTATCAACTAGGTCTTGCCTGGGCTTTTATTAATGAGCTGTACTTTGTACTTTGAATGTGTATGAAAGGTGCTATAAAAATTGCCTTGCCATGCCTACTTCCTCAGACTGAGTTAACATATCTCAATCTATCAATAAATATAAATGTAAATGTCAAAGCACATTCTGTCTATCTCCAGTGACTTTATGAATGAACATGATGAACAATGATCATGTTGCCTAAATGAAACATTTATGTGCAAGATTTCCATTTTCATTGGAAATCTTGTAATTCAACAAGTAATTCAACAAGTATTCCTTTGAGGTTTCTTTCCATTAATGAATAAATTAATTCATTAATATTCAATTGAGTGTATAGATATAATAGCCTATAGTCTGTATAATCATTCATAATCATAGGCTACTAGTTTGTTGACCATACTGTATTCATTTCAACCTCACAGAGACGTACATGTCAACTCATTCAGAGATAAAGTGGAATATTTTGGATCTGTACGTCGTCCACAACTCCTATATTCGCTCGCAGAGTCTCTATGGGGTACCCCAGGGCCCTGGGACCCATCCTCTCCAAACAAGATATATCCTTCCACTGTTACGCTGATGAGATGACGTTACGTACAAATCTAAATGCCTCTCACACCCAACAGCAATAACTCCCTCGAGCCCCTGATTAACTGTCTAGATGATATAACAACTTGGATGGATGCAAATTTCCTACATCTAAATGAAAATAAAACTGAGATCATCATCTTTGGTCATAACCCCACCCTTCCTGTCAACACTCTGGGCCCCCTCACCTCCGGTTGAGCTAACCGTCCGAGCCGACATTGTACTATCAATATACACAAATAACAGTCATAAATGAGAGTCTAGAGAATATATGCGGTTAAGAATATATTTTTGAGTGGTCCAAAACATAACTTAAATATATACATACTCCTTATGGATTGCAGTGTCAGGCCAGGCAGTCCTGTCTAACACTTTGATTCCAAACATGATCTCTCAAAATCTAATCTATGTGTAAATATAGTATAATAATATGCAGTCTATGGTAGTGAAGTGAACACTGACCTCGGTCTGGATCATGTTGATGCGTCGTGAACAGAGGGTTTTGACACAGTTGTAGATGTCCACCACGCCTTCACATTCAGCCATGTCCAGCATGACGTCCAGAACGATGTAGCAGCCTGTCCGCCCCGCCCCCATGCTGGAGAGAAGGCAAAACGTTGACACGGTTCAATCGAGTGCTGGTCAGTGGTCACCTCTTACATTCAGCGGCACCCCAGAGAGGCAGGGTGGTGTGTGTGTGTGTGTGCATGTGTGTGTGCATGTGTGTAGTCAGGTACCTGCAGTGCACCACCACAGGTCCGGCGTCGGGGGGCATGGAGCTCTTAACGCGGCGCAGGAAGGCCAGCAGTCCCGTGGCGTGGTAGGGAACGCCGTGCTCTGGCCAGGACGTTAAATGGAACTGGCACACCTCGTGTTTGGCAGGGTAGCCTCTCTGCACAAACAATTAGAGAGTCTCACTGAGATGCTATCATGAGGAAGGCCGGACGGATTATACACCCAAAGGGACATTAACACCAAGCACGATATAACTACAACCATAATTAGAAATAATTGTGTCATTTTCAAAATCTTTCTAGTTTGAAGGTGAGTCCACAGTCCACACCACGACTATGACGACTATAACGATAGTGGTGAGGGATATCGTTTGGATCACTTTCAGAGTGATCAACACTGACAGGCAGCCAATCAAAATCCATCAGAAGGACAGCTGGGATGCAATCGTTCTCACTCACCCTCAGAATCAGTGATAGTTTTGTTATTGCTAACGGAGATGAGAAGATGATTATGAATAACAGACGCTTTTGATTTTTTTAAATATTTTTCAAAACAGTAAAAAGTGCCAAAGAAAATTAGGCACAAGCTGGCGCATAAGATAGGGCCCCAAATGATTCCTGTAGCCTATTGCATGTGTCTTTCAGCACCACGGAGGCAGAGATCTCGCTGTGTGCCTGGGCTCTGACACAGCAGGACTTCGCATCGCGTTTGGTGCCATTTTTTACATAATATTATCGTTCACCAATGTGGAGGCTGACATAGTTATCGTTTTAGTTATTGTGCTTGGTGTGAATGGCTCTTAACAATGGTGTTCGCTGGAAAAACACCACAAACAGAAAATCCTGTTACTGTATGTCGCCATGGGGGGCATACAGAGACCATCAGAGACTATGACAGAATGCAAGCTGTTTGCATGCTGTGTTTTGGAGGTGTAAAGTGGCATAGAGGGCACATATGGTGTAATTTGTATGATGTGTTTTATAGGTGTCAGATGCTACATACGGTAGTTGACATTGTGAAGTGTGATGTGGTGGGCGGCATGGTCCAGGTTTTATCTAACAATACAACATGTGTGAGTGGGAACCTGTCAGAGAATGAATATGTCCACAATATGTTTGCACGAGAAACAATTTTCACCCACTTCCTTCCACCTGTGATGTGACAGTAAAGTTAGATTCTTATGCATTTTCATCATGTGTGTGTGTGCGCGTGTGCGTGCGTGCGTGCGTGCGTGCGTGCGTGCGTGCGTGCGTGCGTGCGTGCGTGCGTGCGTCAGACTCACCCTCTCCATAGCAAAGGTGCGGACGGTGTATTCTGCTAGAGTTTCAGTCTTCAGCAGCGTTACCTTGATGTCTCCATACAGTTCACTGTCATCAGGCCAGTACTTACAGCACTTTATCTGGACAAACAAACACAGTATTTGTATTAAAGTATGTGTGTGTGTGTCCTTCAGATTATCAGATGGGCTCTAATAACGGGGGGAATTCATCTGCGTGTTCTGCTACACCAGTGACATCATTGAGGGGCTGCGTGTCACATGTACTGTATTTCTGTGCCAAATGTGAAATACTGTGTCAAACATTCAATAGATTGAAATACTGTGGCACAGGGTCACACATTCAATAGATTGAAATACTGTGGCACAGGGTCACACATTCAATAGATTGAAATACTGTGGCACAGGGTCACACATTCAATAGATTGAAATACTGTGGCACAGGGTCACACATTCAATAGATTGAAATACTGTGGCACAGGGTCACACATTCAATAGATTGAAATACTGTGGCACAGGGTCACACATTCAATAGATTGAAATACTGTGGCACAGGGTCACACATTCAATAGATTGAAATACTGTGGCACAGGGTCACACATTCAATAGATTGAAATACTGTGGCACAGGGTCAAACATTCAATAGATTGAAATACTGTGGCACAGGGTCAAACATTCAATAGATTGCATGAAATAATAGGCTGTTATCAGCGGACGCAAGGACGGCTGCTGCCATCATAACATCCAGGACAGCGTATGAGGGGGACGTGTGTCAGAGCTCTGACCTTCTAGCACGGTCATCAAAGTAACTGGTGATTACTCATGGCTCTCCACTGGGGACCGGCAAGACCCTACCATCCACCATGAAGGAGAGCTACAACTGCTGCTCTGTTACATCTACTGTTTGTAACAAATGATAAAGGGCAGCTCCATAAATACATGTTGCCTCCATCTATCTTCACGGATGGGAGGTTTGGTCGGAGGTACGTACCCTGCCCACCTCCACCAGCTTGGTGATCATGACGATGCTGAAGCAGT
>NC_136796.1:18789788-18819788 GCF_951216825.1 Electrona antarctica | reverse complement strand
TGGTCCAGCGACCGTGATTTCTGTTATAGAGGTGCGGGTGCTGCCGGGATCACGGTGTTGGATCATATTGGTTCAGTGATCTGAGCGGTTCTTGACGGCTACAATAACCTTAATAATAGAGAAAATACATCATAAACAAATACTGAAGATATAAGAAGATATAATCGTTAAGGAAAGTTTATGCGTACATCTTAATTTCCATTTTCCAGCCAGTCATATATATAAATATATATTTTTGAGTGGTGCAAACCACTCCAACAACTGGCTTTGTACCCGTGTACCCGTGTTTGTTCGTACCAAAAAAACGAGCATGGTTGCTATGGTTAGCAACCAAAAAAACGAGCATGGTTGCTATGGTTAGTATGTGACGGATGCTCACAGGTACTCAACCAGAGGAAGTCCATATGATCTAGTTCCCCCCAGTTTCAGGACACTCAAGGGAAAAAAATGCTTTTTTCTACGCAGCCACTACTCTGTGGAATGCACTCCCTCCAGCCCTGAAATCCCTAAATTCTATTGCAAGATTTAGGAAAGACCTGAAATCATGGCTCCATCTACACACTAACTGGTCATAGAATAGTCCCATGCTCTGGACTATTCTCTCAGGGTACCTCTTGTCCTATGTATATAGCTCCCAGCCTTATATATAAGGATTATTTATTATATGTTCCATGGTTGTTGTTTGTACAGTATGTTTGTGTATAGTTTCATGTTACAAAGTGGACCAATGTCTAAGTCCATTTGGCATTTTTTAAAATGATTACATTACATTTTCTGTAATTTTCTTAAACTGCCAATAAAGTATTCTATCTATCTATCTATGACGTCACTGACATAGCTGATCAGACTATATAAGACCTTGCAGATAAGACCTTAAATAATTTGGTGACCCCCAAGGGGTCACGACCCACAGGTTGAGAACCCCTGACCTAGCGGATCCTTCTACGTACATACCGTATGCATCATGTGACCTATAGGGGATCCTTCTACATACCGTATGCATCATGTGACCTATAGGGGATCCTTCTACATACCGTATGCATCATGTGACCTATAGGGGATCCTTCTACATACAGTATGCATCATGTGACCTATAGGGGATCCTTCTACATACCGTATGCATCATGTGACCTATAGGGGATCCTTCTACATACCGTATGCATCATGTGACCTATAGGGGATCCTTCTACATACCGTATGCATCATGTGACCTATATATAGGGGATCCTTCTACATACAGTATGCATCATGTGACCTATAGGGGATCCTTCTACATACCGTATGCATCATGTGACCTATAGGGGACCCTTCTACATACAGTATGCATCATGTGACCTATAGGGGATCCTTCTACATACCGTATGCATCATGTGACCTATAGGGGATCCTTCTACATACCGTATGCATCATGTGACCTATAGGGGATCCTTCTACATACCGTATGCATCATGTGACCTATAGGGGATCCTTCTACATACCGTATGCATCATGTGACCTATAGGGGATCCTTCTACATACAGTATGCATCATGTGACCTATAGGGGATCCTTCTACATACAGTATGCATCATGTGACCTATAGGGGATCCTTCTACATACCGTATGCATCATGTGACCTATAGGGGATCCTTCTACATACCGTATGCATCATGTGACCTATAGGGGATCCTTCTACATACAGTATGCATCATGTGACCTATAGGGGATCCTTCTACATCATTATGTATGATGTGACCTAGTGGATTCTTCCACATTATGTATGATCACTATGATGTGACCTAGTGGATTCTTCCACATTATGTATGATCACTATGATGTGACCTAGTGGATTCTTCCACAGTATGTATGATCACTATGATGTGACCTAGTGGATTCTTCCACATTATGTATGATCACTATGATGTGGCCTAGTGGATTCTTCCACATTATGTATGATCACTATGATGTGACCTAGTGGATTCTTCCACATTATGTATGATCACTATGATGTGACCTAGTGGATTCTTCCACAGTATGTATGATCACTATGATGTGACCTAGTGGATTCTTCTGTGTGGAGTTTCTGCCAGGTCTGATTCAGGATGCATCAACATCAAATAACTCAAGGTGAGAATCTGATTACACATGAAAGAAGGGAGGTAAAGAGCCAAGAACTCAGAGGAATTGCAGTGGTCATCAAGGCTTAGCAGCTCATAGCAGGAGAGAGGAAAGGATGGGTGGGGGGGGGGCGGGTGGCTGCTATGGGAGATGAGCCAGGGAGAGCTGGCAGGGACACAGAGGGCAAAGCCCTGCATCGCGAGGGAAGATCCCACGGGAGCCGACATAAATCTTTTTGTCAGCAGGCGGGTTTTAAATTAGGCGGAGATGGGCGATCAAAAAAAAAAACTACCTGCCAAGTCCTGCAAAGTCCTGCAATAAGCCGGATATATGTAGCACAACTGAAGCACGTGTGGGCGTGCATTACTTTAACTTGATATTATGAACACATTTATCTTACGACTAAATGCAGAGGAGAACATCATTTTGAAACGTTCCCGAGTCCTGACAGGTATATGCAAAATGCATCTATTTAACAACCTACTGTCAAGCAGTAAATCCAACCAAGCCCACTGTGTCGCTGTCCGTGGTGCTGTATTGGCCATCTCTCTCTCTCTCTCTCTCTCTCTCTGACTCTGTGTTTGTGTTTGCAATGTTTTTGGAGCAAAATATAAATAGTTTAGGTTTGTGCGGGACTAAACAGCACTATTTTAATTGCAGCTGGGAGCAGCAGGAATGGTCAGAAATCCACTGGGAGTGGGACTGAGAAAACCCCAATGGATGGGGTGTGTGTGTGTGTGTGTGTGTGTGTGTGTGTGTGTGTGTGTGTGTGTGTGTGTGTGTGTGTGTGTGTGACTGTGTGTGACTGTGTGTGTGTGTGTGTGTGTGTGTGTGACTGTGTGTGTGTGTGTGTGTGACTGTGTGTGTGTGTAGGGGGGGGGGGGGGGGGGTTGGAGTAGATGGAAAGAGAAGAGAAGACAAATACTTACTTCCCTGTTTATCCGAATCTAACGGGCGCCAAATGTTGGGGGAGGGGGCAGAGAGAGAGAGAGAGAGAGAGAGAGAGAATGAGAGAGAGAGAGAGAGAGAGAGAGAGAGAGAGAGAGAGAGAGAACGAGAGAGAACGAGAGAGAACGAGAGAGAGAGAGAGAGAGAGAGAGAGAGAGAGAGAGAGAGAGAGAGAGAGAGAGAGGAGGGAAGGAAACAAGAGCTAGTTATAGTGATCACAGTACAGTGGGAGTCTGGGAGAGGGAGGATGAAATGCTTTGACAAGAAAAGCAACAAGCCACCTGTGGCGACAATCATCTTAAAAAAGAGTCATGAGGTCACAGTTTTATAACAAGGTTTTGTTACACTCTCTCGACTTCTTGGGGAAGCGCCGGCATCTGACAACATAATGGCCAACACCTGGTTCGATTCCAGTTGATCTTTGTGACATTTTCTTTCCTCTTAACCTTTGGTTAATGGAAAGAGTCCATCTATGGTGACCTAGGTGCCTTCCATTAATCACACAGAATCAGTCCATTGTAAGGTGATAAACCAGGGGTTGTGCCTGCCATGGCATGCAGGCAGTGCTGTAGGCAGCACGCTTAATAGCCTCGGAAACCCAGACATTTATTTCCTGGAAGAAAGAAACACGCTTAATGACACCAGAGAGCTTTTATTTTAATGGAGTCTCCCACCCTAAGAGAGCAGGCACTGTCCTGCTGCACAAGCAGTGAGGTTAAATAGATCCTCTTCAAACCACTTAACGCTTCTGCGTCAGGCATCAATCCAGTCCTCATTGTCCTCCTTCCATCTGCTTTTGTCAAAGACACAATGATGAAACTAACGGCCGTAATACAGTATTCAGCGAGTACAACAAGCCCTATCGAACCTCTTCACTTTCACATCACTTTATAAGCACTTAACGTGACTGCATCCTGGGCTAAAACAGAGCCGAGTTCTTAAAGAGAGGCTTTTCAGTGCCAACTCTGAAGTCTGAATGACCTTTACTTTATGAGCTAACAGCAGAATAAAAAGGTCATTGTTCTTCAGAACCTGTAGGTCCATGTGGTACGAAGCTGCTGTGATGTGACAGGTGCTACGCTCTGCTGCTGGGATTGGAGAGGCTTGCTGAGATCCTCACTCTGGGTGATCAAAACCAACAACAGATGAGAGGATCAAGCCTGCTCTATCGGAGCCAACTGCGGCTCTATACGGTGGGTAGGGCACATACCTCACATACCAAGGCTCTAATGCCTTGACAGTGACTCCCTGGTTCGATTCCCGGGCAGGTCGGACCATTTGCTGCCTATCACTCACTTCCTGTTTCCTCTCTCTCTCTCCACTGTATGAATATAGGCAGAAAAGCCCCAAAATATCCTAAAGAAAATAATATAGAACTATTTAGAGCTTATTTTAACAACACCACCACCTAAAGTATAGACCAACGCTGAGCCATGTGACCGTGAAATGACAAGCCAGCGTTCTCAGACAGAACGTCGAGAATGTCCCGGATCCCCTCTAATGCTGGGTCAAGACCTAGGGGGTCTAGTATGGACTGCTGTTGGTGTAGGACAGGATAAAGACCAGGGGGTCTAGTATGGACTGCTGTTGGTGTAGGACAGGATAAAGAGTCAATACCAGGGGGTCTAGTATGGACTGCTGTTGGTGTAGGACAGGATAAAGACCAGGGGGTCTAGTATGGACTGCTGTTGGTGTAGGACAGGATAAAGAACAATACCAGGGGGTCTAGTATGGACTGCTGTTGGTGTAGGACAGGATAAAGACCAGGGGGTCTAGTATGGACTGCTGTTGGTGTAGGACAGGATAAAGAACAATACCAGGGGGTCTAGTATGGACTGCTGTTGGTGTAGGACAGGATAAAGACCAGGGGGTCTAGTATGGACTGCTGTTGGTGTAGGACAGGATAAAGAACAATACCAGGGGGTCTAGTATGGACTGCTGTTGGTGTAGGACAGGATAGGAAGAACAAAGTGAAGGAGGCGGAGGTTAAAGTGACTTACATCGATGTAGTTGGCGTTGACATAGTCAGAGTCAGAGTTGGGGTCTGCCAGCAAAGAGTGCAGTTTGACTTGATGACGATCATCTGAAATGCATCAAGGAGGAACACATTAGCACTCTTTGATAACTGATCCAATATAGTTCTTTTAGAACTGCATTTTCACAAACTTAAAGGAACACTCCACTGTCAAATGTGTGGATGTCGATTTCTGATACAAACTGTGTAAATCGAAAAAGAAACATTTTGATTACATGCAATACCAGCTGAGATAATTATGGAGGCGCACTCCTATGCCCAGCTTTGAGTGTTTGTGTGAACACAAACATTGGCTTGTGATTGGCTGATCACTCCATAGGGACGATTTGAATGGCTGAGCAGTACATATTGAAGATAAAAGTCAGGGCAGAAAAGTAAAGACGCCAAAAGTGATTGGCCGGAATGACTTTTGTGATGATTTGATTGGCTGAGCACGGAATGTGATGTATGATGATAAGAGCGCCCCTCACGTCACAAAAGTGTGATTATTTTTCCTTTTCTATCACATGACACGTTGCTGTCTGAACCCAAAATACCCAGAATTCACTGTGACTGCTTGGTTCCAATGCTGTTCTGCAGACCACTGCCTCTAGTGGCAGAGGGGAGAATGGCTGCTGCGTGTGTGATTACGCCACCACGCTATTATGTACTTCAGTGATGTGAGTGTTGACACAACCATGTGTTCATTAAGACTCTTCACTTCATCTCAGATTGACCAGCATTAACATGTATTGCAAAGCTATTGCATTTAGTATGGCGCTGTGGCTCTTCTCATTTGATATATCAGATTATCTGTGCACTGATGAGACACAGCTCTGATGTCATATCACATTTGATATATCAGATTATCTGTACACCGAGACAGCTCTGATATCAACAACAAACCCCAGAGCAGAGCATAAGATAAAGACATTACATCAATAACATCAAGAACTACAGACCGGTTTCCCTTCTATCCTTCCTATCTAAAACTCTCGAACGTGCTGTCTTTAAACAACTGTCCTCCTATCTCCACCAGAACAACCTCCTGGACTCCAACCAGTCTGGGTTCAAAGTGGGTCACTCGACAGAGACTGCCCTGCTGGCAGTGACGGAGTCGCTCCATGCCGCTAGAGCGAACTCTCTCTCCTCCGTCCTGATACTCCTGGACCTGTCTGCAGCGTTCGACACGGTGAACCATCAGATCCTCCTCTCCACCCTCGAGGGGATGGGTGTCTCAGGCTCTGCACTCTCCCTGTTTGCATCCTACCTGACGGGTCGCTCCTACCAGGTGATGCTGAGAGGGTCTGTGTCAGAACCACACAGGCTCACAACTGGGGTTCCCCAAGGCTCGGTTCTGGGTCCTCTTCTTTTCTCTCTCTACACTACATCTCTGGGTGCTGTCATCCACTCCCATGGCTTTTCCTACCACTGCTATGCCGATGACACCCAGCTGATCCTCTCATTCCCCCCCTCTGATACCCAAGTGGAGGCACGCATTGCTGCTTGTCTGGCTGACATCTCGGCGTGGATGTCGACAAACCACCTGAAGCTCAACCTGGACAAGACCGAGCTGATGTTCCTCCCGGGGAAGGGCTGTCCGCACCGAGACATGGCCATCACCATTGATAATGCTGTGGTGACCTCAACTCGGACTGCGAAAAATCTGGGTGTGACCCTGGACGATCAACTGACGTTCTCGGCAAACATCGCATCAGTGACAAGGTCCTGCAGATTCCTCCTCTACAACATCAGGAGGATTCGCCCCTTCCTCACGGAGAAGGCAGCCCAGGTGCTCATCCAGGCTCTCGTCATCTCCCGCCTGGACTACTGCAACTCCCTCCTTGCTGGTGCTCCGGCATCTGCCATCAGACCTCTGGAGCTTGTTCAGAAAGCTGCGGCTAGGGCAGTGAAAGGAACAGCTCCTTCCTACCTCCGGGCTATGGTCGATGCCTACACCCCTGCCCGACCACTTCGGTCTGCCACCTCGGGGCGACTGATTGCCTCGTCACTCAAGGGTCCTTCTGGCCGATCCACACGGTCACGACTCTTTTCTGTTCTGGCCCCACAGTGGTGGAATGAACTTCCCACTGATGTTAGGACAGCAGAGTCACTGCCCATATTTCGCCGCAGGTTGAAAACCCACCTCTTCAGGAAACACTACCCTTCCTCTCTGCCTGACCTACTTGTTGTTAACTAGTTGTACGAACGCTTGTTTTCTATTGTTGTATTGTTTATTGGATCTTGTTTAGTCGATACACTTAATTGTTTTAGCTCATGCTCATTTGATTTAGCTATTTTGTCTCATCTGTTTAAAGAAATAGGTAGCTGATATATTGCACTTTTACCTTAGCACTAGGTATACTCTTGGTTGCTTGTTTTTGCAGAAAATGCACTAAAGACTTCTGGTGATTAGTAGTTTTTGTTCCCTACCTATGTTGAATACACTTATTGTAAGTCGCTTTGGATAAAAGCGTCTGCTAAATGACTGTAATGTAATGTAATGTAATAACATAACTTTCAATGCATTCCATATACCACATAGACACATATCACATGATCATAATACAATCCATAAAACACATTATAGTCACAGAATCACCCATTACAGAACTAAATGCCACAGGGAGGAGGCGGGGAGGTGGAGGGAATTTGAACGCTGACATCTGAACAACCACTGAGTCAGCTTGGCATGTAGAGTGAACACAGAGTAACTGCTTAAAAGGACCACCTGATTGAATTGTAGGCGTGAGTGAGTTAGCTGGCAGCGAATGAGAGTGAAGGGAGTTGATGTGGAGATTGACAGCTGATTTAAAGGAGCAGAATGAATTACTGTTAGAGAATGAATGAAGTCAAGGGGGTCCGGGAATTAAATAAAATAAAACTTCTGACTTCCATGTCTCAATGAACTATAGCTGCGCTGGATTTGATCATTAGTCCTACTGATAAAGGTATGGAGATAATATGTTGAAAAACAGCAGAGCATTCCTTTAATAACAACCATGCAACATTAAGGGGCATTAAGTTAGAGTACATAGGATAATGTCAGTTAATATTATGACATCTACAACACACTGGGAATATAAAAATATAAAAAATTGTTTATGGCAATTAAATGCACCAAACTTCTATTTGTTTTTCAATGAAGGTGTGTACTGTTAGCTGTGTCGCTAATTGTAACTTACGGCTGAGTAAACTATCATGTCTTCCTTTAGGCTTGTCCTTCTTCTTTGTCGCATCCCAGCCATCGAAAAAACTCTGGAAAGAAAAAGCAACAAAACTCATTATAAATCTATCTACATAATGACACACAGGTAAGATGAAAATAAATTAATGGGGGGGAAAAAAAGAATGAAAGAAAAAGATGGGCTTGGTGGTGAGCGAACACAGGGTCGGTGGCTCCAGTCACGTCACGTTCCGCCTCACGATAATTCACACTGATTGCCTAGCTCCGTCCGTGGGCACAGTCCGTCATCAAAGGTGGTCCAATCCCCTGTGGGCGAGGGGGAGGGCGAATGACAAATTGGGACCAACCTGAGGCACGCGCAACAAACCAGGGACACCATTGTGATCTGGGGATTACTTCAGCCACTGGATAAGCTAGGTTCTTAGATCTCGCTCTTCACCAACGTATACATTTTTGAGTGGTACAACCACTCCCTTACGGAGCTATGTGTGTGGCTGGCTGGCTGCCTGGGTCTGAGCACGAAAACAGCATGGTTGTTTTTCACCACCTGTGCGCAACCTAACCCCCCGGGGACCCTCACACGGAGTTGCACCAGTCACTTCACACGGGTGTGATTTTTAGAATTTGACTGTTCAAATTGTGCAACTTTCACTTAGTTCAGTAATATATGCCTCTGATAGTTGCAAACATGGGTCACTGCTTATGAAGGAAACCAGTTCTCTGGCACCTCCCTCCCCCTCCCCGAAAACATCCACAATGCCTTGCAAAAAACAAGACAAGATAAATTGCACCAGCACTGACCCGGTGGGAAATAAGCGTTATGAAGTGTGACAGCGGTGTGCACGCTGATCCTCTTCATCTTGTTTATTTCTCCAGGCAATGAGGATGAGGAGCCAGACTGAAAAAGCCACCCACATATTGATTTTGGGAGGTGAACCCAGGGAATAATTTAATTAATCTAAATCTAAGTGTATTTGGATTCCTGCAGGTGGATGTGGAAAAGAAGAAGGAAAAAGGTAAAAGGCTTATCGCCACAGGCAGAAGTGAGAAACTTTGTATTGAAGTTCAAGGGGAAGCAAAGGGGACTTCATTTTTAAAAGGATAATTATCCTTTTCAAAATGAAGGTCTAGACATATGGTCTAGCTGTATTATCTCTGCCATGGGGCTGAAATGAAACTGGACTGTATTGTACATCGATGAATATTAAAAGTGTCTTGTGCAGCCTTCATAAAGTAAACGAAAGTTGTCTTCCGTATTATGTATCAGCGATGTATGACATTACACTAGTCTCGGACACAGCAGAAAAAGGATGTGTAGCCTGTCTAGTGTTATATTTGTGTACTTTGTTTGAAAGTAATTACTAAAAGGCATGAGGATGGAGTTGGGGGTATATTTAAGCTTGTAAATAAAAATGCAAATTTTATAAGTTTATCTGGAAAACAGTAAGTAAGTTTAGCTTTTTGAAAAGTGGAGCAGAGTGGCCAAGACGTTTTGAAAAAGTAGCAGTTCTAATAAATCTCTTCTGGAGTAAATAAATGCTGTGGAGGTAAGAGACATAAGTGCTGAGTAGAAGAGTAGGGTAGCACAGTAGGAAAAGGCCCTGGATGATGTTTAACCCAAGGATGCTACGAAATGCACTTCAAATGGGGCACAGCTGGGTGCACCACGTCTGTGACGCGTTATTATGGATCCCACCGCAGTTCTAGGCAAACCCCGGTGTGATTGGCCAGTAGTCGCTGTGATTGACAGTTCTCGTTTTTGCAACTATGCCTAAACCTAACCCTAACCTCAGTAAAACTATGCCTAAACCTAACCTCAGTAAAACTATGGCTAAACCTAACCCTAACCTCAGTAAAACTATGCCTAAACCTATAACCTAACCTCAGTAAAAATATTCATAAATCTAACCTTAACCCTAGCTCGCATCACTTCATTTTATGGTGAGACGTACTGTAGGAGGACCCTAGGCAGGAGACAAACCATAGTCCTAGAGACCTCTCAGTGCCTGCAGTCCCCCAAGAACACACAAGGCAGAGAGAGCCTTCTGTTGGTTCTGGCAGGAGAGAAAGGACATGTGGGCGGATCCACGGGGGGTGCCCTGGGCACGGCGGTCGCTGGGGTGTGGTCAGCATTGGTTTGCTACACCTGGCCAGCAGGTTGCGAACTTCCCTGTTGGCCGGGTGTGGCCCTCCCTCGCGGTACTGGTTGCGCCTCCGTGATGGCTGCGCCCGGGGCGCCCCTCTGCGGATTCGTCTATAGCCGGAAGCCTGGAGGAGAGGGGCAGTGACTTGGCCAATCACTGCTGACACGCCAACTGGAGACTGTTGTGGTTAAGTGTCGAAACACTCTAAGAAGGTTGGAGACCGCCCAATGACCTCTCTTCCAGGCCAAGGCTTCATCCATTAGAAATGGATTATATTCGCATCTTTGATGTATTTACAAACCATATACAACCCCTCAACAACCCCTCACCTCATACTCCTGCTTGAAGCCGTATCCCTCGCCAGTCTTCATCTGGTTGATGTGTTGGAGGAGGTCAGCCACGCGTACCGCTGGGTGGAGCTGACCCGTGTGATAGGGAGAGCTCTTCCTCCGACAGAGGCGGTGAGGGGAGGAGCCTCCCAGGAGGCTGCTTGACTCGTTCACAGAGGAACGCTGTTCATCTGGACACACGGTGAAGTCTGTGTTAGCAAACATTTCAATCTCAATGAATGCATACAACATGATACTATAGTGTTTTATGCTGGAACTGTCGAAACTGCCTAAAGGGCAGACTCAAGATAGACCCATTTCAATAAAGAATAAAGTATATCTAGTTATCTACAGTATGTTGGCCAACTGGTTTTCAGAGAACAGCCGGAAAGTTGTGCCTCTCTTACTTCGAGCGTTGCAGCTCTGGGCGTCCATGAAAGAGTGCGTCATCTTCTCATCTAGCTGCAGGGTGCTCTGCTCCGTCATGCTGCAATCCAGAGAGCTCAGCTTACGACCTTTCTCCTGACGATACGCCATGGCCGCCTTGTTGATGCTCACCTTCTTCCTACTGAACAGATAGAGGCATGGGGGGAAGAGAGAGATGAGAGAGAGAGAGAGAGAGAGAGAGAGAGAGAGAGAGAGAGAGAGAGAGAGAGAGAGAGAGAGAGAGAGAGAGAGAGAGAGAGAGAGAGAGAGAGAGAGAGAGAGAGAGAGAGAGAGAGAGAGAGAGGTGGGAGGAAAGTGGAGGGGGCATGCAGGGGAGGGGGGTGAGTAAGTGAGTTGGAGGGAGTCAGTAGGGGGTAGGGAGGGAGTGATTGAGGAGATGTGAAATTGGATGGAATGGAGAAAATAACAGGAAAGACATTGAAAACGGGTGAGGGATGGAAAGTGAGATTTGGTGATACCAAGAGAGGTGTTAAGGGAGAGCAACAGGGTAGAATGACAGCAAGAAAGCAAGAAAGAAAGAAAGAAAGAAAGAAAGAAAGAAAGAATTGAGGTAAAGTAGAGATGAGGTGGATTTTGGTTAGAGTGGGTTAAGGGTGACATCAGTATGGGGCAGGATTGAGAAGTCACTTACGGGTAGTAAGGGTAAGTATAGAAGTCCCTTCTGATTAGCATGAAGGAGAGACAGAGAGAGAGAGAGAGAGAGAGCGCGCGCGCGAGCGAGCGAGCGAGAGAGAGAGAGAGAGAGAGAGAGAGAGAGCGAGAAAGAGAGAGAGAATGATCACATGGTTTATCAAGATGGCCATCAGGGAGACGAACTTGGCATGTGACTGGAAACTTTGAACATTAGTAGATACCACCAAAGCTCAAAGTTGGAGGTAGTTTGTGATGTACAGTAGACACTCAAAGGACACTAGCACATGCTTTTGGGCCTGGGTGAGCATGAACAAGTTTCCTTTTTATGAGTGGGCGGGGATTTTCTGTGCCCTCTGCAGATAATAAATAGCCCTGTGATACAACAAAGCAAAGCAAAGCAAAGTTACTATATTTACCCAGGGTATCTGGGCTAAGCTCAAGAACTTGTTTCCAGCCAGGCCCTGCTCATAGAACATTTCATGGTAGTGGTTCAATGCCTTGCTCAAGGGCACTTCAGCGGAGGTAACTTTAACGTGTCGGACCGCTGATTCGAACTGGCGACCTTCCGGTATCAAGACCGCTCCGCAATCCGTTCGGCCACCGCTGCCACTAACCACAGGGTTAATTATAAACACATCTGTTCTCTTTCTCTCTCGCTGGGTGGCATGTGGCCGTGTAGCCGGCTAGACTTATAGTTTGTGAATCTTATAAATCACTTCCCTCTTCCACAAAATCCCATTAATTCTGCCTCTATGCTACTGGAGAAGAAAATACCAAGGGTGTTGGGGTAAAAAATAAAAGGGTAAAACATTCCTTCCTAACCAATTACCAGCTCATCTAGTCACACCTCACAGCTGCTGGCCTCATGTAATTGAGTGGCCAATGGAATAACATGCACCGTGATGAAATATTTCATACCAAGATGAGTGTCAAGACATTGCCTAGTGAGAGGAGATAGAATACATTGCAGGTGTAGTTGACGGCGGGGGTAATTTGCTGGTGGAAAGCAGCCAATTATTCAAATGCGACTGTAGTGAATTCAGTTTTCTTGCTTGCTTGCTGGCGTTATTTATTTGAATGTTCTGGGGAGCTACTCAGCAAGCATACAGAACATGGAATTAGAATTAAAATATGAGATGAATGAAACGCAAAAGGTTGGCTGAAGCGTCAGAGAATTTACAATTTACAATTTAGAATGTAGGATTAATGCTCTGCTATTTCACTATAACTCCACTTGTAATTCATTCTCATTGCCAAATGCATTTCTCAGTAGAGCACAGCTGTCAAAGTGGAATAGAGATGAATGTACTCCTCTGGATGTGCGACTTAGGAACACCACCAACTCCACACTGTAGATGTGGAACCAGCAGCACATGGATCATGGCTCTGACATCAAAAATGGAGTATAAATCACTTCAGACTGACTTTCACATGTACGTACCTCTTCTTGACAACGATGACAATGGCCCCCAGAAGCAGGATGAGGACCACCAGACCTCCAGCACAGGCTCCCAGGATCAAGCCCATGTCCTCTGCATGCTGGGATACCTCCAGAGCCCGCTTGGAGTCCTTGCATGCAGCTGCACAGAGGAACAAAGACATTTCATTCATTCTGCTTTTAATACAACAAAGAAAACACATGAATCTTTTACAGTATAGTTTACATTTAAGCAATGTAATTGCTTAAATTCAGGCCATGGTATATTATGGATATTATTACAGTTTACCACTTGATTAGACTTTGAGCCAACAACACACAAAGCCATGGTATAATCACCAGTATGCACGCATCCGCCTGGGTGGCGGCAGACTGCTGGCGAGCACTGGCGCTTTGGCATGGGGGGTCAGATCAACATATGGAATGAATTCTGTACTGGCCATACAGATGGAGCGTGGCTTGAGGGTGGTTTTCATAGCAACTACAGACATGTATCTGACCTCTGCACACTTCCCTTCACTTTTCCTGATCTTTCCATGTCCACCCCATTAGCCAGAGTAAAGGATCAGCAATACACTTTTGTCAATTATAAAATATCTCTAACCAGGAAGTGGATTGGAGGCAGAGTTTTGCTACCACGTGCTTCCACGTGGATTCCTTCATGGATCAAGCAATGGAGCATAGGTTAGCCAAGAGCACCATCTAGTAGAAAATGTGTGGGCTTATGAAAAATAAATAAATAAATCATCATCATTGGCAGGGAATGAGTTTTAACTCTTTTCCTGCCAATAACTACATTTACGACCTTTTTTTGGGGGGGGTGGGGTGGGGGCTGGAACATGTCTTTCTGGTTATCTAACTTAATGGATGGTCTCTCTCGTTCAGGGAGGCTATTTTCCATGGCAGACTCTGAGACTTATGTCACAATAATGTCACCGTCTCTACGTATCGTTTGTCTACATATTTCCATCACACCCAGCCAGGAGCTTGAAATCACTTAGTCTCTGAATCATCATTTGGGCTCCCCTGGTGTTTTTCCTGGTGTTGCGTTCAGGTAGCTCAGTTGGTTGGTAGAGCTCTCGCCTTTGGACCAACAAGTTAATGGGTTCGATCCAGGGCACCGCCAACTCAGCGTATGAGTTGTAACGGGGACATAGTGTCCCCACTGAGCGGCTGATGGCCAGAATAGGTTATCACAAAAACCAAAAAAATACTCCCTCCGCATGTCTCAGCTGAACAGTGGTGACAACTGTCTCAGACATTGCTTACAGGGAGGTTGAGAAATAAACACAATTTGTCTGTCATACAAATACATGTCATGTGCTACCTTGGATGCCAAGGATGTGTATACACGTCCTATCAAATAAAATGGTAGAATACCAAGGATGTGTATACACGTCTTAATGTGTTTTATATTGATGAATGTAGGTCCCGGTCCCTAAGCTACATCTCGTTAGCTCTGGAATGCTAGCGCGATGTAGACGGGCAATCACCCGGAAATCTAAATGGCCGCGGCCATTGAATCAGTTCGGTTCATGGACCTTTGCCTCAAGCTAATCCACACAGAGTGGAAGGGATTGACAGCCAAAATAATTCATTAATTAACTCATAAGATACGTTAGACACTTCATACTGTAATGCCTTCCCTCATACAAGACACTACAGACATTTTTAGACCTTTATATACATTTTACGTATTTTCAGTAATAATGTAAGTATCTGTGGGGATCAATGCAGCTCCACAGACATGCTGCTATCTCACAACATGTACCAGATAAGTCACTCTGCTCTTAGCCCCATTTTGAGAGAAAAGCCATTATATTAAAACTCAATGCAGCAAGCATCCAGCAATGGGAAATGCAATGCAGGAAATGAGAAAGGGTTTGTAAGAATGGGTGACACACAGTGTTTTATCTCCATGTCCTGGCATTAGCCTGTAATTAATCAGATAGTGTCCTTCATGTCATCTGTGAGCCTAATCCTTGTGTTGTAAACACAAAAAGAGGAGAGAACATGGGACTGTACGGAGGCAGAGACGGCCAAAACAACAGCCAGGACACTGTGTTTAGACCACCACTGGACAGGAAATAGAACAATATCAATACGTCCTCAGGGCCACGATCATATACTGTAGGACCAAAGGATGTTTCATATAAATATGTCTGCGAATGCACCTCCTCTGCTTCGCAGCGACAGACAATAGTGAGGCGGGAACCTTTGATGTCACAGTGCTTCAGATAAGAAAGGTAGAGTTTGGGGAGAGAAATCCTATTTAACATGGCCCTTTCTCAAGAGTACTATGAGATTCTGACACATTCTCTCTCTCTCTCTGCTGTTGTTTGAAATATAGGTGTTATGAGGGTGAGTGTGAGTATGACTGTGAATCTACTGTATCTCTTCCGCGTCTCAAGGCCTCTCTCTCTCCCCCTCTCAGGAAGCAGAATATGGTGCTACGCTCTCTATTTCAAAGCTACGTAACGGGGGCAATGCCAAAATGTCAACGTCAGTAATTTGAAGAGTGAGAGAGAGAACAGAACGTCAACGTCAGAGGAGATGGCTTCATGTTTAGCGTTCAGCTGCCTGCTTGTCCTAAATGTCAAAACCCTGGAGCATCAGCCTGATCTGAGGACAGCTTAAGAAACTGTCACTTCAAACAGGTACAGATCTGCAGTACGCAGTAAAATGTGTTAAAGTGTTAAAGATGGAGTGCCATGATTTCTTTCCACCCTAAAACATGATCATCAGGTCTTATTGTTATATAAGAAGGAAGATTTTTTTCAAAAAAGGGTACAGTATTTGTTAAAATGTCGTATTTATGTGGGCACCCCCACCAGTTCATTAAGTATGCCTGGTTTGCCTGGTGGGTGGCGATGGGTGGTGATCCACCTGGACTTAAGCCGCACCCACAGCTGTAGTTGTATGATAAAGGGGGAGGGGTTAGGGGAGGGGCTGATAATGTGATGTCACTATATTACTGTTTATTTCATTGGCCCGTTTGACTGTCAAGGGTTCAGCCTCCAGGAAGAAACCCTAAATACAAAGTTAATACACCATTGCACATAGAAACGACTCCAGGGTGTCTAATGAAGTCTCCATCTCCACTCTCCACGTCTCCACTCCATCTTTAAATTAACAATGGATTTTATGTTTATACTAGAGTCTATAGAATATAATATAATATAATAGAAGGTACCTTTGCGCGCGATCCGGATGCAGTTGATTCGCATCTCCTGTGGGGAGAAAACAGAAGAAACGCGTTTGAATTCAAATCACACTGTGTAACATCCATTTAGTGGTCTTTTTTTGCGACACCCCTGGTAGCTCCACTGTAGGAAATGTTCATTTAGAGTTAAATTAAACAATGAGGATTTTACATTGTAGATTGGGGTCCCAGAGATAAGACATTGTATCCAATGAGGGTGCATTTCAAACTGGGGTGTCTTGAAATAAAAGAAAGGTTGAGAACCCCTGGTTTAGGTTACTGTAGCATGTCAAAGTCACAGAGACCCCCCACAGAGACCCCCTTATGTGTGATGGTAGCCTGGAAACGATTCCCACTGGTTGACATCCCAATGTGATGAGTCAGCCCGCCCGCCCCAGCTATCTTCCTCATCCACCCCATGGGGCACACAATTAAATTTAGATTTCAAGATGCTAAATCAGACTTTATGAGCAATTATGTTAATCTGCGCTCCGAGAGTGGAGTCAGAACCTTTTCACCAAAAACGGCACCAAACTGTCTTTGTTAATGGAAAGTCTCTTCCAAATAGACTTTCATCTCCTGCTGTCTCTGGAGGCGAAAGATAAGTCACATTTACCTCCCAATGAGAGGTTATTAAAGCTGCTGCTGCTAATATGTCATCTCCTGTCCTTTGTCAAAGTGTCCTCCTGGCCTAAACACTGTCCAGCGCCCTGCGAGAGACGTGGGATGAATCACTGAGGAGATGTGAATATAAACACCTCCCTTTAGCTGCCAATCAATGTGACAGCAGGTAGTTACAGGTGAAGAATTCTGAGGAACACAAACTGAAAAAGAGGTTTTTGGGGAGAAATACCAGACTGAAAGCTCATCAATGGTACAGCCGTGCTAATTCAGTAATTCACTCACTCACTCACTCACTCACTCACTCACCCGTTCATTCAACACTTTGTTGGTTGATTGTTTGGTTCATTCATTCAAATGATTGTTGTAGATGGGGAAGATCAACAGACAGTGTTCCATAGATGAGTATCACAAATCATCGTCTCTCACAGGCGTCGACAACACTAATTACTCTTTCAATCAAGTGACAAATCATGTCCACCGTAAGCTAGATATTTATTTATCCAACACAATTCTCACCATAAATTGTACCCCTTCTTACTGCTAAGCAGCCCACATCACGTGGAAGAAAAGAAAGTGCTGTCATTCAGAAAACAGATCAGTGATATTTTTGTTTGCTTCTGTGTGGAGCTTGTGACATGATAATTAACACCCACAATGACATTCAGAGTCTGTTTTGTCATTTGAATGGCAGCGAGGACAGAGTGCTTCGACAAAGCACTGGTTCCAACCATAGACTGTAAAGGTTCCAACACCGCCTTTCATTCCAGTCTCATTTGGCATGAGAGCTCTTGATGTGAGGCTTACTGGTGCCTCTAGATCAATAGGGAGAGATTTCAATCACATTTGACAGCACATGCAGAGACACAGGGAGGCCTTGACCTTCAGCTCTCAGCACAGCATTAATGCATTTTTTTTGCCAAAGGCAACTCCATAAGAAGAAAATGGCTGCTCTTCTCTACAAGGCACAACTTGCACAAGTTATTGTTCTTTAGGGCTGACCAGGGGTGAAAGTGTGCCGGAACAGTGTTCCACTGGAAGATTCTGTGCCGGAACGCCGCACCGGTAAGAAAAGGGGAAAGCAACTGATGTAAAAAAAAAAGAAAAAAAACATAGACCCCTTATCAGACAACGTCACACTGATAAGGAGTTTTACTGTGATCTCTCGCTGTTGGAATTGGTTCCTTGGTTTCTGTTTCTGTGTGTAAACAATAATAGTGATTCAAAGCAGTTGTCCTCAAAACCACACCTCCAGACACAGTCATAAGAACGGAGGTAGTGCTCTATGATCACAGTACCAGAGCCGCTTGATCGTTCAGCTTCAGCCCATCAGGCCCAATTTATGCTCTGTCCGGCGAAGGTGACACGCGAAGAAAACAGCGGAGAATAGCTCCAAGCTCTCAACGATCGCATCTGCGACGCGGTTGTGAGCTATGTCAGCTGTTCTCTGCGGGACACTCCTCGCGAGACATAATATACTTCATTGCGCAGATTTTTCTTTATATTACTCGCATGGACTTTATCCATACATCACGGAAATCGGTACACTGTCTCTATATTCATGTGTTCAACACAGATATGTTAGATTTTTCATATATTACTCCTACACATTTTGTCCAAACATCACAACTGCTATTATCCTGGTGGAGACCTGTGCCCCGAGGGGCACTTTTCTAGTTTTCTTCTAAAGTGCTTTGAAAGAGTTACAGTGTGTTTGTGTCCACGTATTCTGTGTATTTTGTGGTGTTTCTGTTCTCCATCCTTATTCATGCTTGACCCACCACCTTGACCTCCCCATCCTCCGCTGGCAGTTTTTTATGGAATTTTTGAGGGGCGGTATGTCCAGCTTTTAGTGTGTCTGCAAACTTTGTCCTACAAAAACATTTTTTTTTTACAGAGTAAAAGCGGTAAAAGCGGACATATTTTCCCGGCACCCCAAGCTTCTATTTAGGAGGGCAGATAATCAATAAACCAGTACCCCCCGCATAAAGCACTGCAGCAAGATGTATTAAATTATTAATAGCAGTAACACCTTAACACTGATATACAAGGCTGCTAAACTCCACAGTCAAAAGAATAATATAAAACACAATGATAAATTGAGTCAGACACAAACCAGGGACCTTCTTATGCCCTGATGGCCTCTCTACCCACATTGTAGGCTATTTAGTGCCTTCAAAACAGATTACAATGTGTTTCTGACAAGCAGTGAACAAACCTAAACCGACTGTCAAGGTTGCTAAGGCATAAAGGTGATGTGTCTACACTCTGGAAACAGCAGCAGCAGACAACTAGAAAAAGTGCCCCTCTGGGCACAGGTCTCCACCAGGCCAGGTCAGGTTGTGGCATCCTGGTGGCGCTATAATAGGCCAATGTGAAAAGGGTGCCATTTCTTCTTACGCCTTTGATGGCAATTGGATGATTTTAGGCATTTTGTTCCAAAAATGTGTTTTGCAAAAATCCACATGTTGGTGGGGCTATAACAGGACAATGTGAAAAGGGTGGGATATATTCCTCAGCCTAGTAGGAAAGTATGTGAAAGATTTCACATAAATTGCACACTGCGTTCATGATTTGAGGCTTTTTGTACAAACTTTGAAAGCCAATGTTAGGACATTAGGATGGAATATGCAATATCGGACAGTTCCGATGTTCTTGAGCACATGACTATAGAGATACTGTGTAACGATTTGTGGGATTTTTGGACAGAATCTGGAGGCGTAATATAAAAAAATATGTTTTACAAAAGTCGAGTGGTGGTGCTATAAAAGGCAGATGTGAAAAATGCCTCTAGGGAGTGTGCATGCAGATCGGTGCAGTTATAGTTAAAGAAAAGTGAAAAGGTGGTGGTATTCAGGGAGTGTGTGTGTGTGTGTGTGTGTGTGTGTGTGTGTGTGTGTGTGTGTGGTTTGGCATCGACCACGTTAACGGTGCCGGAGATCAGCTGGTAACAGACGGACGGACGGACACACGGAGTGCAAAACATACTCTCCCCATGCCTTCGGCTGGTGGAGACAACCAGCAGTTGTCAGGTAGTCGAAATGCTTCTTACTCACCCCTCTGAAGTTGCTGGTAGCCTGAAAGTACACCAGGTAGTTTTTGGTGGGATCTAAGGGAGCGTTCCAGTAGCCGTTGTAGGTGTGGTTGTCCCCCACAGTGAAGGGTGTGGCCTCCGGCAGACTGCTGGGCGCCAGCTCGGCTGTGTAGTAATGGGGGACTCCTTTAGCCTGGGCCTCGTTGTGGGAGTTGGGAGTAGGAAAACAATCGACGGTGCCCAGCTCTCTCTTCTTCACCTGCCTGGACCCATCCTCTTCCACCACCACCACCTGGTACGCACTGAAGGAAAGTAGTCACACGTTAACTCCAGTTCTCTTTAGTTATATATAAATTATACAGTCAAAAGCACATAGTAGTCCGGCAGCCGAGGTGGACGGGTGTCAAATTTGGTATATAGTATTTTTGTATTGGCCTAAAATATTGTCTATATACATACATTCATGAATCCACTTGCTTTTTGCCAGCCATAGAATGTTAATGGTAGGGTCACAAGAAACCCCTATAAAAAAGATTGCCCAATACTAACAGCTGGTCAGCAAGTGGATTCATGAATGTATGTATATAGACAATATTTTAGGCCAATAAAAAAAAGACTATAAAATTTCCCGCTTTAAACAAAAGAAGCCTGTCGGCTGCCGGACTATAGGGAGTGCCACAAATATCAAGAGTTGATCCGCATGTAGAAAAGCTATTTCCCCTCACAGCTTCCTCAGGTCCTGACGGCTGCAACCCACGACTTACCCGGCCCTGGGTAGGCCAGCCAGGATCATTGCCAGGCTGGGTGGCAATGATCTTCCCCTTTCTAGATTCCGGTTTTATTTTGTAAGGATTTATTTTTATTGTAAGTGGGTCATTAACACTAGCATGTCTGAATTAAAATCACTACTACTATGACGGCTAACGGTCAGGCTGACCGGTGTTTTTCGTGCAATTCCATTGGCCACTCTCTCCCTGCATCTCTTCACACCTCTCCCCCCGTGGCGGGGGTTGACGACTTGCCATTGTCTTCTAAATGTCACATTCCAACTAATTCAAGGCAGCGTTTCAACTCGACAGGACAACTCAAAGTTATTTTTCAACATGTATTTATTTAGCTATGCTCAATAGATAGGTGGAAACAATACGCCAGTCAGTCAACACACCATATTTCACCATATTTTTGATGCGCTGATATATGAAATGAATATGCGCGACAGCTGTGCGTGCGTGCGTGCAAATCAGAAAAGTTTAGGCTACAGACAAAGGAGTTGGGAGTTTGGGAGCGGCCGGCTAGCCACATATTAGCCTATATATATTTTAAAAATACCCAGCATAATTGTTGGGAAGGCTAAGCCTGGCCTAGCCGCCGCCTATGATCGATGTCATTTATATATATTTGATTTATTGTGCCAGCAGAGAGATCCGTAGCAGCAGCACGGTTTATATATACACCATAGGATAGATCAAGTCATGTGACGCATCACCGCCACAAATAGTGCTACAGCGTTATCTAAAATGCACTTCCGCATACCTCACCGTCAGTTACTTGGATATTTTCTCCCTCTCCCCCTCTCCACGAGAGAGGGAGGGAGAGAGAAAAAAGAGAACCGTGATGCGTGGAAATCAGTTCCACTGGTCGCGTGCAGAAAAGTTATTTTCTTTTTCATTTCAGTTTAGCAAACTATAATTATAGTGACGATGTGAGCGCTATATATTCAATATAGCGCTAGCTATAGCTAGTTTCTGTACCATACCACGTTCCTATGTCGCGCATTTCATATCAGCGCATCTTACCGTCTCGTTTCTGTATTGAATCAACCAAATTTGTACCGTAGTAAAAAAAAACAATGTCTGTTTACTTGGATCCATGAACATAAATTATAACATAATTATGCTAAAGATGGCGTGTATAGTCAACATGTATTTATATCTATTGAGCTATGCGCTTGGTGGAAACAATACCACACACCATATTTCTTTTTCCGTTTCGAGAAATAAAGTCAGACATGAATACTTTGTGTTAATTCAAGAATGTTTATTGTTTCTTAGTGTTACACAATATAACAATATAAAGCATGCAAGGTGTGACATAAAATCAGGAAAACATCCTATGGCATTAGTTTCTGTACATTTATCTGGATGGCACACAAAATGTTGTCTTTCTCTTCTTTCGCTTAGATACACTTGACACATGTCATAGTAAATGTACCAGTGCATGTTCCACACGCCCGTTTGTCACATTTATGGCAGCTGATTAGCGTCTTGTTTCCACATCCGTCAAGCTGACACTGCCTTCTCTTCTTGGGGGTAGGGGTGTCTGGTGTCTGTGGACCATTCTGGGCCCTCTTGGCAGCTCTTGGCGTTGTAGGCTGGTTCTGTGGTGTGGTCGGCAGCGGCTGCAGTGCGCTGCGCTGCTGGCGCCGAGGTGTGCGTGGTGGCACTGACGCAGAGTCCTTTTCATCCATGTGTTCCTTACGGAGCTGTAGTGCCAAGTCCTGTAGGAACTCCCTCCTGGTGAGCTGCGGTTTGTCCAAGCACTGTTTGAACAATACATAGGCATTGATGGCAGCCAGGTCCAGCATGTTGTAAAAGACAGCCACTGGCCAGCGACTGGTGCCAACTCTGACGCTGTAGTTTCGTGCCATCTGATCCAAAATGTCCACTCCCCACTTGGTGTGGTTGTAATCAGTTACAGACTCTGGCTTTTCTTTGGGGTCTGTACCAATCCCGATGGAACGGTGCATGGTGCTCAGGATGCAAACGTTTTTGTTGGGTTTGCTCTGGTAGATGGTGAAGTTATCCATTGTGATGTTCCGCCCTTTGTCGAGGAATGGTTCCACCAGCCTCTGGACAACATCTTGAGACAGCGGCACGCCATCACTGCAAATGACAGGGAGAAGGTGTAATGGTTATTACAACGCAAAATATATACATATAGGCATTGATGTAAAGACATTTTAAATACATGATTATTATTATTATTAGAGGAAAATAAATTACCTGCTGCGGTACTGGCCCTTTCCAAGGTAGGGAAATCCATTTAGGAAGTATTTGCTGTCCAGGTCAGCAGCAATCCAGAACTTAATTCCAAACTTGTCTGTGTTGCATTATTAGCCATATTAATAAAGCGTATAGTGGATGGTGGTCACAGCAATGAAACGCGTGGCTCATCGATAGAGTTTCAGTCAGGAATGAATTAGCTTTATTTGCGCATGCTCAGGTAGAGTTAGAACACAGTGTAGATGTGTGCACGCAGGCACATGATGACGTCAACATTGCTTTGCATATATGTAATAGTCAACACCCCCACTCAAAGACATGTTCACAGTTTCCTAGAATAAACAATGAAACATCACATCACTCTCCAAACAAATACCCAATAAATCCTTCAAACTTAGCCTTTGTCAGTGGCTTGGTTAAGACATCAGCAACCATCTCTGTGGTAGGACAGTATTCTATTGCTATCTTACCATCGGCTTGTGCAGACCTAATAAAATGGTATTTAATGTCTACATGCTTGCTTCTTTGACGGCCAACTGGGTCTTTTGATAGAGCGATGGCTCCCTGGTTGTCCTCATATATTTTAACTGGTGTATGCTGACTACCTCTATCCATTTCTTTTAGTAACTGTACAAGGTATATGCTCTCTTGTGTGGTAGCAGCCAGAGCCATATATTCGGCTTCACAAGTAGATAGAGCCACTGTGGGCTGCTTCTTACTTTTCCAAGATATAACTGGACCACTCTTAGTTAAGCTAAAGCAATAGCCTGTTGTGCTCCGCCTATCTTGTAGGTCTGCTGCCCAGTCAGCATCACTGTAACCTTCAAGTTTTAGGTTATTCTCTCTCTTCTTATAGCATAACTCATGATCGATAGTTCCTTTCAAATATCGTAACACTTGCTTTGCTGCAACCCAGTGCTGCTGTTTAGGCTCTGATAAATGCTGTGATAGTTTACTCACAACCCAACTCAAATCAGGCCTGGTGCTTGTCATAATGTATATGAGACTGCCTATGACCTCTCGATACCCTGTTGCATTTGTCACTTCACCTTCAGTGTCAAAGTGTAGCTTTTGCTCACATGGGGTTGACCTTGGTTTGCAGTCGAACATACCAAATCTCTGTAGCACTTTTTCAATGTGTCGCTTTTGACTCATTTTGACCTCTCCTTCACTCTGAGTGAAATCAATCCCAAGAAAGTGCCTTATTTTTCCCATATCTTTCATTTTGAATTTCCCTTTCAACATTTCTTTCACCTCACTGAGCAAATCATTGTTGCTGGCTGCAAGAAGCAAATCATCCACCCATATTATCAGTATGACTTTGCCATTTTCAGATTGTCTGCTATAGACACAATGATCTGCATCATTTTGTTCAAAATCATTTTTGGTAAGATGATCATGTAGTAGCCTGTTCCAATTGCGGCCCGATTGCTTCAAACCATACAATGACTTATTCAGTTTACAGACTAGGTGTTCACCTGTTTTTGACTCAACTTCAAAACCTTCTGGCTGCTCCATATAAACCTCATAGTCCATTGGAGCGTGGAGGTAAGCAGTTTTTACATCCATCTGATGTATGATGAGGTCCTCCTGTGCTGCAACCTGCATCACTGCTCGTACAGAAGTCATATTTGCCGTGGGTGAAAAGGTTTCCTTATAGTCAATTCCCTCTACTTGACTATAGCCCTTAGCTACATATCTGGCTTTATAAGTCTCAGACCCCTCTGGGCTTTCCTTTACCACATAAACCCAACGGCCCCCCACTGCTTGTTTATTCTCTGGCAGTGCAGTCAAAGTGAATGTTTCATTTTCTCTCAATGAGTTCATCTCCTCCTGCATTGCCTCAGCCCAACGTTTTGACTTGTTAGAGCCTATGGCCTCTGTGTAGGTTTTTGGTACACCATAAGCAACCCTGTAGAAATAATCTACATCCTCATTTTCTTCCTCAGATTTAGCTTTGCAATGATAATCCTTTAAATATCCTGGAGCTCTCCTTTCTCTAGTGGGATAGCGCTGTGCGCTCTCCTCCTGACTCCCATGAATATTTTCACTTGTCTCAGACTGACTAGCCTCATTTTGGATAGTATCATTGAGCTGTCTCTGACTCTGGTTAGTAGCTCTTGTCTTTGCAGGTGTTATAGGTATATAACTCTCATCATTCATGTCAAGATCTGTCTGAGTTTGGCTATCCACACTGCTCTTTGTAATGAACTTGACTAATCTGTGTTTCATTACCTTCCTTGTCTCAGGGTAATAAACCAAATATGCAGGGCTGTATTTATCGTATCCTACGAAAATCCCCTTCTCACACCTTGGGTCCAATTTCTTTTTGTCCTGCTTGTAAGCATAGCATTCTGAACCAAAAATTATCATATTAGACAAGTTAGGTGTTTTTCCAGTAAATGCACAATATGGAGTTTGTTCTAGACGCTTACAATAACACCTATTACGGGTCTGTGCTGCTGTCTGTACAGCATATGTCCACAGCTGCTTGGGTACATTACTCTCCAGTAGCATACATCTAGACATCTCAAAAAGAGTTCTCCAACTCCGTTCTGCCGTCCCATTCTGATGTGGGGAATAGGGTGCACTTTTCTCATGCCTTATACCATTCTTTAGCAATAAAGACTGATACTCCTGCCCTGTATATTCCCCACCATTATCCGACCTCAGGCATCGAATCTTCCCATAGGGGGCAGTGTCTGCTATGAATTTCTCTGTTGCTTTAACAGCGTCACTTTTTGACTTGAGAAAATACGGAAATATCATCCCACTATAATCATCAGTGAATCCAATAGCATACCTGTAGCCGTCATTATCTGCAGGCTCTATTGGGCCAGCTAGATCTGTATGCACTAACTCAAGAGGGGCTTTTGCCCTGGCATCTGCCTGCCTGTTTCTGTGTTGAGTAAATTTGCCCTGTGTGCACACCTCACAGTTTAACTGTGACTTATCCCGTTTCCCTTTGATTGTCATCCCTTCAACAACATTCTCTAGTTTAGCAACATCATCAAAATTACAATGACCAAGTATCTTATGCCATGTCTGCATATCATAGCATCCTTTACACTCATCAATATTGTCATCATCTATTGTGCTAAGATAATACAATTTGCCGTATACATCAATTTTAAACTTGGTACCATTCTCATGTCTGATCCAGTCATCACCTTCTTTGAAGTGGACCTCTGCTCCGCTGGCTGTCGCTTCTTTGACTGAGAATATGTTCTGTGGGAAAGATGGAATGTACAGTGCTCTCTTCAGGCGTGTTTTCACTCGTTTTCCTTCGCTGTCGATCAAATAGACCTCTGCCTCTCCTCTCATCTTCGCCATCCCGGTGGCTTTCGTTCCGTCGGCCAGCTCGATCACATGGCTCATAGGTTTAAAGTTTTTATCACAAGACTTGAACTTGGTAAAGTCGTTAATCATGTGCGCTGTGGCACCGCAGTCAACCATAAGTCCCTTCTTATTTGTTTCTGTTGCACAATCGTTCATCTTGAAAAAGAACGATGTGTCCTCCTGCTGCTCCTCTCCATTCGTCCCGCGGTGTCGGTCTCCGCCAGGCCGTGTGCTCCATTCCTCGGCGTCTCCGCGCGCTGTCTTCACTCCGTCGTGTCCTCGTCCTCGTCCTCTCCCACGTCCTCGACGTGGCGTGTCCCACCTGCGCTCCTCCCGTCTCTGCTGGGGCTCGTTTTGACACGTCCGAGCGAGATGTCCTTTCTTCCTGCACCTGTAACATTCGACCTCGGATAGGTCCCGTGTCTTCTCTCTCCCATGTCCACGTGCTGCTGCCCTCATAACGTTGTCCTCGTCTTCACTCACCGTCTTGAACTTTTCGGTGTCCTCAAAGCTCCGCAGCTTCATCTTGAACTCACCGAAAGTTAGTTGTTCATTTGTTTGGGTGACGTGCACGACAAACGCTTTGTATGACTCAGGCAAGCCTTTAAGCACATTAGCAATCTGCAACCCGTCACTAATATTTTCTTCGGCCCTTCTCAGCGATGTGAAAATCGTCTCCGCTCGAATTATGTATTCAGTGACAGTCTCGTTGCTTGCTTTGTGGAGAGCAGAAAGTTCGCAGTACAGACTCACAACACGTGGCTTCCCCTTTCCAGCGTAGTGTTCTTGCAGTATCTTCAACGCATGTCGTCCGTCTTTGTTCGCGTCGCGCATCACAAGGGACAAGCTCTTGTCGTCTAAACACTGTACTAATTCTGCATATGCTTCGGCATTGCGTTTTGCATCGGCATCGTGCTGCTGCTGTGCATCGGCGTCGGCGTCATTGATGTTAGGCTCCTCCGTGATGGTGTCACACAGCCCACGCAGTTGCATGTGTGCTAAGAACCGAGTCTCCCATAACTCATAATTCTCCTCGCTACCATCAAATAAAAGCCTGAACCACCTTTGGCCACTTGTACTGGGCCCATAACCTGTTGCATTATTAGCCATATTAATAAAGCGTATAGTGGATGGTGGTCACAGCAATGAAACGCGTGGCTCATCGATAGAGTTTCAGTCAGGAATGAATTAGCTTTATTTGCGCATGCTCAGGTAGAGTTAGAACACAGTGTAGATGTGTGCACGCAGGCACATGATGACGTCAACATTGCTTTGCATATATGTAATAGTCAACAGTCTGGTTTATTGGCCATGTATTGCGTAAACCCACATCTTGCCTTTGAGGGGAAGAGCTGCTCATCCACCGTGATGTTCACTCCAGGCACATAGCAAGATTTGCAGTTGTCTGTGAACTGATTCCAAATGTCCGTTATTGCCGCAAACTTGTCTGCTTCTTTGCGAGCGAGTCTGGTGTTCTTGTCATCAAATCGCAAGTAGCGCATGATGGATTTGAAACGGTCACGAGACATTGTTTCTTTTACCATCTCATTTCCCCATTCGTTGGCCCACAGTTGATTCAATGGATAACCACATGTCGTCAACGCACGAATGAAAAACACACTGATGAATGCTTTCAGTTCTGTAACAGACAAATCCCAATCTTGATTCTGTCCATCACTGCGGGCAAACTTCACTGTGCAGTCTCTGACGGTTTCCAATATGTTGGGGTCAAACATACACAGAAAACTGCTCAGCTCGTCGTGGATTCTGACCTTGGCAAAAGCAGTGGGACCTGGTCTGGCTGCGAAGATATTACGCATGGGCACTCTGCCGCGGCCAGCCCCAGGTTGCATAGATGACCATATGGTTCCATCTTTACTTGTCTCAGTCGTGGTAGACTCGGGCTGAGACGTTTCAGGTAAGTCCTCTGTGTCACATTCAGACTCACTATCTGAAGCTGGCGGGTAGTACACTTCAGCCTGTGGTGCGTCTCCTCCGAAATCCCCAAACGGTGCGTCATCATCGCTGTCTACATCGCCGAAAGCAGTCTGCCGTTGAAGGAGGTTGGCTGCTTCTGCTGCAGTGTAACGTCGTTCTCTTGTCCTTCTCATCATGTCGTCTGACGGTTATGTTTCTGAAATGACCAGTGACTGTGACTTTATACACATTTTCTGCATCAAAGTTGTATAGGCTAATTTAAATGTCAATTGATTCACAATGCTATAAACTTTATTATTCCAACATAATTATGCTAAAGATGGTGTGTATAGTCAACATATTTCTTTTTCCGTTTCGAGAAATAAAGTCAGACATCGTTATTTCTGCAAACCGCATATAAGAAATATAACATCTAAAACAACATTTAGTTTATGTAAGTTTGTAATGTAAGTTTGCCTACATGTGGACTTCCACATGTAGGTTGGAATGCAAATGACACATTAGCTTGAACAATGCCCGTCTCCAGCCGGGAGGAAGGTGTGAACAGCACGGCTTGTGGGGGAGAAAGGGTGAGGGCTCTAAGAGCGGTCCCACGGACCGCAAAAGAGCAGACATTTTAGTAGAATTATGTCTAAAATCATATTTCCAAAACGTTTCAGATGAAAAAAAAAACAGAGATGGTTTGAATCGAACATTTAGAAAAAGTCATGCAAGGGGAACTTTCTCAGGACTTCATGGGCAAAGAAAATCCACTTCAAAATTTCAAAATCGGTCAGCCTGACCGCTCCGACGCGCTAGTGTTAAGCTTTGTCTTGTTCTCATCAGGGACTAGTTAGAAGGTGAATGTAATTAACGTTCTGGTTGGATGGAACAACATCAGTACCAGTGTTCCCTCAGGACACAGATTGGCAGCTGCAATAATAATCATGTGACCACAGGAAAGGAGGTTAAGTGCTTTCCAATATAGGAACTTATTTTCTCCTATTGTACATCAGGGGCCTGATGACCACATTTGACTGAGGGGCTGCCATCGTGCAGCCTCCAGCTTTTCACCAAAACTGTATCAAAAAAAGGAGTCAATAGCACAGGCAGACTCTTCACATACTAGAGCAGCATGTCTGAAATAAATGTTTGAAATTGACAAATATGAAATAAATGTTTAAACATGTAGCTAAGCTACTGTAGGTTCCTTTCAAAACAGGCTTGAAAGGTGAACCTTTCAAGCCTGTTTTCTTAACTCGCTGTGTTCTGCAAGACATTATTCTATATTATTATTATTCAAAACTGGTGGGTCAAACTGAACAACCAATGTCAATTTGAAGCCATGATTCCCTGCTCTCACATGACATGAAAAAACGAAAATTGAAACAAATCCAAATCCACGATGCAATGCACATTCTGCAGGTCACTAATGTTCAGCAGATTTCTCGCCTTAAAACTTCAACTAGCATATAAAGAAAGGTTTAGTACTTTAGTTTACACCCACTCACTAATGGGAAGAAACCGCAAAGACCTTTTCAGTTTCAAGGCTTAAATCTACAAAGCTGCAGGACATGCAGTAGTGTAACTGTAAATGATGCAGTGTGGTTGGCGGGTGTTTGGACGTGCTGCAGCTTGTACAATACATC